>NC_083820.1:5973423-6497084 GCF_015708825.2 Lethenteron reissneri | reverse complement strand
GTAGTCCGTCACGCGCTAGACTCTCGTTATAGCGAGTAGTCCGTCACATGCTAGACTCTCGTTATAGCGAGTAGTCCATCACATGCTAGACTCTCGTTATAGCGAGTAGCCCGTCACACGCTAGACTCTCGTTATAGCGAGTAGTCCATCACATGCTAGACTCTCGTTATAGCGAGTAGTCCATCACATGCTAGACTCTCGTTATAGCGAGTAGTCCATCACATGCTAGACTCTCGTTATAGCGAGTAGTCCATCACATGCTAGACTCTCGTTATAGCGAGTAGTCCATCACATGCTAGACTCTCGTTATAGCGAGTAGTCCGTCACGCACTAGACTCTCGTTATAGCGAGTAGTTCATCACATGCTAGACTCTCGTTATAGCGAGTAGTCCGTCACATGCTAGACTCTCGTTATAGCGAGTAGTACCATCACATGCTAGGACTCTCGTTATAGCGAGAGTCCTCAATAAACATGCTAGGGACTCTCGTTATAGCGAGTAGTCCGTCACGCACTAGACTCTCGTTATAGCGAGTAGTTCATCACATGCTAGACTCTCGTTATAGCGAGTAGTCCGTCACATGCTAGACTCTCGTTATAGCGAGTAGTCCGTCACGCGCTAGACTCTCGTTATAGCGAGTAGTTCATCACATGCTAGACTCTCGTTATAGCGAGTAGTCCGTCACATGCTAGACTCTCGTTATAGCGAGTAGTCCATCACATGCTAGACTCTGGTTATAGCGAGTAGTCCGTCACATGCTAGACTCTGGTTATAGCGAGTAGTCCATCACATGCTAGACTCTGGTTATAGCGAGTAGTCCATCACATGCTAGACTCTCGTTATAGCGAGTAGTCCGTCACATGCTAGACGCTCGTTATAGCGAGTAGCCCGTCACATGCTAGACTCTCGTTATAGCGAGTAGTCCGTCACATGCTAGACTCTCGTTATAGCGAGTAGCCCGTCACATGCTAGACTCTCGTTATAGCGAGTAGCCCGTCACATGCTAGACTCTCGTTATAGCGAGTAGTCCGTCACGCGCTAGACTCGAGTTATAGCGAGTAGTCGAATTGAAGGGTTAAGTGAGGGTCAGTTGTCCGGGGTTAAGGCTTGAACCTAACCGCGAGCACCTGCAGGGTTGAGTTCGCCTTGCTGGTGTAAAAGGTCTTGGTGTTGCAGATCCCGTAGCTCGTGAAGCGCGCCGTATTCGGAGGGATGAAGTGCTGCCAGTAGGCGAAAATACCGGTCTCCAGCAACCCGGCGTCGTAGGTGCGAAGCTCGGGTGTGTAGTAGAAACGGAATCCGGAGCTGTCGGAAACACCTGTGCGTGCATGCGTGCGTGTGCGTGTTTGCGTGTGTGGAAATGTGCGGTAGTGCAACGGTTAGCGCACCGCGCTAGTAACCTGGCGACCCGAGTTCAATTCCCGCTCATGGCCACCAACACCAGTGACGATTATCTGAAACGGTCATGGGCCTCCCCTAGGCTGACTCAGCCTCAAATGAGTACCTGGTGTGGAGTGTAAACATCATTACCAATGGGGAGACAAAGGTGGCCGGGCATGGCGCTCGCCACACCACCTCCTTCGTGTGCAGTGCCGGCTTTAATATGTGCTCAATAACAGCACTTGCCCCATCAGTCTGTTAAAGGTTATATGGGGGATCTTTGTCTTGTTTCTTTATCTGAATTCATATACATATGTTTGCTTGTAAGTATAAGTGTAATATAACATGTGGGATTTAGAAGCCAATATTACGATTTGTAACCCGATATCTGGACTAGGTCACGTAAAGATTTGACCAAATCTGTGTCGTGAGAACCCTCCGCCACCTGACATGACATGGCCAGGAAGGCCGACTAGGGGGTTTCACAGAGGGCCTTGGTGGCACGGGAGAGGATAGGACGCGCCTGATAAAGCCCTTTGAGATCCTGAAGTATTAAGTACCCCCTGGTACATTGCCACATTATCCTGGTTGAGAACCACTAAGAAATTTGTATCCACTTAAATCTAATTCTTAGTTATCGCATGCCAACTATGTTCACTGCGTAATTGTAACTTTATACAGGGAGGAACAATGTTCCACACTGCCCACCAGGGATTATTTAGCTGTCTGTCTGTCTGACTGTCTGTTTGTCTGTCGTACATAATATATAATACACACAGCTCTTTGATTGGTGGAGACCTTACAAACAGCTCTTTGATTGGTGGAGACCTACTGCCGGGTACGGAGAGGGGAGGTGCCTAAGGGAGGAGGGTCAGGGGAGGGGCCTAAGGAAGGGGGGAGTCAGGTAAACAGCTCTTTGATTGGTGGAGACCTACTGCCGGGTACGGAGAGGGGAGGTGCCTAAGGGAGGAGGGTCAGGGGAGGGGCCTAAGGAAGGGGGCGTCAGGGGAGGGGATCTGAGGGGGGGGGGTCAGGGGAGGGGATCTGAGGGGGGGGTCAGCGGAGGGGCCTGAGGGAGGGGGGGTCAGGGGAGGGGCTTAAGGATATGGGGGGGGGTGCTCAGGGGAGGGGCCTAACAGAAGGGGGGTTAGGGGAGAGGCCTAAGGGAAGGGAGGTCAGGGGAGGGGCCTGAGGATATGGGGGGGGGGTGGTCAGGGGAGGGGCCTAAGGGAAAGGGGGTCAGGGGAGGGGCCTAAGGGGGGAGGGGCCTAAGGGAGGGGGGGGCGATAGTTCAGGGGGCTGTCTGCCTGGCTACCTAAAGTCTAGTTATCTTGTATACATACAGGTAGAAACAACAGGTTCCACACTGCCCACCAGGGATTATTTGTCTGTCTGTCGTGCACGAATGCGCTGTCCAACCAAGTTCCTACCTGCCCACTCCGAAGGAACGTGTTTCGCTATACTCAGTTGTATTCATCGGTAAATATAACTTTACTTGAAACCAACTTTTGTACTCAAATAAGTCACTCACCGGACACGAGGCCTGCGTTGTCGTAGTGCATCTGCAGCAGCAAGAATTGTGGGTCTTCGTCCAAGCCCAGCGAGAAACCAGCGTTTGCGGGATAGTCAAATGTCTGTAGCACATCACCATCATGATAATCATCATCATCATCAAATGTGTTGTCATGATCATCAGCAGCACCTTCATCATCACCATCACCATCCTTATTTCTGCATGTTTTAGTTTGTCTACATATTCGTTATCATAATTGTTATCACTGCCCTCATCAAAATTAACAGTCGCATCATCATCATCATCAGTAACAGAATCATAAAGAGATACCAGTATCGTCATTTGTCGTCATCACTAGAAGCAAGCAGTTGCATTATCATCATCAGCTTTAGAATCATCAGCAACAGCATGTTTAAAGGCATCATTAATCATCATCTTCATCACTAATTTCACAGATGGCCTCACCTCTCCACCCACAGCCCATGCTGCCATCACGGTCTTACACGTGGCGAAGGGATGAGTCGAGTTAAACTTGTAGCACTCGGCTTGGCTGCCCACGTAGGATACGTTCAACGTGTTCAAGCACACGTACACCAGAAGGTGGTGTACGTACCGCTCATTGCCGGCCTGTATCACCGGCTTAACCTGCAGATGAGCACATTGGACATGGTTATGCTTGCCTTTCTGGAGCAGCAAGTGGTCTGGCAAACAACCCCCACCTCCACGTGGTGCCGGATAGAAAAAAAACGTGGCGTGTTGTGGGCAATGCCACGGGCTGATTACCCTCGTGGCATGCTCACATCCACCATAATGGCTCTGGTCTGGTGAGGGGATCTGGTAACCCCTCTACTTTAAATACTTTTATCGTTAGAAGCAATTGTTCCGGCTGAACTGGTACCACCTGGATCTCTGTGTATTAAGGGAGGCCCAGTGGAACTGGTTTTGGTCCCCGTTAACACGAGCTACGCACAGTCCTCTACTCAGAGCGGAATAAAATCAAACGAGAGGGAGTAAGTAGCTCTTATGAATACAAACATGAAATCGGGCCTGAGAGTGGTGGCGGTGGGGTGTGGGAGGCCTTAAATCCAAAGCTTTTATGGGCTCGCCTCACTACCGACAGGGGATAATGAATGGTGGTGGTTCACCATGCTCCCACCGAACTTGGACATCCGTGCTAGTCGGAGGTGTGGGGGAAGGACAACAAACTCAACACAAAAAAAGAACTTCGAAAGTAACAAAAGTTTTCATCAAACACTGCGACAAGCAAAGGTCATGGCGTTGGCATTTCTCTTTTGCGGTGGTGGTTCTGACTTCCAGGGCCGGATCATGGTCCCGTGGGGCCCCTGGGCACATGTCTGTTGGAGGCTGCACGCCACCCCGCTTTCCTATATTGGTGTCTTTCTTGCCTTCCCCCTCGCAAGATCATCCACTAGATCGTCAAAATCTAGCTGTCTGACAAGGTCTGACTCTATTGACGTAAGTGACAATGAGCTGAGACGTGTTTGGCCCAATGCTACTCCGCAGCTCATTTTTTATTCTGCCTAAAAGGAAAAATGTCTGCTCACCCTGGCAGTTTGTCACTGGCAAAGTTCGAAAAATCCGAAGTGCCACGAAAACATTGGGGAACACTGGCCGCAGATTAAGTGCCTGCAACGTCTCAAGCAATTTAGTTGGGTACTTCTCACCCTCAGAGTCAGACATGAAAGACTTGAATTGGATGAGTTCGTTGCCAAAGTTCACGTCCAAGTCTGATGGATATGCTGCAGAGAGTGCATGTACCTTTTCCACTATGACATCACTATTAGACACCTGATCTGACATAAACAGAACTCCAAAGAAACTGGTCAAATGCTTATAAGCGTCCAAACGATGTTCAAGGCATGCCACGAGTTTATCAATGATCACATAAAATGTTTCTATTTTGAACTTCATCGTCCCCTCAAGTGTCACACCTGGCTCTGAGCTCTCATCTGCAAATGTTTTGTGTTTCCTCTTTCGCTGAAGATCATGCTTATATGACTGTCACATATAAGGCTGCCCTTTCAAAAACCTCAAACTGGTCTCACTGTTCCACCACAAAATCCCTCAACGAAGACAAAGTTGTGCTGCTACAGAGATGTCAATGTCACTTCTCTGCAGAGGTGGGACAAAGTCATTGTTATGCAAGTCCAAGTCGAGTCTGAAGTCATCAAATTCATGACTCGAGTCTGACTCGAGTCCAAGTCACATGACTCGAGTCCACACCTCAGAGGTGGGACAAAGTCATTGTTATGCAAGTCCAAGTCGAGTCTAAAGTCATCAAATTCATGACTCGAGTCTGACTCGAGTCCAAGTCACATGACTCGAGTCCACACCTCTGCTTTTCTGTAGGTGCATCCTTGTAGTGTGGAACCAGTCAAGTATGACATCCCAGAAATGTGCAATGAACACCATATCTAAAGTGTCCAATTTAGCACATAGTCCACCATCCTCAATTCGAGTATCTCTTTTCTCATTATCATCATTGCACATACCACCCAAGGCCTCTCTAATGTGGGTGTAGTTTCTCCACAGTGCCTTGGTTGACTCTGCCCAAGCACTCTACCGAGTACTGGACAGCGATTTTAATGTAAGTCTGACATGTCTTCCAAAAGACTTCCCCCCATCTGTGTGTGTATGAAGAACAAAATGTGTACAGTGACTGCAACATGTAAAAAAACTCGTCAGCCTCTGGGCCACTGCCGTCTAAGGTGTTAACACCAACTAAGTTAAGTGAATGCACTGCGCAAGGCACATACTCTATCAGAGGTTTTTTTTGTTTCAGGTGGGTCTGTAGGCCATTGTATTTTCCTGACATGTTGCTTGCATTGTCATATGACTGACCTCTACAGTTTGAGAGATCCAACCCAAGGCCCTCCACCATCAAAGTCACACAGTCTGCTAAACTTTTACCAGTGTGGCTCTCAATTTGCTCAGAGCCCAGGAATCGCTCCACCACATACCTGCTGCTGTTAACAAACCCGAATATGAACGTCAGTTGGTCCACATGTGACAGGTCTGGGGTGGAGTTAACAGTTATTGAAAAATATTTGGCATCCCGAATCTCATCTGCTATTGTTTGGCGAGTTTTCTTACCCATTAGCTCAATGAGTTCTTCACATATTGTTGATGACAGATAGGACACTGTGCTTCTTCCTTTTCCACCAAACCTTTTAATATGTTCAGCTAAGAATGGGTCAAACTGTGATAGCAATTCTAAGATGCCAAGGAAATTACCATTATGGGTTGACCCAAACCGTTCATCATTTCCCCTAAACGCAAATCCTCTTTCACCCAAGAACTCGATCACTGCTACAACTATTTTCAAAATATCCCTCCAGTATATCGCATATCTCAATACTTATTAAATAATAATTGAATGACTATATATTAATAATTACAACACCCTTCAAATACTTTTGTTGGAAAATACAATCAAGTGGTAGTATTTTATAGTCTACTTGTAGCTAAAGGCAGCTTTGAGTGGATAAAAAAAATAGAATAGCACATATAAGAAAATAATCCTAACCCTTTAAAATGCTGTTAGAAAATAACCCTTAGGAGGGATTGTTGAAATAACCTTTAAAAGGCTTTAAAAAGGCTGTTGCTTTAGAAAAAGATGAAAAAAGTCTCTGAATAAATTACTGTGGCATACCAAGCAAAAAATTGCTTCTATACCTGCCTGACACAGAGAATTATGTTGCTTGAAATTCAAAGGATAACTCTTTTTTTCATTGGCTGAACAACCAATAAAGGTTTTTGGTAAGTCAGTGAAATTACTTGGTGGAGACTTTGCACATAGGCCACACCCCATCGATGGGGAGGGGAAAAAACCTCGTAAGAGCTGTCGACAATTTGCATGCCAACATTAGCATTATCTACTTCCGTGGATCTAAAAACCAGACGGTCTATGGAACAAATTAATGGGGTTTTCCTTCATCTTTAAGTATGGATTGGGTCTCTTATATATGCGTTAGTGTATGGAAAAATATAGCTTTTGGCATATTTTTTTTATGTTTCACAAAACCGCAGTGTATTTTTAATAACGGCTAAGCTTTCAACAAACGACGAGCCTCGGTCTCAATATCTGGCTTTTTAGCGCAGCTAATTTGGTTTTAAGGGCAGCTAGCTGACCAAAATGGCAGCTAGCTAACTCATTTCTGTTAACAAGCTGAATCACATGGGCAGCTAGCTAGGGAAAATGAGCAGCTAACTCAAATAAAGGCATAGCTAGTTACGGTAAGTCAAATAAACGAACGGCTTGCCATAATAGGATGCCCTTCAAACTGTCCTGTTATGCAGAATGAACTGACTTGTTGGTGAATATTGTATCATGTCACAGCATATTGTAGCGTGCCAACCAGTGGCTCAGTTGTACAGAAGTACTGTACTCTCCGAGAGGCTCTCGTTTTAAGCATGCACTGTATGTACCAGGGGGCCCAGGTGTTACGCTCGATGTATGCACCCAGGGGCCCGGGGGCCCTAGTGGTCAGCTCATGCTTTAAGCACCGAGGGGCCCGGGGGCCCTAGTGGTCAACTCATGCTTTAAGCGCGGAGGGGCCCAGGGACCCTCACACTGTAGATGCCGAGGGGCCTAGGGGCCCTAGTGGTCAGCTCACTTTTTAAACACCAAAGGGCCTGGGGGCCCTCACAGCGTAGGCACTTAGGGGTCTGGGGGGCCCTTGTGGTTAGCTCACATTTTAAACACCAAGGGGACTCGGGGCCCTCACATTGTAAGTGCCGCGGGGTCTGGGTGGCAGTAGTGGTCAGCTCACGTCTTAAACACCAAGGGGTCTGGGGGGCCCTCACATTGTAGGCACTTAGGGGTCTGGGGGGCCCTAATGGTCAGCTCACATTTTAAACACCAAGGGGCCCGGGGCCCCTCACATTGTAGGCACCGAGGGGTCTGAGGGGCCCTTGTGGTTAGCTCACGCTAAAAGCGCCCAGGGGCCTAGTAGTCAGTTTGCGCTGTGCGCACTGAGGGCCCTGGCGTTCAACTTCCTTCGGAAGTCTTGGGCCATGCACCGCGCGCGGCCTGAGGCTTGGAGGCCTCCTGGCAGTCCGAGACCCCAGGGCACTGGCCCCACTGGCCCGGTCCATAATCCAGCCTTGCTGACTTCAGCTCGTTAACAGCAATTGCCCCAACACGTGTTGGAGCAAGTGTTAGAGACTACGTATTTGAGAACTCGTGTATTTTTTGTCAACATGTATGTATTCAAACACACCTTGATAAGATGATGTTTCTTGTCCAGCTTTGGCAATTGGAACAGTTTGCACGTGTAGTACGTTGCGAGAGTCGGTATGATGAACTGTAACGGACAACAAACAAAATTACAACAAGCAGGGGGCTGAGAATATGAACATTCATAACATCAGCAAGTTGGGGAACAGCGACCTTTTAACAAACGAAATGAACATTATTTGGTGATGCTGTTGCTGCTGCGTTGGCAGCGGTGCCCAAGCACAATGGGGAAAAAAACAACTCAACAATTTCAACAACATCGGTGCGGTATTAAAAGGGGAAAAAAACATAATAGGCGACGTTTCGTGCAATGGCCCTTCTTCATTGCACATGACGAACTAGACGTTTTAAGTGCAGCAAAGAAATCGTAATCTCCATCAGTCATGATCTATCCACTCTTATATGAAAGCCTCCCCCGTGTCAATAGTTCCACCATTAATCACCCTCCTTCATGTGAGCTGATTTCATCGCTGCCAGCTCCTTGTGTGTTCGCTGCTTTGGCTGCTATTGTCACCTGTCGTCTTGTCTATCAGTCACGATCCTTGCGAGCAAGATAAAACCGTATTTATTTTAAATGTAATATCACCTCAAACATTGTGCACTAAAATAAAATGCAATGAAATCATGTTTAAGCAGTGCCAGATAATCCTAGTAGCAAAAGTATCTACATATGCACTCTTTGGTTCTTTCGGTAAAGTCACGTAGGTAGAAAATAATAGATCACGACGTTTCGATCGCAACACAAGCAATCGTGAAGAGTTTGGAAAACATTTAGATTTTTGTATTAGGGCAGCAGGTACTGGGGAGGACCATTGTACATTATTCGGAATATTGGATAATTCGGCAAGGCCAGAGTCCCATATATGTCGAATTAACAAGGGTTTACTATATATCAGGGACGTGCGGTCAGGGGAGGCACAGGAGGCAGAGCCTCACCTGTCATACTCCAATGAAGAAGGGCTGTTACGAAAAGTAAATAATAAAATAAATATTACGAAATATCATTTATATATGATTCCAATCATTTTTTCTAGTCAAAATCGCCAAATCTTCGGAGCTTCGCTGCAAATACAGGAAGAGACAAGAGGTGAGGCAGCGACGAGCTCAGCCTCCCCTCTGATTGCGCAACCCCTCAGTAACTGGGTGGAGCGCGGGCAATAAGCGCGTGCCTGTTACTATCTCTCTGTATGTCACCAATGTAATGTTTGTAGACCCCTTCATTACATGTCCTCGCCTTCCATAGTCCAGGTAACTTATTTCACGTATGTGTTTAAAGATATTTAGGTCTCGTCATGAAACTGCAATGAAAAAACACCAGGGGAGGCAGCTATCATATCTGCCTCACCGAGCGGGGCGTGTCAGACACGCCTCCCTCGGTGAAGACACGCCCCTCCTCAGTAAGGCAGCTATCACATCTGTCTCACTGAGGGGGACGTGTCTTTAGCCCACGTAATTGACGCTCGCTTGCCCTCCACGTGAGCCAGCTCTAGCAACAAAATTCCAGCGGCTGCAAACATGGAAAACGTTATATCAAACCTTAATTTTTTTTTAGCACAATTGGACTTTCAATCAAAACAGGGAGTGATAAACAATGGAAGACCAATGCCTGATCTTAAGGACCTACTTCAAACGAAGGGACAGAAAATAACACGATCGTTTCAAATGGACTGGTACCAACGAAAGGACTGGCTGTGTGACTGTGCTACGAAGAATCGCCTCTACTGCTTCCCTGCCTTCTGTTCTCCACTACCGACAACGTTGGGACTAACGCGGGATTTTGTGACTTGAAAAATCTACCAAGGAGCCTCAACAAACATGAAAAATCAACAACTCACATTTAAAGTCAAATTGCTTTAAAAACTTTTGGAGCTTCAAGGATAGATCTGGTTTTAAATGAACAGCGGAGATTAAATATCAGCATCCACAATGCTAAGGTAAAGGAAAACCGTGAGGTTTTAAAATACCTTATTAATGCGACCTGCTTCCTAGCCAAACAGCAATTAGCATTTCGTGGTAACGATGAGAGTGCAAGCTCTTCTAATCGTGGCAACTATGTGGAGCTATTACATACTTTTGCTGAGAAAGATTAAAAATTAGCTAGACATTTGGAGACATCCACTGTGTTTTCTGGCTTATCAAACAGAATGCAGAATCATTTAATCGAACCAGTCGGTGATGTAATTAGAAATAATATCAAAGAGGAGATTAATGTAGCTCCATTTGTTGCAGTCGAAGTAGACGAGGCAACGGATGTCACAAAAAAGCCCAGGTCTCTGTAATTTTGTGTTATGTGGCTAAAAGTGAGGTGACTTGTGAGGTGAGGGAGGCGTTCTTGGGATTTGATGATGTCAGTGAAGACAGACAAGCACCGGTTATTGCTGATTATGTTTTGGGAGTGTTGGGGGAATACAATTGCGTTGAAAATCTGTCAGCTCAGACTTATGACGGAGCCTCTGTGATGGCATCAGATCTTAATGAGGTGCAGGCCAAGATTAAAGAAAAGGTACCTGAAGCCACGTTTACCCATTGTTATGCACACAAATTGAACCTGGTGCTCTCGCATTCAGCAAAATGTATGCCTGAGTGTAAAAGTTTTTTTTAAAACAGTTGAGGGACTTGCAACGTTTTTCAATAAGTCGACCAAGCGCACCCACCTATTGGACGATGCTGTGAAGCGACGTTTACCAAGAGCAGCGCCCACGAGATGGAGCTCAAATTCTAGACTAGTTCAGATGATCAGCATGTACCAATCTGATCTGCGTGCTGTGTTCCGGATTATGAGCGAAAATCCCGATGGTTGGGACAATGACACCCTGATGATGGCCGCTGGATAGGATCTCTGGCTGTCAAAAGCATCAACCTGCTTCTTCATAATGGCATATGAGGGCATTTTCTATTAAACCGATGCACTCTTTCGTGTGCTTGTAGAATAAAGTAATAGACATTGAATTCTGCGTGCGTGAATCCGCAAAACAATGGGAGTTGTGGAATTCCGGAGACAAGAGTTTGACAGTTTCTATGATCGATTCAAGCAGAAATGCGTCATACTTGGCCAGACAGACAATGCCCGAAGAGGAAAATAATGTTATATAACATTCTGGAAAATACCAGTGTTCAAATGAAAGCTAAGTTTGATCATTTCAGTGAGATAACTTTCCTTGGTTTGGTTTATTGCACGAAATTTTATGAAATCTCTAAACATTTCGATGACACCAAACTGCAGAGCCTATCAAAATATGTAAGGTACTTTGACTTTGTTAGACTAAAGGCTGACCTTATCGGATTGTATAGTTCACAAATGGTGAGGAACGAATACAATCACCCGGACAGCTCCTCAGCTTTTTGGCCCAGAATGATCTGATGCAAACGGTTCCCGAGTCGACAAAGTTACTCCAGCTGGTGCTCACTATACCAGCTACGAGAGCGTCCATTGAAAGGTCGTTCTCTGCTTTGAAACGACTCAAAACATACAGTCGGAATCGGACTGACCAAGGATGACTTTCATCCCTGACAATCATCTCTATTGAGACGGAGAGCCTTTTAAAACTTAAAGAGAATAAAGTGGACTTCTACAACAAAGTCACTGAGATATTTGTCCAGAAAGATAGGCGAATAGACTTCATTTACAAGTAAAGGTATGACCATGCAATATTTTTTTCATTTGTGTTGAATGAGTATGAATAGTGGAACTGCATTCGGCTATAAAACGTGAATCGAATACGTAACTTACCTGTATGCGTGTGTTGTAAAGAATGCTGATATGAAATATGAAACATACGGCCGCCTAACTAATAGTCATTGTGCAACCTGCAAATTGAATGGTGAATTTAAGCTACCTCTATCAAGTTCATATGTGTGTACATCTGGCTCTGATACTAGCCAGTGCCTCCCCAACCATTGACCTCTGCTGTATATACTGGTTCTCAGAGAGTCTATACTTATGGTTCACCAAATTTTGCAAGTGCAAGAAACTTTTTCGAGGAAAAAAACTAAGCCTACATTTAAACTAGCATGTAACAAATATTATACTATTTTACATTGGAAACTCATCGGTCAGCTTTAGAGCATTCTAAGTTGATGGTAGAGAAGCAGTGGAGACAAGTTTCGATTTAAAGCTTTCGTGACTGCAGGGATTCATCTTCTTGGTTCTTTCGGTAAAGTCACGTAGAAGGGAAATAAGGGAAATAATAAAATAATAAAAATAAAACGTAATAACATAATTCTCACGACGTTTCGGCCACAACGCAAGCAGCCGTCCTCAGGTGAAGAACAGGTCTGTCGGAAAGACAGCGTCAGACGCCAGAAGGATAGGCGAATGGACTTCATTTCACCTGAGGACGGCTGCTTGCGTTGTGGCCGAAACGTCGTGAGAATTATTTTATTATGTTTTATTTTTATTATTTAATTATTTCCCTTCTACGTGACTTTACCGAAAGAACCAAGAAGATCAGTGGAGACAAGTTTAGAGTTTAGTAGTACAGTGCTGTATGTAGAGACTGCCGCTAGCGCCATTTACTCGGCAGAATCTCGAAGCTCCCGATAACAACAGATCTACGCGTAGCGCACGGCTCTCGGAATTGTTTCTGGATAAGTGAAGGAAGATTGGTATTGCCGTGTGTTACAGATGCAGGTTAATACAACGTTCCGGATGGTAGAGTGCCGGATAACGGAGAATTTCCTGTTGAGACGAGGATTATGTACAAGGCGCGGTTTGTCCACTAGGGGCGATTGGGGCGCTGCCCCACCAAGCAGCGGAAGATGAGAAATGTTTTTTCTAATAAAAAAAATTCTATAAATTGTTGTGTTGTGTTTACATTTTTTAAAATTATTATGTCAACGTAATTTGCCTAATGAAAATAACACTTTAAATTGTTCACATGAGAAACCGGTGCAACACCACAGTCTGATTTGTGCCTCGGGGAGGTTTGTGTAGGTGTGTGTACAATGGTATGTGGCTGTTATTGTACAGTATGCAGTGTCTTTGATGCCTCGGCTCATTTGTTGAGTCGTGTCAGCTGATCTTTATATTTAGGCTTTTGGCAGTGTCAAAGGGGTTGTGTCGTGTGGACCTGAGGGTCATGGAGACAGCATTTGAGTGCTTTGTTGTTTTGTTTCGTATTGTTTATAAATGCCTACTGTTGGTAGAAAAGACAATTATATCACGTTCAAGGGAAGGTCAATAACATGACGAGGTGTTTCTTAATTAAAACACCATTTCCACTAGGTGGAAATGTCACGAACCGCCACTGATTCTGGATCAGCTGCTGTCGATGTTGGGAACTACAGCTCTCCAGCTGCCTGCAGGCTTTTGTTTCTGATGGTGGCAGGCCCACTTACTCGATTTCTTAAACTAAACTATGCTTTATTTTACCAGGTAAGGCTTACTGAACTCTATCGCTTCATTTCAGAACGACCTGGCCACAAATGATAGCTCAACAAAGTGGCTTATCATGTGAACATTTATAGTAGCCACATACTATAAACACATGTTACTAAATATAGAGGAAAAACCCGGAGGACCCGTAAAAAAAATCCATGCAACCAAATATACAGGCGTCAAGATTGGGATCGAACCCACGACCTCCTGCATAGCAGGCGAGGTAGTTAACATCTCCTAGCCACTGTGGCACCCAGGGATGAGGGCAAGTCCACACGACGTGTATTTCGGAGCTACTGGATTAAGGAACGAGACATTCGTCCATGTTGGGATGAAAGCCTTGGGACTGATAGACCAAGTTCATAGCTTTTCAAGTTGACTGTAGTTGAGGAATTATACGGTTTCGATGTCACTTGTTGCTCTTTGATGGGCATCGAATACCAGGGTAATCGTTACTGGCAATCGTCGTCACACTATTCCTTAATTGTAAAAAAAGGATGTTTTTCAAATCGTACAAAATCGGAACATTGTACCCTCGACTGAGAAACTGGGATTGAAACTTCCAATCAGATCACATGCAGAGGTCACATGACTACCCGAGGTTGCAAGCTATAGACCAATCATTTTTTACTAAACACACTTTAAACCAAAATATCTGGTTTGATTTGGTAGACAGAACTCCAGCTGTGTATGCAAATTCCACTATTAAGTTTGTATAGTTGCTGAAAAAGAGATGCAATACCATTAGCGATTGCCGGTAATAGTTGGCTTGAAGTTACCTCAGTTTGAAGGCATTTAGTCAAGCAATGAACGTTTGACATCACCTGACCTTGGGACTGGCTTCATCTCGATCTATCTCATTCTCTCAGCAGTCGCTGAGTCGGCATAGTGTAACATGCAATATGACTCAAACTTGCACCCACTGGAACCTTTTAGAACATTTTTTTACGATCATCTATTTGTGGTGCACATCAAAAGTGCCACACATTTTTTTGGTCTTTGTTTTTTTATTCTTTCAAGTCTAACCGTGTGTCTAGCAGGAAGCATTGCTAAGTTCAAATTCATTATTTCAGAATTTTGAATGCGCTGTGAACAGTAGACTTGAGTGGGCGAGTTATAATGACAGAGAATGGCAGCCAAAGGCGGTGATGTGTCCCATGGGGGGCATTTCCCTTGGAGATGGTGCGAATAATTCAGCTCCTTTTACAGGTGTTAGGTGGATTTATCAACAACTCAGAACTCACCTGTCCCCCTATTCAGGACACATTGCTAGGAGGGCAATTTATAAGCCCTTTATGAGGTGTTGGCAATAGTCTGTGGTCTATAGACTACACAGGCACTGACCTAATCACGCAGCAAGTCAACAAGCTACAAAGTCACGCGGTCTGTAAAGATATCACTGCTGCCTTTTTCCCAGACGACGTCCAATACTAAGCAGTCAAAGAAACACCTCTATTATGGATACGAATTAGTCTCATTGGTGCCCAAAATATATAATCTGACATTCAGTCTCCTTCAACATATATCAGTCTCTTCCAGTAAAACAAATGCAGTGCAATTATTTCTTACACGACCCCATCGGCCGCACGGCCTTCTGGGAGTGCGTAATTTCAGCAGCGTTCATTCAAGACAAGCAAAAAAGAAACTCTGCACCTGTCTCGGCACACAGCGTCTCGCCGGCAGAGTCAGGCCTGCTCATTTGTACACAGGTGCAGCAGATGCAGTCATTGCCAGGTTTAGGCATAAGCTAAGTAAGTTATAGCTTAGGGCCTCACATTATGAGGAGGGGTCTCTAAATACGACAACAACAAAAACATACAATACGAGGTTCAAAGTTTGACATAATCGGTTGAAAATAAAGGCGATCGGGAAAGAAAAGAAACCCTCAAGAACGGTCATTATCATTCTGATATGACAAAAATATACAGGCATTCCTCAATGAGGCCTCTTAAGCTCCATATAGCTTAGGGCCCCAGCAATATCATAATCCGGCCCTTCAAATCCTGCTCGTCTCAGTGTTCCTCTTTCCATGGCCGCTGCTTGCAAAATTAACTCGCTGCAATGTTTTGTCAGAAGTAGACAAGAATCCCAGGAACACCGATTAAGAAGCGCTGGAATTTCAGTAATGGGTGCATGTTGAACTTCTTTCGCACCATAGGTAGCCAACCGTGTTAATCGGAGATGCAGGGGAAGGATAACAAACTAAACACAAAAATCAGATTTAAAGAAATTAGTTTTCAATTTAGATTTCAAAGTGCAAACCTCCAGTTCCTTCTCAATATCGGAAGAGCATTCCAGACGGCCGCAGAAGCGCATCTGAAAGCGAGCGATGCAGTGACCGCATTTGTCTGTGACTCGATGATACGTGAGAACATGACTGTGATTCACTGCTTAGCAGTTGGTGGATCACACTGATCGTCGTAGACCGTGAAACTCCCAACCATGCCGGGCTTGCGAAGTGACACTTAGCAATACAGCTAGTGGGTTCCAGACCCATGCGTGTGGATTTTGAACATTATCTGCCTCTACATGTGGTTTTACGTGTTCACTGTGGATTCCTACGCGTATGTTTACGCCTTTATTTAATCAATCCACTTCTCCAAAAAAATGTCGAAATTATGTTGCTGACCATAGCCTTCTACGGATACTTAGCACCTTCTGAAAATGCCTGTGTTTAATGGACAGAAGATGTTTGTATTGAGTAATAGTTTTCGTAGAATAATGATGGCCATCGTTATTACCATCACTTATTTTATTTAGCGCGCTTGTCTGAGACCGGGACACGAGGTAGAGTCGGATCTCGCAGAATTCGGTCACCACGGGTTTAATCATCAGCTTCCCCTGATAGAGAGGGGGGGGTACTGACGGAGGGCGGGGGGACTGGGGGGGTTGGGGCACTACATGAACGTTCAATCCATTGCCCCCAAAGTAATGAAGCAACACCATCATCGTTATCATCCAATCAATGACAGGGCACCAGACACGTGACCGCTGCTGCCACCTTCACCTTGTCCCGCCGTCATCACCACCACCACCACCGCCGTCATCAATGACTGCACAAAAGTGACTCTTACTGTCACGTCACCTTGTCGTTCACTACGTCGAACGTGGAGTAGTTTTGGGGCAGGGTCTGCTCCATGGGAGATCCGCTGCTCAGCAGCTGGACGCTCTTGGAGCCCCGCGTGGCCGCGCCGTGTTGCATGATCTGAGTCTCGTTCGCTGGGTCCACAGCGCTGTAGGCCCAGAGCAGGCGCACCGTGTCCTCCTGTCGGGTAGAGACACGGATGGGTGTGGTGACGCGGGGACACATGCGTTAATGAGACTTGCGATCTGAAAAAATCCATGAAAAAAACATGGAGGGAATCATCGAAGAAATTCCTGAGAAGTGTTAACAGAAAAATCTCCAAAATACAGGTTAGATCGCGTAACTATAAATGTGTCGTTAAACCCACCACCACCCGACACAGCCAATTAGTAAGGGTTGTCACGTAAACAGAACATGCCAATGCGTTACTAGTACAGCACACCGGTGTGTTGGAGAGCAAATCCACAACATACGATCTGAGTACGACCTCGGATGAGTGAGAAAAATCTTACTAATATGACCTCGAAATTCCCACTGCCCTCTAGACGTTTCCGCGTGTTTAGATACGCCAGCAGGGAAAGCTATGTTGTAGTGGCATTCAGAAAGATAAGTGCTGTGGCCTCCATTGTGGTGGTTTAACACAGTATGAATGAGACAATACAGTCTGGTAGATCCGAGTCCTCAATCAATGGGTGACGTTCACGTGCACAGAGTAATAATCGTAGTGGCGATAGAAGAGTGATAACGAGGCGACTGACCGCCAGTGAACGATCAAGTGAACGAAGTGAAAAACACTCAGACACAAGCTCCACATTAATTCCTCTACTCCTGGCTACTTCACCTATCTTTCTCCCACAACACTCCCACCATCCCCATTACCTTCATGTCCTCTGCCTTATATAGGACATCATCAGTGGGTGCAGATGGCTGATATAGGTATCAGCAATCATGTACGTAGGCGCAGGTTTAAGATAGCATCATTGCTGGCTGAATGTGTCATGTAGCCCGCATGGCCAACTACATCGTGCTCAACCAAGCAGGTTCTGTCTGGCCGGATAGTGCGGGCTACGCGGGCGGGCACATGCTGGACGGAAGATTGGCTGGTGTACGTGGTGCAAAAGAAGTCCTGGAACTGATTGAACTTACCGACCACTGCTATCAGCGGAAAAAGATCGGTCTCGGTGGAGGAGGCTCGTGAAGGATGCTACTGGGAAGTTAAAGGCAGTCGCCCTCGTACAACTGCGGAGGGCTTAGGAGGGACGCTCACAACAACGAGAGGAATCGCCGGGCAAATAAAACGCAGCCAGTTGGCACGGTGGAGAGCACAGCTGGTGCATCTTACAGTCATCTCAGGCAGTCAACCCCTAACACCTGGGTCTGTCTCGTGACCTCCTGTCTGCAGCGAGTATTCCACCCTTCCCGTGGCCTCAAAGTGCACCTAGCCTGACACAAGCACCAAGCTGAAATCATCGCCACTTAGTGTTGAGCTTTTAGTAGCGAATATACGGCTGCCATTGTGTTTCGGTGCCTATTTGTACACTTGTGTCTATAAATGCACGCATGTGTTTATGTATAAGGGTGGGCATGTCTGTCTTATGGTACACGTATGGATGTGCGTACGCACGAACATACACACGTGCGTGTATGTACGTGTGTACAAGTGTGTGTACTCATGTATCTTTTTGTCTATGTGGTGCTCGCCAATCGCACTTGCCCCTACAGTCTGTTAATGCTATATGGGGAATCTTTGTCTTTATACTCGTGTGTGTGTGCACGTGTGTGTACACGTGTGTGTGTGTGTGCAACACGCACGGTGATGTCCCTGTCATTGACGTCGCACGTGCGCAGCGCGCGCACTACCCGCATGACCGTGTGGGTGTCGTTCTGGCTGAGCCGCACGAGTTTGTAGTCCTGGCTCGCATCCGGCACCAGGTTCCGCACCCCCTCGATGTGTGCGTCCTGATCGCACAGCAGCAGGCAAGCGGGGGGAGGAGGTGAAGAGGGCATCAGGTTTGTGGGAGCAGAATGACAAATTCAGAAGAGGTGATCTCTAATGCGTAACACTTCTGATAATACGTAAAAGCAAGTTTTAATTCGACCCTGGGAAAATGCGTTAACCATTTTATGCATTTGACCCCAGTTTTATAACGTCTAGTTTTTGCAAAGCGTCTTCGTCACCATCATCAACACCAGAATTGATTTGAACGTCAACAACTGCAACACTGCCACAAACATCATCGTCACTCGTTGGTGATGATCGTCACTCGTTGGTGATGATTATGATGGCGACAACAAGGGATTATCATGGCTAGTGGTGGTCATCAAGGTAAATACGATCGTGTCCTGACACCGCGGCCATGCAGGGATCGAACCCAGCCGACTGGTCTCTCCGAGTGAGGATCGCGTCGTCTGCTACTCACCACGAGATGGGTAGCGGCTGCGCTGTCCACCCACCCGACCACCACATCAGAGCCGGCCATCCTTCCCGTGGAGCTCAGCCCCAGGCCGATCCAGCCCAGGGTGCGAACCTGAGCCTCCAGAACGATCTGCTCTTTGTCGAACGCCCACGAGACGTTGAAGTTGCCGGATGCCAAAACCACGCTGAACGGGAGATTGCCCGTGACATTCAAAGCACAGGACACCTTCATCACCCCCGTGATCATCATCACCATCATCACAACCGCCGGTGCCATCATCTTCACCGACATCGTCCACACGTGGCGAAGCAGAGGTCGACAGATTGGGTGACAGACGCGGCGCTGCCAGTGAACACGGAGGACGCGAGGTCTTTATAAGAGAGGGGACCGTGGCAGCCGAGACAGACGAGGAAGGTGGGGAGATGCGAAAAAATTGGTATTTAAATGCGTGCCAGCAGATCCTGTGACTTAGACCCCCCCCCCCTCCGCTGCATCGCTGGTGCATATTTTAGTAAGAAATGTTCTTTTCCGACAATGCGAGCGTGTGCTATTTTAACCCCGATGACAAGTGACAGATTGTGGGCTTTTACATTCTTGCCAGCACATGATGAGGTGGGCTGACCTTAAAACTAATGGCTGGGCACGCCAATGCCAATTGCAACAAAGACAAAGATCCCCGTATAGCTTCACAGACGTTTGAGGCATGTGGTGTTAGCGAACATGTATAAAGGCGGGCACGGCACACGAATGGGTGGGTGGCCAGCACCACGCCCGGCCGATTTTGTCTCCCAGGTGGTCATGTTTACACATTGCACCAGGTACTCATTTGAGGCTGAGTCGACTTAGCAGAGGCCCAGTAACGGTGCAAATATGTTATTGGTCGTGAGCGGGATCTCGGGTCGCCGGGGTCATAGCGCAGCATGTACATGACTCTAAAATTAGAGCACATCAAGTAGATATCTGGCTTATATGGTGAGTTCATGTTATCCCCTTGTATATGTCTCTTTCTCCCGCATGTTCTAATCAAAAAAGGGTTTTGTTTTTCAAAATCAGAATCTTTATTGAGACTGGAGAAATCCGATGAGCTATGAGGCTCTTTTTCACACTTGTCCAGTATCATAGATGTCCAGAATCTGGTTATATACTTAAAAGAAGACCCTTCAGACTTAGCTACTATATTCTAGCATGTGGTAGTAATATGTTCAGGAGCCAAATGCTTTTGTCGAGGTCTGCTAGATACGACAGAGCTTCAGAAGAGAGTCCGTATAGCTTTGTGATTCTTCCTCCGTTGAAGGATTGCAGACTGCAGTGGTCCATAGTTTGGATTGCATGGCAACAGTCGCACTCCTATGGCTGGTCTTTAATTTTCCATTCATGACGATGACCGAAACGGCCTGTTATTGTTCAGATGCGGTTGATGGTTATATAATACCAATATCGTCGAGGAATGTCAGAGCCAATATGATTGGCTCCGACATAAAGCCTGTCTTCGCCAGGTAAACGTTTTCAATAATTATAATAATTAACCTGATATGATTTTTTTTAATCTACGATCAAACACTAACTACTCTAAAATTAAAAAAAAAACTGTTGACGACTTGATTCAATTCCTTATTTTTAAATACGTAACCGCTCAATTTAAAGAGTCCGATCTTATTTGTATTAGAAAAAACAAACATTTATGAATTTCATACTCTATGAGGGGAAACACCTATCTTTTGCCGTTTTCGAATTATTCAGATTTGAACATCATAAATTAGTATGTTTCATTGAAACCGCTTGAATCCGAAATATCTGAAAAACAATAAAAGATAGAACAATGGTTCTCGCTTTAATTGATTTGCAGTCGGTTTCTGAATGGCACTCACAAACATGTTTATGGAGCACTTAAAATCGAGATTTAGGGGCCTTAAAATGAAAATTCTCGGATTTTCAGATGTTCCCATTGTTGGTGTCCTGAAAGCTACCTATGTACCAAATTAGAGCTTTCTACCTTGTCGGGAAGTACCATAGAGGTTTTGGTGACATACAGATCAATGCATTTATTTATTTATATATGTTTTTGGTCTCTAATGAGTTAATTCTGGACCGTACTCCATTTTCAGTCCACACAGGAAGTGGCTCCTTACCACTTAGTCCACACCGGAAGTGACTCTATTTCACCCAGTCCACACACAAAGTGACTCCATTACACTCAGTCCATACAGGAAGTGACTGAATTTCACTCAGTCCACAAAGGAAGTAACTCCATTTCACCCAGTCCACGCAGGAAGTGAGGCCCCGCCTGGTTGCATATCCTTATATGGCTGTCCCACAAAAACAAAGCACCTGTCTAGGTATGTTACGTCATGAATCACTCCACTCATGATTGATGGAGCAGCTGTGGAGAGAGTGGAGAAGTTCCCAAACCTGGGCATTGTGCTTTTGGCCAGCTCCGGTTGGGCTGCAGAAGTCTCACTCCGAGTCAGTTGAAAGGCATTCCTTTTTCATCTGCTGCATAATGATGTGTGGACACTCCCTGGTGTATTGTTCCATATAAAGCTCTGGGTCATCTCATAAGCACTGCTTCCCCCCTATGTTCCGTTTGGAATTGATAAAAGCTACCATACTGCCTCTACTTGATTACTGTGACATCGTGTATAAATCAGCCCCAAGTACTGTACTGAAGAAGCTTGACTCAATTTATCACTCAGCCTTAAGATTTGCATTGAACTTCTCATATAGGACTCACCACTGTGATCTCTACATTGGGTCAAACTTAACATTTCTTAATGTTCGACAGCTTGTGCACCAGATCTTATTTATTCACGATGTACTTACAAAAAAATCCGCAGACTACCTGCTGGATCTCCTCTCTGTTTCAAAGAACAAATTTGACCTAAGGTCTTCGCCCATTTACCAGCTTCACAATCCCTATTGCCGTACAAATACAGGAGGAAAGGCCTTTGCTATTGATGCCCCAAGGGTTTGGAATGCTATTGCCAATAAACTGCAACTTGAATCACTACCTATGAGATCTTCACTCAGAGGAGTTGTACACCCCGAGCTGCCACTGCTATTCAGTGGCCTAAAATAAAATAAAATGTTTCGCTCCGGATGACCGCTGCAAAGTATTATCTGTGTTTAGATTTAGTGTGCTGATCTTAAAGGTGCATTGAAAAATTTGATACTCCGACTGATGCTCCTGATGTTGTGGAGTGACTCATGCAGCCAGCTATGGCTGCAGGGTTTGGTGGTACATGTTGTTTATGTCGTTTATTGTGAAAATTCGGTCACAGTTCCTATGATCACTGTTACATTGCTTTTATGGCTTTATTTTGGTGATTTCGAAAAGTTTTTTTGTTTGGCCATGTTTGTTTGTTGTAGTACGGAGTTAGACTGATGGCCGTAATCTAAGTTGTTTTGTGGTTGTTGTTGTTTGACTTGCATCCCACTGGGATTTTTGCACACAGCGTTGGTGTACGGTGCTTTTTTGTCTGGAATTTTTGCAGTTTTTTTTCCTGGATTTTCAGTTTGCACATAGTCACATAGTCACTTTAAGATGTTTTCTTGTTCATGTTTTTGTTTTTTGTTTGTTGCGGTTGCACCCGATTCAAAAGCCGAATGGCTCACAGGGCCATACCTAATAAATGAACTTGAACTTGAAAAAATTAAATGAACTTGATCTCAGCCACAGTTATGCTCTCCCTTCTCTTTGCTTGCGAAACGTGGACCCCTTTGTTGGACATTTGTGCCAGTTTAATACATTCAGGCTGGGGAGTGGAGTACTGCTCTGTGGGACATGTATCGCGTGTATATAATTTCTTTCCTCCAGTATGTCAGTCATCGTCCCCCTTACCCTTTAACCCCCTTCAACAGGCCCCGTCTCATCGAACTCAGGGTGCCGTTTGCGGAATTTCTGTTCCCCCCTTCGTGTGGTGATTGGCGCTTTGTATTGAGCTCGCGTTGAGTTGAAATAAAAAGAAAAAAGGATCAATAATTCAGCCTGGCCTGACCCGACTGGATTGTGTGAGGAGCTCACAGATCCTTGAAAGATCTGAACAGTCCTATCAGTGTGCTTCTGTGGCAGGCGAGGTTGCGTTGGCTGGGTCATACAGCCTGCATGCCCATGGGCTACTGCATTCCCAAGCCGCTTCTGTTTGGCCAGAAAGAGGGGGTTAAATGGACGCGGCACAGGCTAGAGAAGGGATGGACTAATATGGTACAGAAGGATGTGGAGTTAATTGGACTTGCCGATGACTGGTACCAGCGGCGTTATGATCAGCCTTTGTGGTAGATGGTTATGAAGGTACTACTGGGCAGTTGGAAGCAGATCCATTCCAACAACAGTGGAAGGCAGAGGAGCAACGGTCACATAAATGGGTGGAGTGCCAAGGCGCTGAAACTCAGCAAGTTGGCTCAGTAGGGAGCACAGGTGGTGCCTCGGCTGGTCATCTCAGTGAGACAACCCATGGCATCTGGATCCGTCCCGTGGCAACCTGCTGGCAGGCCTTCGACATTGAATTTTGCCTCAAGGTGCACCTAGCTTGGTACAAGTGCCATTGTGATGTCATCACCACTATATGAATGTACATCTATATGATTGTACATCACACTCCATATCACATGTATTTCACATTTTCATAAACAGTACAACTCGAGTATGAACTGAAGTTGGCTCCCCTTCCTCTACCAAATCACGTTTTCCATGTTTTTAGACATCACGAGTTGGCCAGAAATCCAAATCTTTGAGGAAGATTTTCCTTTACCGACTGGCTCTCATTATCTTAGAATTCTGCTCAAGCTGAAAATATCAACAAGCATCTCATTCGAAAATGTTCCCAGCAGAACCAACCCTTAATTAAGCAAAATTTAATTGCGTCAGTAAAGCAGTCCTGGCACTTTTACTTGCAAGCATTTCTGAGTGAGTCTTTATCAGAAAATCTGGTCAGCTTATTTTGGTTATTTGGGTAAACTCTGAAAATAATATACAACTGGAGTTGTTCTTTAACTCTAATTCTTGGAAAAATCGGGTCAGCTCGGCCGTAGCAGTCTAAAAAAAAGTGTTCTTGCACAACAAAGTAACCGGTCAACACAGCCAGTTGTGATTTGATTCACTGAGCAGTTCCTTCGTGGACAATACAACTCAACATATTTGTCAATAATACTGTGGCTTTAAAAATATATATATAATCGGTGATGATTCATCAAATGACCCTCCCACGATTTATTTCCTAGTGTGGTGCACGTGGAAGTCATGGTAGTTGCAAGGAGCCCATAAAAATGTCATATACAACTTAAAGTAATTGGACATACTTTATTGTCGTTACATAAAAGCCAATGCTTGTTGCATGAACATGAACATCCATTTTACTCAGTCAGTGAATTATTACATTTCTAATTGTCATGGCAGTTCTTGAGCTCCTTTACTTCGTGAGTTAGGCGAGGAAAGACTCCGCAGACAGCAGAGCGAGGGTCGCGATGGGCAGTGTCAGGAGCAGGTGCAGCCAGGTCCCGTGGGGGTGCACGCTCGGGGCTGCCCCCTTATCTCCGGACTTCGTTGTGGGTTTCGTGGTAGGTCTCGTGGTGGGTTTCGTGGTAGGTGTCGTGGTGGGTTTCGTGGTAGGTGTCGTGGTGGGTTTCGTGGTAGGTGTCGTGGGGTTGCAGGGGGGCGCTTCGGGGTCCGCAGGGATCTCGGGGATTCTCTGCCCGGGGAAGGACTGGAACCCATTCTGCAAAGGTGTGGAGATCGTGTTGAGAGTGGGAGATCATACGGATAGATGGAAGAGGAATTTAAGGGGAACAGATTGTCAAACATAGGTACAGTTATTACTTCAATACTCTGAGTTCTGCTTGAGTTATGACTAAGTGTTGTGGCATCAACAGCATTGGCTAGATGAACCCTTGACATTAACTTGAGAAATACATGTGTGTATTGGGCATCTGTGTGCGTGTGTGTAATCCAAAAGTCTTAAAGCTTCAATACTCTTTATAAACCTTGACTTAAAGATTTCGTGACTGCTGGAATTCATATTATTTGGGTATTTCGGTAAAGTCACGTAGACAGGTTCAAAGAAAATAACAAAATAACAAAATTTTTAAAAAGACCAGATGGCTCAATGGGACACTGTCTACAAGAAATCCACCCATATGGATGCCTACCTTCCCAGAATAATTTCCTCATCAAAACTCTACACCATAAAGCTCGATGTATTTCTAACCAGTGAACTGGAACACGTACACCAAGCTCTCAAGATGAATGGATAATCAGACTACACAATCTGTAAAGCTATCACCCCAACCAGTGGGAAAGGACCCAATCAAAACAATCACCTTGCCATACATAGCAGGGGTCACAATTTTTTTTTCAAAATCATGAACAAACACAAGATCCAGTTCGATTTAACACAGTACATAAAATTCGTGATCTGATCCCATCTGTGTAGGATGCGATCCTTGACATGCAATACCCCGGCATCTCCAAACTAAGCTGTCTGTGGCAGTAGTTACATTTGGAGAAACTAAGCAACATGTCTCGGACCGTGTTCGTAGACATAAGGCAGATCTGAAACACGGTAGGACCAATACCACGGCCGTGGCTGATCATTGTTTACATGCGGTGGGCTCACACGAAATTGATTTCTCCAAGACGAATGTACTTTGCAAACCTACTGGCTATCAAAAAAGATTAGTTCATGAATCCATCCATATATAGAGACACAAACACAGTTTCAACCGACAAGATGGGTACAAACTGAGCAATCATTGGAAGGACGTAATTAACCAGTTTAAGTCATAACTTGCTGTGATGTTCCCAACCTATGTTAGTTGTTATTTTCGGCCCTCAGATTAATTACATTAACAGATTAATTTTCTCACTAATGCAGCTACCTCACGCGCCATCCTCGAGGCTGATGCTTCATGATCTGCCATTAACATGCTAATCTCTCACATTAACATGCTAATCTCTCACATTAACATGCTAATCTCTCACATTAACATAGGTCACCTTGGCGCACTCACCGTTAAGGATGCTCGGCAATCTTGCATTGACATGCTAATTTTTGCCTGCAGCCCTTTCATTGGTGAAAAGCCCACCACCGCCTTTTCTTAGAACCTATCTATGTGACTTTACCGAAAGACCCAAAGAATACTCTTTAGAACATTGTAAATTCACCCCGCAAAGTCAAACCAAGCTAGAAATAGCTCTCTTTGCCTGCAATTTAGGGTTGGCATCGACTACCCAAATGTAATCTTTCAACCGATGTTGCCATCAAACTTATTGTCATTTGGTAAAAAAATATTTTGCCGGCCCCCCCACTCCGCGCTCTTCTCACCGTGTCCGCGTGCACCGCGTACTGCTCGGCCGTGCGCGCCGCCATTTCCACGGTGCGAATAGTCTGCTCTGTCCAGTTCACTTTGTCGTAGACAAAGAAGATCGGCTTCAACTTGTCCTCCACAGGGGTTATGATCAGGTGTGGGTAGCTACTGCGAGGCGGACAATATAACGTACAGTAAAACCTCAAGAAGCCGGACTCAGGAAGGTCAGTATTTCGAGTCAGGAATACCGAGATAAATACACACGTAAATAAAAATAAAACACAAAGAACTCCAACCAGAACATTGCAAGAGCCCTCCATATAGAATATCGGAACCCTATTCGATGTAGTGCTCTTGCCAATAATACCTGGTAATCCAAAGCAGCAATTATTCAACCAGAGTGACTCGTTTAACAAGCTTATGAAACACAAAGGTCAAAACTGTCCAAGTTTGCTTCTTAAACAAATGCTGATATTAATCTGGAAAGCGAGTAGTCTGATAGACTAAAACATGTATGTATGTACTGTATATGAGGAGTCAGTCATCTCAGTCAGTCAACCAACGGCACCTGGGTGTGTCCCGTGACCTCCTGTCAGTGAGCCTTGGACACGTGGCCTCGGAGTGCACCTGGCCTGACAAAAGCGCCATGGTGACATCTCCACCATTTAGTGGTGAATGACAGCTGTTGTTTTTGTGGAGCCAATCACAGAATGGAGTTCTGATATATATTACCTTTGACCGGCAGTGGTCAACAGCAATGAATAATGAGGAGATTGTGTTCTGGGCATAAAAGTTTGGTTCAAGGCTGTTCCAAAGAATGGTGACAATTGATTCCAAGCGGTAGTGGTACATGAGGCATCGCAGAAACTTGTTCTGACGGTTGACAGGCCTGGCCGTCTTTGTGGGTGCACTCTTATTAGAATCATAATCTTTATCCTGGAGGAATCCGATGAGCTACGAAGCTCTTTTTCACAGATGTCCAGTCGGGGCAGATCAGCAAGTTACAGCAACACAAAAAACGATAGGAATGCAAAATAGGACAAATGTAAGCATGTCACGATATATAAATATAAAGAAAGTGTATTGGTACAAATTACATGAGTGCATATTGGTGTGCGCGCGCGTGTGGTTGCATTTCTCACGGCATGACGGTGTATCCGAAGGCGGGTGCCACCTGCGTCATGTCATAGATGCTGAGACAGCGCGACACGTTCACCTTGGGGTAGTAGTGCAGGAAGCCGAGGCACATCTCCTCCTGGGTGCTGAGCCCACCCTGTGGGGAAAAATAGGTCGCTGAGAGGTCAAGGCTCATTTCCTGCAGGGGTGATCGAACTTTTGCAAACTGTGCAGCTCCCAAGCTCTGGGCCACTTTGCCTTTGCTCATAAGACAATCATAATCGCGAGATATGTTTAAGTCTGTCTTGGAAAACTCACCTCTTTAAACTGGCTTTCATCCCCTCGTTATGCCCATTTACCCTGGTTTTGTTTATTTCCTGCTTTCCTTACATGGCGCATTGGGATCAACGGATGAAATGCACCTTACAAATGTGAATTGTTATTTTTAGATGGTGGGGTAGGGCCAGGGTTTTTCCCCACCATGGGAACACTCTTCCATGTTTACCAATCCTCTACGTCCAATTTAAAATTGCACGTGCCTGATGATTGCCAAGAACATCCAGCGAAGCACATATATAGCTCGTATTTATATGTGTGTAATGTGAGGATTAATCCGGGTCGTTGACGGATCACAACTCGTCACGATGATTGGCTCTGCCAGTCCTGGTCCATAGCCAATGGGGGGAAGCCTAGGGGTGTGGCCCTGACGTAATGGAAAGGTGACGGCTGTAAGTAGAGGATTGGTTCTGCTGGCTTTAGCCACAGCCAATGGGGAGACGAGTCAGGGGCGTGGTCCCGGGAGCCTACGGTGGAGTCTGGAAGATTCCATAGAGGCTAACCAGGATTGGTGGAAACGTACCACGTGACCCGGATATTAAATAGGGGTGGAGACGAACAACACATGGTCAGAACTGGAACGAACGAAGGGAAGAGGCCACACGAGAGCGGGGGTCCAGGCTGCCACGTGGCTGCGCGCGTCTCTCTCTTTCTATCCCTCTCACGCTGTCTGTCAGCAGCGTGAAGGAGTGTTGTAATGAAAGACGAATGAAGACCAGATTCCAGAAGTCGCTTCAACGACCTTTATTACATGTGCATGTGCTATCCCTCATAACAAAAACAGCGATCGCCCAAATGTACGTAGAGATCTTGTGTGTCGATGTGCATACGTACGTTTGTGTCTCACACACACATACCATCTTTAAATGAGTACCCTGTGTAGTGTGTAACATTTAGCACTAGGGAGACAAAGGCGGCCGGGCGTGGTGATGGCCATCCACCCCCTGTGTGTGCCGTTTCATTCCCTTGAAGTGCTCCCTAATATAACTTTTCCTGACAGTCTGCAAGGGTTATATGGGGGATCTTCATCTTTGTATTTGTCTCATATGATATGTAGAGCACTAAGTTGGAATTTAAGATATAGACCTTTGTGCCATGTGCAGTTTACCGTGGTTGTATTGGATCGTTCCTTGCTGTTGTAGAGGCACTCTGTGATAATGGAATCGCCCTAAAATTTGAACATGAGATAAACATTGGGCATAGAACATAGGGTCAACCAATGGATCAACATAAAAGCAAAACTTGGTTATTTTCAAATATCTTTAACTGCTTTACAATATATTTTTGTTCAATTTACATACGTTTGTAATTGTCACACCTGACCCAATATTTATTATGTAAAAAAAATTGTATTAAATCAAGTCGTGACCACCAATCAACCACAATTCATCCATTCGCTATACAGGAGAATTGATACCTTTTTATTCCTTGTTAAGCAAGTTAAACTCAGTTATATATAGCGTCATTCACGCAAGGCCTCACAGCACTTTATAACACGAGTAAAAACCCTTACCATTAAAACTGCGAGGAAAACAACCCGACACAGACAGATGCGAAAGAGGAAATAAATGTGTTTTCAGATGAGCCCTAAAAACTTCGACTATCTAAGCGTCCCTAACTGGACTGCGCCCAACGACTGAAAGCTCTATAACCCATTCAACGCAGATTTTTTTCTTTAGCACACTCAAGTAGCCAGATTTGGTGGATCGAGAAGTAAACCTCGTTTAAAAGGGGTTTTTATGGTCACACTAATGGCAGCTGGACCTTTGGCCAACATGACTTAGTATTTGAGTTTAAAATTCTCTGGCTGTTCAGTGGCTGCAGCTAGTCCAACTTGTGGATGATGGTAATCGGCCCTAGGTACTCACGGGCATCACGGAAACGAGCTTCTTCAGGTAGCGCGTCTCCTGGAAGTTGAAGTCGTAGCCCATGTCACGACCCAGGTCGCTGATCTGCTTGCCGTCCCTGGCCAAAGTGACAGTGAACACTGGGATCAGTATCTGTACAGTCTGTTCTCCTATAACGCGCGGTTTTCATAACGCAAATTGTATGTAACGCGATTAATGTATTAGGGAACACATTTGTTATTACGCGGATGCAAATTGGATAGAACAGGGGTTACGTTCATGGAAAATGTCGTGTTGGGCAAAACCGCGTTAGAAAAACAATAGACCTCATGGGAAAAATAGGGTTGCGTTCTTGGGTCCGAAATGATCACCCCCTCCCTCTTTGTTTAACTAACTGTGTGTAGCCGAAACAGAATAAGAATGTTTGTTTTACCTGATAAGGGTTTTTACTCATGTTATAGGTCGCGCAAGTAGGAATAAAGGTTTGCAAAGCTGCCTCGGCGTAGTATCACACAAGGTGGGATGCTGCTGGATGCTTCTAGATGCTACCCACGTGCCTCAGTCTTTATTCAGCCTGCATATGCATCTCACATGTTATCACGGACTGTGCTTTACCCTATATTATATATTATAACACAATTTTTCCATAACGCGGTGTTCTTCAGGAACGCAACTACTGCATTATAGGAAAACAGACTGTACTCCCCACCTATAAGATAAAGCGGTTTAGAAGTAGAGTAGACTCGATTATCCGCGCTAATGATGGGGAGGGCGGCCACGGATAATAAATAATCGTGGATATTCCGAAAATATCCATTTTCCACCGATCTCTATGCGCGTGCTCAGTGATAACACTTTCGTGCTCTCGAGCAGAAGACTCCGCTCACTAAGTGGACAGCAGAGCCACGCCAATCAAAATCAATCAAGCGCCGCCCACTCCTGTAAAGATATGCAACTACTGTACTGTAGCGGCGATCACGTGGATTTCGGATGAACCGGAGAACTTTTTTCGGTTAAAGCACGTGACTTGTAATAAACATGTCCAAGAAAAACAATGTAGAACCGTTTCAGATTATTAATTTGGACTTAAGGGAAACTCCATGAGTTATTCATTTATGTCAAAATCTCAGGTGCGTGGTTAATTCGCAAATTGAATAAACCGCATGCGGATAATCGTGAGTCTACTGTACAAGAAAATCTTGTCCGACACGTGTTATCGACATCCAAACACGCGTTATCGAATGCGTGTTTGGAAGTCGGATTCCTCCAGGATAAACAAATATTCTTATTTTCTTTCGGCTGCACACAGTTAGTTAAACAAAGAGGGAGGGGGTGATCATTTCGGACCCAAGAACGCAACCCTATTTTTCCCATGAGGTCTATTGTTTTTCTAACGCGGTTTTGCCCAACACGACATTTTCCATGAACGTAACCCCTCCGTCCGGCAAGGTCTGCTTGAGCGTTCACCAAATGCACGTGTATTATAAGAGAATGTGAGGCTGTGTTGAGAAGGTTCAGGTCCATAGTGCAATGTGCAAACCATTGCAGCACTGCTTCCTGTATAATATGAATACTAAGAACTATTCTTTTTTACGACTAACATTCTTTATTCGATAAACGCTGAACAAGTTCTGCATATTTACAATGATGTGGCAATGCGGCATTACCCAAGCATTGAAAGAATCCGAATCTTTATTTATACAGTATTGGAGGAGTCCAATGATCTGTAAAGCTCATTTTCACAGATGTCCGATAGAAGCTGGTCAGAACGTTACAACAACAAACAAAACAAAAGTATAGAAAAGGTATAGCAAAGGTAAACAAAAGTGAGAAAATAATGCACAGTAGATGAGGTCCCAACAAACTTGTGCAGATCCCATAAACGAGCGTCACACTCACCTGTAGTGCCGCACCTGGACGGCTTTGCCCAGCAGGTGAGCGTGCAGCATCGTAGCAAACACCTTCATCTCTCCGCTCTGCGTCGCCTGTGTGAACATAACGCCCATTTTCTCTGTGGCCGTAGCACTCCTCTGGTCAGGCCCACTCTCAATAATGGACTTTATATAAAAAAAAAGGTCCCATGTTTACTTTTACCGTGTCTGTAACTTGTAGTCTTGAGGTTTTGAGTGTGAGTTATGAAAACATTGCCGATAGTTTGATGGGGGACGGGTGATGTTGGCGAACGTGATAAATAATGTTTGTTCGTTTGGGAGGTAGGAATACGCTGAGAGGTCATATAATTGTGTGCTACACAGAGGTTAGTGCCTACAAACCACTCAAAATATCAGTTTAACACGTAGGCTTTCGCGACCAGTATTATTCATAATAAAGGTTTTTGGGTTAGTTCGCGTTGTTTATAAATGTGTCGCAACCCTCCACCACCCAACACAGCCAATCAGTAAAAAAATGTGTCACGTTGAAAAGAGACAAATAGTTCACTATTTTAGCCCACCAGTGTGTTGAAGAGTGAATCTATAACATTTACAATTTGAGTACGACGTTTCGCTGGAAATTACATCCAGCATCTTCGGGGGATTTGCCATAATAATAAAGCCATCCACCTGCTTCCGGTCTTAAATAGTGCATGATGACGTCATCATTGTTAAACCCCATCATGATTCGAGATCAAAGGCGGAGGTCGGGGTGTATGCAATTATGTAATGATAATTAGCTGATTACTGATCTAAGACTGGAAGCAGGTAAATTGCTTCACTATTTTGGCAAATCCCCCGAAGATGTTGTGAATTCACTCTTCAACACACTGGTGGGCTAAGATAGTGAACTATTTGTCTCTTCTTTGTTTTTTTCGGTAAAGTCACGTATAAAAATAAAATAATAAATTAAATAATAGCATACGACGTTTCGATTGCAACACAAGCAATCATCATCAGGTATAATGAAATAGCGACATAGAATATAACCAGAAAACTATAGACAGACATATAAGCAGACAGATATCACCAAGATACATAGAGAGAGCGACCCAGGTACAGAGAGAGTATGCTATTATTTAATTTATTATTTTTATACGTGACTTTACCGAAAAAACCAAAGAATAATTCCTGCAGTCACGAAAGCTCCAAAATTAAGATATTTGTCTCTTGTCAACGTGACACATTTTTATACTGATTGGCCGTGTCGGGTGGTGGAGGATTGCGACACATTTATAAATAATGCGATCTAACCTTCTTGGTTCTTTCGGTAAAGTCACGTAGAAGGGAAGTAATAAAATAATAAAAATAAAACATGTCGCCTCGACGGACCTGGTTTTCACCTGAGGACGGCTGCTTGCGTTGTGGCCGAAACGTCGTGAGAATTGTTTTATTATGTTTTATTTTTATTATTTTATTACTTCCCTTCTACGTGACTTTACCGAAAGAACCAAGAAGATGAATCCCTGCAGTCACGAAAGCTTTAAATCGAAATTTAATGCGATCTAACCCAAAAACCTTTATTATGCACTCAAAATATGCCCAATGTTAAGATGAAGACGGGGCACACTGAGTGTGATTTAGTTACGGGCAGTATGTAGTGTAGCTGCTTTATGTCGGGAATGCCGAGTGATCTTTTCCATAACCACTCAAAAGACATTTGCACAGAGAAGAGGCCATTGTGAGCAGATGAGGAATTGGGGTGGATTGGATGTTTTGTGTTGTGAGAGATTCCTCACCTCTCTGCCGGGCGCCACACGCCTGGGTCGCGACATCGCTCCCTGGAGCGGCAGCGCGGCTCCGTCCGGGCCAACGGTGGCGAAGCCCCGAGTGGGGCAGATGCCGTAGTTCGTGTAGGAGGGGGCTCCGGGCGGGACGAAGTGCATGATCTGTACGTCGAGGCCGGTCTCCAATACCCCCGCGTCGTATGCACGCAGCTCCGGTGTTATGTAGAAGCGGAGGCCGGAGCTGTCATTCACCCCTGGAGTTGGGGGTGCAAAGGTGCAGGCGCAGACTTTAAATGACAGTGCGGCATTTCCTTGCAGTTTGACATCGGCAAACCTGAACTGAGGTCTTCTAGACTTTTCTCCCTCTGTCTCTGCCACTCGATCCCATGAGTTGGCCTTTCTATTTCACGTAAACTTTGTCAAAGCATTTGCCTTCATGGACTCTAACAAAAATTGTCCTCCCTCTTCTCCCACGTGTCCATTTAGGACCGCACTCAATATCAATCTTTCTCTTTTGGGTGATTCATGCACTTTACTTTTTAAAGGCCTTTCTCAGTCGATATCGTTCTTCACTTCAAACTGCATTTGACCGTATTGGTGGTACACTGGTGCGCGGTGTAAAAAAAAGCACATTTTTCAAAAGTATTACTTATTTTCTCATGATTCGCAACCCCGGTCGCAAACCCTCGGGTGGTGTGTCAAAATCAGTTCTCGTGATGTCGAAGCAGTCAGAAGACGAATGCCAGTTCAAATTTTGATTCTAGACTATTTTATGAGAAACATGTGATAAGCTGCACTATTGTACCGTCAATACGTCCATTTAGTGCATACACTGATTGGTCTCTTGAGCATTTCCTCCTCAGTCTTTAATTTGCCAAATATCCCAATCTATCATTTACATCTACCACATCTTTTTGTAAGCGCCTTGTCTCAAATTACTCCACTCCATTTCTCCGTCCACTGTGTCCACTATAGAGTAGACTTTATCTTTCCCCCCACCTCCTTTGCTTCACCTTCCTTCCACTCGACTTGCTGGATACGTACAACTTTTACGGCCCCTACTCGGCGGTACATCAACAATCTCTCTACCTTTACCAGTCCAACTCGCCGCATGCCATCTCGCAGATCGGAGTGCCACCACCTTGGCGTCGTTATCTTATTCATCCTCAGTCGTGGCACAATGTGGTACCCCTCGTCCACGTCCCGCAACAGTTGGGGATTCCTGCTGCACGTCGAGTACATGGTCTTGCCCAAAATATCTTGCCACTCTTGTACCTGTCTATGTCGCATTCTCGCCCTTTACGTTCTCAATCTTTGCCGTCTCTCTCTCTCTGTTCCTCCTTCTCCTTGTGCTCAATCCACGCTTTCGCTCTCTTTCCCTTCTCGCCTCCCTTCACTGGAACAAACTTCCCCGTCACATTAAGCAGTCACCTTCGAGTACTAGTTTTCCGCTCCTCATTCGTATCTCACCCATGGCCCCTTAATCCACCCCTCATAACCACCACAGTTCCTATTCCCTCTTCATATTCTCATTACATGGCTATCACTCATTCCCAATCATTTATTCCGTTAATCATTTACTGTCATCAATTTCGCTTTCACCGAATTCACGCATCATCACAGATTCTCCCCCATTGCTTCCTCTCTCATCTACTTTGTTAACCTCATCTCCACCATTACCTTCATAAGTCTCGTTCTTAATTATCTGTAAATCGCCTTGGCGAAGGCGCTATAAGATAGGATGCCATGGACCCATCTTCGTTTGTAAATCTGAGTTTCTTGATTTCTATTTTTTATTGACCTTTCCTGTGTCCATTTTATCGGCCTGTAGCGATACTCTACGGAAAAAAACGAGCAGGGCAATGGACTGGAATTTGCCGTCAGCCAAGTAACACAGTTAGGGCACAGGCGTTATTGGATAGTGGGTGTTCATATGAGATGAATTTATCCAGTGGTAGATCTCGAACCGGTGGTGGTAGTGGTGGCGATGAGTGAAGAGATGGATAAATAGGGGAGTTAATGACCCATCAATCCATTGACTGGCATGGATTGTTCATCCTTCAATACGTGCACCTAATCGGATAACAATCAATGTTTTGTCACGTCATATTTAGTGTGTTCATGCGCTCCTTCCCCACCTAGAGGCTGCTAAATGAATCGCAACACCCCTCCCCCCCTGATTAGCGACACCATGCTTCAAGCTGCGTCCCGTACTTGACACGAGCCCGGGGTTGTCGTAGTGCATCTCGATCAGGACCATCTTGGGGTCCCCTTGCGCTCCCAGCGAGTACCCGGCCTCGGGGGGGTAGTCAAACGTCTGTAGCACAGGCACACAAAGACAAAAATTCCCCCGTATAGCCGTGTTATCGATCACCTATGAAAGCCGGAAACGATACACGAGGGGATGGGTGGTCAGCACCACGTGGCTATGTTAACGCACCGCACCAGGTACTCATTTGAGGCTGAGTCAACCTAGGGGAGGGCCCAGCACCGCTTCAAACGTCTGTAGCACAGACACACACACACATCACTGGTATAACAACATCCCGCATAGCTTCACCACTACGTGTACTTAACTGATCCTGATTACGTCTTGACAGCAAACTCCAAATCTTAACTGAGCCTATATCTGGTGAGGTGTCCTAGGTGTTGCCAAACAATTGCAAAATGCCAAAAAGCATTATTTGTCTTCTGGGAGTCCCAGAACGACGGCAAAAGTCCACACGATTGCCAGGAGCATTGTTAGGTCGCTACCAGAAATGGGGAGACTTGTGTGGTCAGCATTGTGCTTCGTCAAGCCTCAGTCACGTCTGTCTCCTACGTGTGGATGCTGTGTTTAGGCAGATACTATTTATGTGGAAACACAAGCATGAGCTCGATAATGAGCACAATATTTCGATTTAAAGCTTTCGTGAAGACTAGGTCTTCACCTGAGGACGGCTGCTTGCGTTGTGGCCGAAACGTCGTGAGAATTATTTTATTATGTTTTATTTTTATTATTTTATTACTTCCCTTCTATGTGACTTTACCGAAAGAACCAAGAAGATGAGCACAAGAGTTAGGGCAAAGAAAATAACTGATACTCGTACGTAGCCAACCGTGATAATTAGCCGACCGTGATGATCGAGATGGAGGTGAATGAAAACAACATCATGGGACCTCCCTTGTCAGTCTCAAAATATAAGAATAAACTTTACCCTTTCTAGCAATAAAACAGGTGATAAGATGTTACAACAAACAGAAACCTTTTGCAAGGAATCATGTCTGCATTAACCACATATACTTGTGGCGAACATGCAAGCAAACAAAACACACGTTCTGATAGTATATGCATTGTCTTTGAAACGGATTGGTCCACACCAGAGACAGCTTTCTTTAGAGCCTAGTCTCAAACAGTGTTAGACCAGAGGACGCCAGAAGACGAACAGCATAAAGACAATGCACTATACTCTTAGGTTTTTTCGGTAAAGTCACGTAGGTAAAAAATATAATTAAAAGTTAATAAAAGTAATAATAGAAATAAAATTAAATAATAAATCACGACGTTTCGGAGGCAACACAAGTCTCCGTCATCAGGTGGGACCGTCACAGCTAAAATTACTGCATCAGTAATTGTGATGGTCCCACCTGATGACGGACACTTGTGTTGCCTCCGAAACGTCGTGATTTATTATTTTATTTTATTTCCATCATTATTTTTATTAACTTTTAATTTTATTTTTTACCTACGTGACTTTACCGAAAAAAACCTAAGAGCATGAATCCTTGCAGTCACGAAAGCTTCAAATCTAGAAACAATGCACTATCATTATTTTGAGGGCTCTGGATTAAAACAAACTAACAAATCGTTGGCACAAGTGCTATTAAGCTGTGTTAACACTGTCCACTGGCGTTCGAACTGACTAGTCCAGGCTGAGAAACCAGACTGACCCAGCCAGCAAACTGGCAATCGTCCCAATTAGGCTATGCAGCAAGAAATATTGCATGATGGTGATGATTTATGTTATTTGTTTGTCGAGTTTTACTTGCTTAGCGTATTGTATCTGTTTGTTTTATTCTAGTATGCTGTATTTTTTTGTTATGTGTTGTCTATCTTGTTGTATTCATTATCTAAGGGAGACACCTACACTAACAACACCGCCAACAGCAAGCAGCCCACGGAAGTTTCCCCAAGGCAGCATTATCTTATTCATAGGTTTTTTCGGTAAAGTCATTTACTTGATACAGCTGTCGTGGCTGTGACGGTTCCACCTGAAGACGGAAGCTTGTGTTGCCTCCGAAACGTCGTGATTTTTATTTTATTTTATTTTTTATTAATTTTAATGTTTTACCTACGTGACTTTACCGAAAAAACCTAAGAATATGAATCCTTGCAGTCACGAAAGCTTCAAATCCAGCATTTTCTTCTCTTCTTCACCAGCCAGCAAAGGCCAATCACTGGGACTGCCCGCATGGCGGTAGGATGGCACCACAGGCTTCACTCGCCTGAAAACAGAGCCTGCCCTCCGAGTTGCCTGCCCGCACAATCTGCGAACACTGCTAAGCAGGTGTGGCTGTGGTTACACCATCGCATACACACATCTCTGTATCTAAATTAGCTCAGGGCTACACTGAACCCCTCCTCTCTCCCTTGTGAAAATAAATGCCGCTCCAAAACCAGAATCCACTTTCCTTCTTAAAGCTTTCGTGACTGCAGGGATTCATCTTCTTGGTTCTTTCGGTAAAGTCACGTAGAAGGGAAGTAATAAAATAATACAAATAAAACATAAAATAATTATCACGACGTTTCGGCCACAACGCAAGCAGCCGTCCTCAGGTGACGACTTCTACGTGACTTTACCGAAAGAACCAAGAAGAACACTTTCCTTCTATTTCCATTTCCTTCTCTTCTCTCTGCCCTTTCCCACGCCTGCGAGTTGGCAACACTCTATTACATAAACATGGAAGAGATGGGGATTCGTTTACTATCTGCTGGATGCCTTCTGACAAGGCATGGTATGGCACCTGCTTAACGCCCACTACACAGAAGTGTCACAACATCTATTCGATCTACCGACCCTCGCCTCCACAGTGCTGGATTTACAGGCGGTATTTCACGCACTCAGACACAAGTACTTGGCACACATGCAACTGGCGATGCGAGCGTGCGGGGTTACCACGTACCCCGCCGCCAATGGCCCACGCGGCGAGCACGGAGCTGCAGGTGGAGAAGGAGTCGGGCATGTTGGGGTGGTAGCACTGGTGCGTGACTCCCACGTGGGACACGTTCACGTTGTCCAGGCACACGTACACGAGAATGTGGTGCACGAACGCCTCGTTGCCGGCCTGGACGATGGGCTGCACCTGCACGCGCAGTGGAGGGGGTGCACACGTGAAGAACGCATGGGTGGACGTGCAATACGCTGGACCAACTTTGACATTTGGTTTGGAACCATTGGGTCAACATTGGGCCAACGTTTGACGAACGTTGGGCCAACGTTAGTCCAATGTTGCATGTTAAAGGGGACGCAGCATGACGTCACTCCCTACGAGCCAATCACCTTCAATGCACCCCCATATCATCAAATCTTCCAAGCCAAGCAGGGTTTTGAGCCTACTAAGCGTCTGATTGGGTGTGCGACTGCTTGGGAACACCAGCTGTTCACCAGCTCGCATCCATTTCCAGCCTGCGTCACTCGGTTGTCATCGCTTAGACCGAGCTTCACGCATTCCTGTTCAGATAATGCTCTATGGGTCGTGTCCTTTGTTTATCCAGTAATGTCCCGCTGACTCTTTTTTTCCAGGAGGGTCCTGCATTTAGAGGGATTTTTTTTCAAGTCTATTCTTATATTGCTGCTCTAAGAGAGACATTTTGTCATGAAAGCACCCCCCCGCACCCCGCGACCTACTGACCACCCCCCCTTACCCACCACTATTTCAGTGGAAGTGTGTGTGGTTTTCCCCGCTGTGAACCTTGATGAGGTGATTTTTCTTGCTGAGCTTGGGCAGAGAGACGAGCTTGCACGCGTAGAATGTGGAGACGGCCGGGATCGTGTACTAGAAGCGGACACGGCGAGGGAGAAACAAAACCACAACAGCTGCTGTTCATACAATGCCTCGTCAAGCCCTCGTCTCTCCGTTTGCTTACATAATGTCATGTGAGTAGGTTAAACGTTGAGTTTTATAAGGGAACCACGGGGTGACCAACCCCTCCCCACCCAGCCCCACCCCTCCCACCCCCACCCTCCCCACCCAGCCCCTCCCCACCGTCCCCACCCAGCCCCTCCCCACCCTCCCCACCCAGCCCCTCCCCACCCTACCCTCCCCACCCAGCCCCACCCTCCCCACCCAGCCCCTCCCCACCCTCCCCTCCCCACCCAGCCCCTCCCTCCCCACCTAGCCCCTCCCCACCCTCCCCTCCCCACCCAGCCCCTCCCTCCCCACCCAGCCCCTCCCCACCCAGCCCCACCCCACCCTCCCCTCCCCACCCAGCCCCTCCCTGCATGACAGACGGACGGACACAATAATCCCCTGTGGGCTGGTGAAACCAGTGGGTTCCTACCAGTGTTGCCTCTATAGGATAACGTCTGTGACTCAGTTGGACTCACTACATATGTATCATTTTAGTTACACCGTGCATAGGGTTTAGAGGAAGACTGTCTCACGGTGACCGTATCAATAAAAAAAGATGTGAAGGTACAATACTCACGATTAGATTAGCATGCGTCTTGCTTTCATGTGCATGCCAGTTAGCAAGCAAGCCTGGTGGTGTTCAATAACAAACTACAGCAGTAGCGCTACTAGATTTCACGCTGTGTGTATTTTTCGGAAATATGTTTTCATTTGTAACAATGTTTTTTTTTGGCATTCATGGTTAATTGTTGGAATCTTTTTTTATATATAAAATGTTTTAAAACATTTCTGCTTGTTTATCTGTTGATGTTAGGTTCCCTTGTGGCCAACCGGGTCCTTATGCGTCCCATAATGCTGCTCCCTCCCCCCCCATAGTTGAGCCCCTAATCTCTAGCCCGAATAGTGAGGGAGGAGGGACATTGACAAACATCTCTTCTGCATTGAATGATACCAATCACTGACACTTATGGCCTCGACACCTATGTAGTAGGCTGCTGTGGGGGATATTTGCCCCTGCCTGATTTGGGGCTCACACACCTTGTCAAATGTCAGGTCAATGAAGCTGTGTTCTTGAGGCAGGGGCTGCTCGGTGGGAAATCCGTTGCTCAGAAGCTGGACGCTCTTGGAGCCCCGCGTGACCACACCGTGGTACAGGATCTGAGTCTCGCTCTTTGGGTCATCGGTGCTGTAGGCCCAGATCATGTGCACAGTGTCCTCCTGCCGGACAGAGGCACAGGTGGGGGGGGGGGGGTGTGATGGCGCACGCCGTTTCTCAAATAATAATCAATAATAATTGTAACTTGAGGCGCGTTGCACGGTATCCGCTTGCTCTCGTAGATAAAGAATGACTTGCGGGCGAGAGGTACCCACAGGTATGTGGAAGAAAACTGGAGAACCCGCGAAAAAGCCCACGCGTGCGAGGAGGGGTCCACTCTATCCCATGCCGATGGAGCAGGTGGGGTCCACATTGTGTGCTCCACCGCAGTTGTTCTTAATCTGGGGTGCATCCACCCGCTGGGGGTGCGAGATGTCCTTTCTGAGAACCAAAGGGGTGCAGGCTGCACTAGAGATTAAGAACCACTGCTCGTCTGCCTTCTGGCGAGCCAAGGGTGTTGGCACATCCTCGATGCTCACGGCAAGGGAATTTCGCAGCATTTGTGTGGTGATCCAACAACCCTCGCTGCCTTCACAACGCTGGGTTACAGGCAGCCACGCGCAGCAGCATAGCCGCTACCACGCCGTGTGTTCTCAATTACAAGTTGCTTGGTATGACAATAGAATGGATGCCAGTTATGTGCACACGTCAGCCCCATCAAAATTGAACTGCATTGCTCACACGGAGGACAAACATGTGCGCGACCCTTTACGATAACTACATTTGATTGGAAGTAAGCTGAACGTGGCGGATGCCACACATTAAGAGACAGCTTTAGTTAAGAAAATTACCCGAAGAAATAAATGTGTAAATCACAGCACCACTGGCTGTTAGGGAGAAAACCTTGGTTTGCTAAAAAGTACGTTATTTCTAAGAGTGCATGCGTATCTATGTGTACGTGTATCTATGTGTGCATCTGTGTACACGTCTGTGTGTACACATGCGTGTGTGTGTACACGTGCGTGTGTGTGTGCAACACGCACGGTGATGTCCCTGTCGTTGGCGTCGCACGTGCGCAGCGCGCGCACCACGCGCATGACCGTGTGGGTGCCGTTCTCGCTGAGCCGCACGAGTTTGTAGTCCTGGCTCGCGTCCCGCACCAGGCTCCGCTCCCCCTCGATGTGTCCGTCCTGACCGCACAGCAGCAGCCCAGGTGGGGGTGGGGGTAGGGTAGTAGGGACACACGGCGCATTGTTTGTCAGAAGACAAGACTACTCTCAAATCATTGAGATTACACCCCGATCTGGGAGAAAAACGCTCAATCGTCCTCGATGTGCAACTGATGCTTTTTGGTTTACGACTTCACATGTCTGTTAATGAAGACTGAAAGTTTGAGTGACGAGTCATGTATACATGGAATCGCGTGTGGAAGAATTTAAAGTCTTCCGATTAATGTGCAAATTATGATTGTTGCCGAGGATAATTGAGCATGAACGATACCGAACCACTTTGGTTTGAGAGGGATGTGCGTTAGTTTGATGTGTGGTCCGTGTGATGTGTATGTGATGTGTGTGATTTGCGTGAGTGTGATGGATGTGTGTGTACACGTGACATGGGAAGCGGTGGCCCAGCGGTTAACGCAATTCGCTATGAACACAACGACCTCAGTTAATTTCCCAACCACGGCTAGCATCAGTGGCGAGTGATATCAGAACCACTCATGGGCGTCCCTTCCCCTCCACTAACCCGCGGTGATCAACGCGGGGGAGGCATTCATCCAGCAGTGGATTATTATTGTCATACTCTCCTGCTGCGTTCAAACGAACAGGCCTGCTCAATGCAATGCCACATTTACACGGCCCTGTATTTTGTCGAATAGATGTTTTCGAAAACAGTTCAAGATAGGTGCATACATGTGGGAGGTGGTGAATGCAGGAGAAAAAGTATTGAAGCTGTTGTCATAATTATTGGAAACCTAGCGATATATATGTACATTTAACTAAATTATGAAAGTGGGTACAGCAACAACGATGTGGATTATCGGGAATGACAAATCACAAGGATCTTTTCTTCCGCCGTTACGGTCACCACTGTCGCCAGCACCATTGCCATGATCATCATCATCACCAAGACCATAGCCTGTCATCAACATCACCCTCATCGTGACTATCACCATTGTAAACGCGTGCATAAATATACCAAGATAGAGACCAATCGCTGAACAACTAAGACATGCGGCGTAACGGGTGGCACCGGTGACAGTCTTTGTGATGAACGTCACGATTAATGGTCATAACGGTGAAAGCGATGGTCGTCATCGTGAATGTGATTGTGTCCTAAAAATAACCGTGACCAGGATTCGAACCCTGCTAACTGGTCTTTCCTCGTGAGGACCGCGCCGCCTGCCACTCACCACGAGGTGGGTAGCGGCTGCGCTGTCCACCCACCCGACCACAACGTCAGAGCCGGCCATCATCCCCGTGGAGCTCAGCCCCAGGCCGACCCAGCCCAGGGTGCGAACCCGAGCCTCCAGGACGATCTGGTCGCTGTCGAACGCCCACGAGACGTGGAATTTGTCCGGAGATAATTCGGTGCTGAACGTGAGGTCGGCGTCAGGATCCAGGGCACAGGGCACCCCCACGGCCATCATCACCACCGCCATCACCACCGTCGTCATCCTCACTGGCAGGTCGTGGCGAGGCATAACTGCTTGTGACTGAATTTGTCTGATTATCGATGAAAAAATGACTGTGATGATTGTAAAAAAGCAATACTTGACGACACCTAAATGTTTTGTGTTTTTATGTTTACAGATATTGTTTCTTCGATTAAATTATACTTAGTAAGTATGCCTTAAAATAAGCGGAAATTCTCGGCTGCTGATGTTGATCTTGCTTGGACGAACGTGCACCTGCGCTGCCTCTGTGTGTGGAATCTACCTTATATAATGCCCATTCTTGGTACGGTGTTGCAATTGTAGACATCATAGTCAAGGCGGGGTTTAAAAAAAATTAACCAAGGTCAATGTAATCGCACATGTTCCCTTATCTATCCCGCGATAATGCTGACACGAAGTCCAAGAGTTATCTTCGTGTCATATTAACGAACTGTCTCCCTGACAGACCTGGTCTTCACCTGAGGACGGCTGCTTGCGTTGTGGCCGAAACGTCGTGAGAATTATTTTATTATGTTTTATTTTGTTATTTTATTATTTCCATTCTACGTGACTTTACCGAAAGAACCAAGAAGATGAATCCCTGCAGTCACGAAAGCTTTAAATCGAAATGATTGTGAGTATTGTAGGACCGTAGGGATGGTGACGGAGTAGAGTGGCAGTGGATAGACCATGGCTAAGCATTATGATTAAGGCGAGAGTGGCACACAAGGGGGTGTTGATGGGCATGATGGGCATGGCCATGAACATACTGATAAACACCGAGGCACACAAACATAGAGTTCTAGCTATCTTTTTTCTACCAGGTGAGAACTCAAGAGACAAGGATATGTCTCATTTACACGAGCGACCTAGGTCACAAAAAGTGACATAAGCAAGATCGTAACAACTGTCGTCCGTCATATTACAGAAGAAATTGCAAACGGTGCACAAACATATCATCAGTATTAAGTAAAATACACATTCTGTAGCGAAAGTTGGCTCAGACGAATTACTTAAAACATTAATGGTCATACTCTTTGTTCTTTCGGTAAAGTCACGTAGAAGATAAATAATAAAGTAATAAAAATAAAACTATAAAATTCTCACGGTTTTTTTATTTTCTTGCCGTGGTTTTCACACCTGATGACGATTGCTTGTGTTGCAATCGAAACGTCGTGATCATTTTATTGTTTTATTTTTATTATTTTATTTTTCCCTTCTACGTGACTTTACCGAAAGAACCAAGAGTATGGATCCCTAAGAATATAGATATATGCTCAGTACAACTACAAGTGGAGTTATCGCACCGAATCGACATCTCACCATCACATTGTGATTCAACATGGAGCAGTAACCAGGGACATTGTTTTAAGTGATGGGATTCGACTGGTTAGGACCGTTAACACAGAACGAATGAGATGCATGTGATTTTTTTTTCCAAAGTACAATGCACTCCCCATGTAGCCTTATATCAGTGTTCTTCAGTAATTTCCAGAAAGGGGCCACTTTCGCCGATAAGACATCACCAGTGTGAGGGCCGCCACACATTTGAAACCATTGGCGGTTTGACAGCATGATGGGGGGGGGGGGTGTTTTAACACGTTGTGTATTGTCGGGGGCCGCACAAAAATGCCACCAGGGACCGCCAGTGACCAGCGGGCCTTGCAATGAAGAACACTGCAGCCTTGCATGATGCAGGTTGCAAGTGTAATAAAAATTATGAAAACAATATTTGATCGCCCTTTGTCAATCCACTGCTGGATCAAGGCCGCCCTACACAACGTTGGTCGCTCGGAATGCTGGAACACACTTCATAGCGCTCGTCAGTGTGGGTTGGTTAAGGGGTGTGGGTAGCCTCGGATTGGGTCTGATGTAACTCTCTACCGAATGTTGGCCAGAAATCAATTTTTTTAAATGTCTAGGTTTATAACGTCGCGCATAAGTAACCCAGACGCCATCACTCTCCCTAAAGTGTAATCATTCGGCATTTTTTAGGGTGGTAACCGGATGAAAGTGAAAAGTGTGGCTCGGAATGACGATACGAAAAGGCACGTGGACCCGCGCACGATGCACTTCAACTTAACGTTTCACAATCGAGGGCTCTAAAATACGGCACGATCGGTGCCGTTAATCGGAGTGCAGGTGACGTTAAAACACGGACCGTGTGTCACGCGCTCTGCCACCTCATCCATCACGAGTTGTTGACGTTACACCCCTTATCTGAGTCCAGGTTCACAACGTTTATTTTTCCGCACTGCCCATGATCGTTCTCCCTCCGCTGGATTGCACAAGGCATCATCAGCAAATTTACTTTTAAAAAAGGAACGAAAGCGCATTCGTCAATAAAATAATCTGCTTAAACAAAGGTATGCACAGCAAATCATTTGTTTAAATAAGGTGTATAACCCTGGTAGCAGGGTGACTCAAAGGTCGCTGACTTGTCACTCCTAAGATCCTGGTGTTCGATTACACCATCAATAATTGAGTCGAATAATCTACAACGGAACTTGCCTAAATTCCATCTCTGAGGATAAAACATCGACAAATAACTGTTTGTCCCCAGATGAACTTAGTCACTCAAAGGAGTCTTCAGGTGTTGTGTAATCGCCATCGGGGTTGGCCTTTGAATTGGGAGGGGCGGGGCTCCCCCCCTCCTCCCCGTGCCCCCTGCCCAGAGGTCGCAACCGGGTACCCGATACCCGTACCCTACCCGATACCCGGCTACCCGTACCCGGCCGGGTACGTGTACGGGTGCCAGTTTGCGACCCTGGTGCAGCCGGATACGGGTACGGGTAGACCGTGAGTCACTGGTGAGTAACTGTTTGTCACTCATTTCCCAACGTCTTGTCTCTTCTCACAATTCAACTTCCTAGAATCAACCCACCCGCGCCTGCAACATGGCTTCATCCCAGAGGTCGCAATCAGGTACCCGATACCCGTACCTTACCCGTACCCGGCCGGGTAGGGTACGGGTACGACCGGGTACGGGTACCCGTTTGCGACCCTGGTGCGGCCGGGTACGTGTACGGGTAAGGAATCAAAACCCGTTTGCGACCTCTGCCCCTGCCCCGCGAAGTTTGCGGACGGGTGGCACGCGTGGGTCCTCTGACGCCGCCAATCAAAACCTGGTTAAGATCATTCTAAAACGCTTTGGTTCTTTCGGTAAAGTCACGTAGAAAGACAATAAATTAAATAATAGAACACGACGTTTCGATTGCAACACAAGCAACCGTCATCATGTACACACAGACAGACACACAAGCAGAGAGACAACACAGAGACATGACGATTGCATTCTATTATTTAATTTATTTTATTTCTACGTGACTTTCCCGAAAGAGCCAAAGAGTAATGCCTGCAGTCACGAAAGCTTCAAGTCAAGTTAAAATTCTAAAACATTGTTTTCCCACAGCGTGACAAGTTGCCCCTAGGTTTCTCTAGAACATGTGAGGAACAACAGTGTGAGGAGTAGGGAAAAGCAGGACGGTGGAGTTTGCTGTTTTCTTGGAATCTCAAGTCTCATTTACATCGGGAGGCCTACCGGCCACGTCGTCAGCCACGTGGAATCGAAAATGCAAATATTTGTGACCTATGCATTGTTCTTAAATTTTGTAAGCCATTCGATTTTTGGGCCCCAGGTCTTAGCAAAGGGTCCAATGTGTTATGGACATTTGCCACATCAAACAGGAGGATTTCGCCACAATTCTGGCTGCCACCTGATGCTAGCTTTAATTACTGGCGAAACGTCGTACTCGAATTGTAAATGTTGTGGGTTTACATACCAACAGACCGGTGTGCTGCACTAATAACGAATTGGCATGTTTTGTTTACGTGACAAACCTTGCTAATTGGCTGTGTTGGGTGGTGGCGGTGGAAAGTATAATGAAATATAACTTAAATTAATATTACTCGAATGTTAATCGAATGATAGCGAACCAGTAGGGTTAATTGTCTGTTGATTGAGTTATTGGCGGTGATGAAGATGTTCACAAGACCGATATTCAAGTTGATTTAGTATAATAAATGGGTCTAGAATATGAACAATGGTGCTCAATACCATCATCAGAGGGACTGAGTTGAGGTGTTGTGTTACATGGAGTGTGATAGCGGTGTGTCTGGTAATCATTGCAGATATGAAATGTTAACTTTTTTTTTATTGTGTTTGGTTTTTGTTGCGCGGGTAATTCATGCCAGGTATTTTATTGTATTCACGGTTGTTTATAACTTGCTTATTTTTTTACAATCTAACTCGAATCAATAGATATGACGGAGTTGGAAGATAATTCGAATGTTTTAGTGATGAAAATAGAAGTTGTTTTTGTGATAGTTGATAACATTTGGTGTTATTGTGTTGCATTGTGCTGTTCATTTGGGAATGCACAAAATGGGCAGCTTGCAGCCTGAATTTAACATTGAGTTTATGGGGTGAACAGAAAAAGTGATTCGGATACAAGAAAGAATACTTTTTATATATTTATTGTCAGTAAAATATGATTTCCCTAATTTACATATGATACATATAATTGTACGTCGATAATTGCTGTATTATTAATGATACTTATACAAGTACGCATTGCTTCGTTTAAAATATTTGTTGTGAATTGTATGTTAAATGTTCTTAAATATAAGAGGCTGTTATCATAATTAAGATTTGGGATGGGTTCCGTGGTGAGGGACTGAGCCGAGGTGTTGGGTGACATTGAGGGCGATGAGGACGTGTCTGGCCATGCTCCTTGGAATGACACTTTGAAATAAATCGTTGCAGTTTCACAAACCTCTAGTGCTCATTTGTTGTGGAGTCGCCCACTTCTCAGGAGGACTCGTCATCTCCAAACGTATTATTTTACACGCTTTCATTTAACTCAGTTCGTCTGTTGTCGTATCCTTAAAAAATCTTGTAATTCAATTTATACCCACTTCCAAACAGGGGCGGTTTCTTCATTAAGGGCGATTGGGCGACGCACCACCAATCTCAGCCGTTACTGTGCCTCTGGATATAGTCCAATCAGCGTCATGTCACGTTCTGTGGAGTACCGCCTCTTTATGGGCGATTTCACTCTGGCTGAGAATCGCCCAGTGTTCCCATAGACTTACATTCAAAGATGTTTTTTTTCGAACGGCGGGCGCTGCAATGCATTCTCTATGGCTTCCGGGAGGGCTCGCACTAACGTGCTTACGTCATCATACGTAAGCACGTTTCGGTCAACAATATCATTTGTCGCCATCTAGTGGAATCTTTAATACAAGAAACTGAGTGGATTGTAATAATAGTGAGATAGAAACAAACAAGATGTATTGTAAGAGTCACTTTATTTTTCATTAATATTAAAGAAGTGAAGTTGCCTTTACATGCTTAAGCTGTTAATTTATCCATTGCATGGGTGGACCTTATCCTTATCAATCATCCAGACTTTTATTAATTTTAATGTTTTACCTACGTGACTTTACCGAAAAAACCTAAGAATATGAATCCTTGCAGTCACGAAAGCTTCATATATAGAATCATCCAGACATTTGCCCCCCCTGAGAGATTTTGCAGGAGCCGCCACTGCTTCCAAATGTGCTATCGACTGCAAACTTGGTATATTTATGTCATACTGATGACAATACTATATTCCATCATTAAAAATAAAATAAAATACATTTAAACAATCTTTTTTACGGGTCTAATTGTCCACGCTCAACTCACGTTGCCTGTAAATCACCCCGGGCCCTTACGTTATGGCAAGCTGTGGGGCCACTTCCTGGAGTCGTGGAGTTCTGCCATTACGAGTACGGTACATTTCATTAAAGTGTGTTTTAAAAAAAACTATTTTTAAATATTTTCTTTTGTTATTCTTGTCTAATTAGCCGACCTCTCCACTCGTTAGGATTCACGGGAGGAGAGCGACAGGGCAGGCTGGCTATATATGGAAAGCATGAATTAACAGAACAAGGGTAAATGGGGAGAACTCGGGGATGAAGGCCAGTTTAAAGAGGTGAGTTTTGGAGGTGCTCTGTGGTCAGAGTGAACCAAACAATTATACAGGTAGGAACAACAGTTCCACACTGCCCACCAGGGATTATTTGTCTGTCTGTCGTGCATGGCCCCGCCCCACCAGAGCCCTCCCATTGGCTCGGGGGCGCCGACCAATGGGAGCGGTGGGTTGGTAGAGGGGGGGGTTAGTGGTGGGGGGGCACCGCCGCGACTCGGGCCAATGAGGAGACGGGCGATGTTTCATTCACAAAATGGAACTGGGGGAGGGTGGCTCCATTCATAAAATGGAAGCCTTGAAAAGAAAAAAAGCGGATCTTTTTGCCTCGTGTTTCTTTCAACATTCCCAGCCTTAAGGTGATTCAGTTGGGGTGGGAGGGGTGGGGCTGGGTGGAGAGGGGAGGGTGCGGAGGGGCTGGGTGGGGAGGGAGGGGCTAGGTGGGGAGTGGAGGGGCTGGGTGGGGAGGGGACGGTGGGGAGGGTGGGGAGGGGCTGTAAACAAAAAATGCTCGAGCTAAGGCAAACACTTATTGCGTAGTCGGCAGGATTTGAACCTGCGCGGGGAGGCCCCAATGGATTTCTAGTCCATCAGCCTTAACCGCTCGGCCACGACTACCTTGCACTTGCACAGGTGGAGGCCTTGCCGAGACTCGCGTGGCATCGGAGCCATCAACAGCAGCTGCCACAGCACGGGGAATGCGTGCAGCTGTGCAGTGTCAGAGCCCGCTGTGGACCTCCACACTGTCACAGTCTACTTGACCTCTACAGTGTTGATGCACTGACGAAGCTTGAGGATTGCGGTGATCGCCATCAGCCATTTTATAATCATTATCATCATCAACCTTTGTCTCTTATTAATCACCACCACCACCAGGAGCAGCATCAACAGACATTTCATAATTGTCTTCACCCTCAGTCTCACATGCCCTTTGGATTGCACTCCCATGCTCATATGTCCTTTGGATTGCACCTCTAATGGTACTAATCTCTCATTTACACTGCTGTTGTGCGCATATGCGGGCATGATACTCGTATGTGGCGACGGAAGCTCATTCATGCTAATCCCCTCCCTAATCCCTCTATCCCTAATCTCCCCCATTAACACAACTGACGTGCTTACGTCCGTGGATGGAATTCCTTTCCAGCTCAGACCCCGCTTGCTTGTCCATCGCAACATATATAACGTCTTGCTGTAACAGCTCTCTCGCTGGTTCAGCAGTTCCACTGCTGGATTGTATTTTTGCCGCCTGAGGACGACCGCTTGTGTTGCGATCGAAACGTCGTGATTAATTTTATGTTATACCTACGTGACTTACCGAGAGCTCCAAAGAGTATGGATTCCTGCAGTCACGAAAGCTTCAAAATCAAGATTGTCTTCATTAGTTGCAGCACTCGCCATTGTATATATTGATCATCTATTATCCATTGTCCATTATGATCATCAGTCACCTCGTTCATATTTACTATCGGCCAAGTTTTGTTAAATTCTCAATCCTCATCATCCGTTATCCGTCTTCAACATCATCAGCATTATCATCAACAGCAACCATTGTCTTTTCACTGCGCGATGAAGGCTGCTGATGCCGTTGCTACTGAAGCTGATTATGATGATTGATAACAGAACCTGGCTATTGATAATGACGGACAGTACAGGATGACGATCGTCATCATCATCATGGGTGGATGGATAGCGATTGAATTTCCACAGGTGTGCGGTCAGTTACGCCCATGTGAAGTTGCCCGTGCAAGGTAGTCGTGGCCGAGCGGTTAAGGCGATGGACTAGAAATCCATTGGGGTCTCCCTGCGCAGGTTCGAATCCTGCCGACTACGCAATAATTTTGTTTTATTTATTTTCCACTTTTCTTTTCTGAAAGCACGTGCAGAATTTGCAGAGAGACTCGTGATGATGAGATGAGCAGAGATGACGGACGATGGACGAGACGGGTGATGAAAGGGCAGCATAAAAGGAGCAAAACTCTCATGAGAGGCGACCGCTGATGAGAACGGAGAGTGAGATGATGGTTTGAAACGGACGGTGTCAACCGAACTAGTCCGTTATCCAGCAGTAGATAGATCACGCATGATGATTTATAAATGGCTCAATCCGCCTATCTGGCCTCTCTATGTGATATGCAGAAGAATCATTGCAGGAAACTTCAGCTGTTAAATATTGTTTAATACAGGTAGGAACAACAGTTCCACACTGCCCACCAGGGATTATTTGTCTGTCTGTCGTGCATGGCCCCGCCCCACCAGAGCCCTCCCATTGGCTCGGGGGCGCCGACCAATGGAAGCGGTGGGTTGGGGTTGGTAGAGGGGGGGGGGGGTTAGTGGTGGGGGGGGGGGCACCGCCGCGACTCGGGCCAATGAGGAGACGGGCGATGTTTCATTCACAAAATGGAACTGGGGGAGGGTGGCTCCATTCATAAAATGGAAGCCTTGAAAATAAAAAAGCGGATCTTTTTGCCTCGTGTTTCTTTCAACATTCCCAGCCTTAATGTGATTCAGTTGGGGGTGGGAGGGGTAGGGCTGGGTGGAGAGGGGAGGGTGGGGAGGGAGGGGCTAGGTGGGAAGGGTGGGGCTGGGTGGGGAAGGGACGGTGGGGAGTGGCTGGGTGGGGAGGGTGGGGCTGGGTGGGGAGGGGCTGGGTGGGTGGGGCTGGGAGGGGAGGGTGGGGAGGGGCTGGTTGGGGAGGGGCTGGGTGGGGAGGGTGGGGGGTGAGAGGAGTGGGGCTGGGTGGGGAGGGGCTGGTCAATCTGTGGTGCCCTTATAAAACTCAACGTTTAACCTACACACTACAGTATATACGACACGATACACTACACTACACTTATACAGGTAGGAACAACAGGTTCCACACTGCCCACCAGGGATTCTTTTTATGTCGTGCACGTATGCGCTGTCCTACCAAGTTCCTACCTGCCCACTTCGAAGGAACATGTCCACTTAACTCACTTCATTACCAGATTTAATTTTTTTAAATGTATAAAAAACATATATACACGCAATGCAAACTAAACTGGTTATGAAATTCAGCCAGTCCTCACCGAATCGCAAAATAAAAACACGTTCCTTCGGAGTGGGCAGGTAGGAACTTGGTTGGACAGCGCATTCGTGCGATCCGTGTCGCGCGGCGCAAGCTGCGTGGGGTGGCGCGTCACGTGGTGCTGAGCCCGCCCGAAGCGCTCTATGAAATACAAATCGAGGACGTGGCTATGCACGACAGACAGACAGACAAATAATCCCTGGTGGGCAGTGTGGAACTGTTGTTCCTACCTGTAATATGCATTGTCATATAATACTCCGTAAAGTATATTTTATTGGGGGGGGGGGGTTAATTTATATGCTTCATGTTCACCTAAAAATGCATTAATTTGTTTTACCTTTTACAAGGAATATATTTGCTTTTTGGACAAACTGAATCACCTTAAGGCTGGGAATGTTGAAATAAACATGAGGCAAAAATATCCGCTTTTTTCTTTTCAAGGCTTCCATTTTATGAATGGAGCCATCCTCCCCCAGTTCCACCACTAACCCCCCCCCCTCCACCAACTCCAACCCACCGCTCCCATTGGTCGGCGCCCCCGAGCCAATGGGAGGGCTCTGGTGGGGTGGGGCCATGGTATGCACGACAGACAAATAATCCCTGGTGGGCAGTATGGAACCTGTTGTTCCTACCTGTATAACACAACTCTCAGCACACAATACTCGGCACACAAGTTCACTGCAACTCAGATTCCATAATTGTGCCAGCTTTCAGTAGTCAGCCTCTTTGAGAGTTGTGTAGTGTGACTCAACTGTAATGGTGACCCCAAAGTCCCTCGAAATGTGCACACTTTTTGTGTTTAGTTTGTTGTCCTTGCCCCGCACCTCCGATTAACACGATTGGCTAAGTACGGTGTGAAAGAAGTTCAAACATGCATACGCACACACAACCACATCTCATTGCACAGGCACTTACGAATGAACCGCCATAAGATGTTACTAATTTTAACCATCTGACTTGTGAACGTCCAGTCGTGTGTACGCCCCAAACAGCTGAACTATTTTGTTCGGCGGACCGATCCACCGCGATATGTTAATCAGTCCCAGAATCCCGCTCAGAGTGTGTGTTCACTTACACGTGTGTGTAAGGGATTGTGTGCGTTTTTGTGTAGTGTGGAGCAGTAGTGTAGCGGTTAGCGCACTCCGCTACGCTCCTGACGACTCGGATTCGATTCCTCGCTCACAGCCAACACCAGTGACGATTATCTGAACCGGTCCTGGGACTCCCTTCGGTCGCCTCAGCCTCAAATGAGTACCTGATGCGTCTCTGTAAATATCGCCACGAGGGAGACAAAGGTGGCCGGGCATGGTGTTGGCCACCCACCCCCTCGTGTGACGTGCCGGCCTTCATAGGTGCTTGCTAACAGCACTTGCCCCACCAGTCTGTTAAGGGTATACAGGGGATCGTGTGTGCAATTGTGGGGACTCAATGCGCCCCTTCCAACAAGCAAGCGAGCATGAGGACTCGAGGTAAATGAAAGTAAAACTGATTATTTTTCTTTTCGTGCTACTTTGCTTTGTTTTATTTACTTTATAGTATGTATTACAGTGTGACATGCAAATGTGCAACCTTTATTATTGAGTGTCCCTCTTTTGTTGAACCACAAGATGTTTTATGTACAGTACGTACAATTACATATTTAGTTCCAAGATATGAACAAACCCACTTACGAATGGGTCTCTGGAACGGAACCTATTTGTCGGTTGAGGACTGCCCGTATTGCGCATAGCAGACACCGGCCTCAGTGTGGCGTTACCCCTCATGATTGTACTCAAGGATGCTCTCCAATTTCTTGTGTGCGTATAAACTCCTTAACTTTCAAACTCAACTCAACAAAAATCCCGACCTCTCCGGTACGCTTCTCTCACCGCGGCGCTTGTGGTGCCACGACCACGGAGCAACTCTGCAAACGCCGCAATCCCCTCGCGGCCCCCACCCTGAGCACACGCACACAAGCAGCACTTGCACCCACGTAGTGTCCTAGTGGGGGATTGCCTGGCACATCGGGTTTTAATCCGAAGGGTCCCTAGAGGGAGAGTCCCATGGTTTCCCGGTGCCAGGAGATTGGCCGACCCTCACAGGACAGGTTACATTGCGGTGCCCCTAAATTGGCTAAAATTGTATGGGCGCAAAAGAAAAAGGTTCACTGGGCCACGACATTGGGAGAGGTGGAGGATGGAATATTAGGCAAGAAGGGCAGACCAGTAGGTTAGAATTAATGAGCACGGGAGAACAATGGGTGAGCGGAGCAGCAGCACACTCTGTAGCACTCCATGTAGACGGCGCAGGTAAGCGTGGTATATCGATGCATTCCGACCCTTAAAAGTCAAATACAACACATGTTTATCACAAATAATTGATTTCTCACACGTCGTGAATGCAATCATATATTTTTTAATCAGATCTTTTGAGCCTCTTTATTCCGCGAGTTAGGCGAGGAGAGGCTCTGCAAACAGCTGAGCGAAGACAACGATGGGCATGGTCAGGAGAAGGTGCAGCCAGCTCCCGTGGGGGTGCACGCTCGGTGCTGCCCCCTTATCTCCGGACTTCGTGGTGGGTTTCGTGGTAGGTGTCGTGGTGGGTTTCGTGGGGTTGCAGGGTGGCGCCTCGGGGTCCGCAGGGATCTCGGGGATTCTCTGATAAGGGAAATACTGGTACCCATTCTGCGGAGGTGTTGAGAGTGGGAATGGGTGAAGGGGGTTTGAGGAATATAGAAGGTAAGCAGGTCAATATGATTCTTACATCTCTGTAATATGTTCTGTGCGTCTGGGGAGTGGTAGTGTAGTGGTTAGCCCAATGTACTACAACGCGCTCACGGCCAACACCAGTAACGATAATCTGAACAGACCCTGGACTTCCCTTAGGTCGACTCAGCTTCAAATGAGTACATTGTGCAATGTGTAAACATTGCCACGAGGGAGGCAATATCGGGCGTAGTGCTGGCCACCCACCTCCTCATGTTCCTTGCCAGCCTTTGTAGGTGCTTGCTAATAGCGATTGCCCTAACAGTCTGTTAATATGCGGTTCATTGTGAACCCCATCAGTAGTCTCCCAACATAGCCCCCCTCTCGCTCACACTCACCGTGTCCATGTGCAGCGCGTAATGGTTGGCCGTTTGCGCCGCTTTTTCCACAGAGCGGATAGTCTGTTCCGTCCAGTTCACGTTGTCGTAGACGGTGAAGATCGGCTTCCCCTTGTCCGCTTCGGGGGTTATGACCATGTGTGGGAAATCACTGTGAGGTGGGCAGATAACACGCGGAGTATAAAGCATGTTGGCCTTCCGACGCGGTGTGGGAACTTCAGCATTAATCGGCAATCAAGAATGCACGTTGCTGGCTTATCTCAACTTATATGGATTTACCAAGCCTCCCAATCCAAGGCGCTTTACAACAATTACGAAAGTGTACATAAGATAGTGGTGTAGTTATGGTGAAAGGAGGACAGGTGGGAGTGGTTAAGGAGGAGGGGTTGGGGCAGTGATAGGGGTTGGGGTAGTGATAGGGGTAGTCATTGGGTCTTTCAGTAGCTTTACCGAAAGACCCAAAGAATATAAATTCCTGCAGTCACGAAAGCTTTAAGTCAAGATTTTAGCTATAAGGCTTTTAAAGGGCTCACCCCACATTACTTGCAGGAACTAGTACATTTATGTATTCCATCAAGGTCCTTAAGATATTCTGATCTTCAACTGCTCAGCGCTCCCACAGGTCTAGGTTGCACTCTTTTAGCGATCGGGCTTTTGTTAGTGTGGCACCCAAGCTATGGAACGCCTTGCCACTTGAAATCGGGCAATATATTGAAGTCTGCTTTGAAAACCCATCTTTTTAAAGTGGCCTCCCTTCTTTAGTTTGGTCGGTTGCCCTGCTTCTGTTTTTGTTTCCTGCTTTTTATGCATTGCGCATTGGGATCCTAGGATGGAATGCGCATTATACATTTGAATTATTATTATTTAGTTTGACCAGGTGGGAACTCGAGGGGCCAGAGACTCCAAATCTCTGTGCAAATGGAGGTAGTGTCTGAAAGGGGCACAAAGAACACTGGAGAGATGCACGCTTAGGATGACACTGAGACAGAAAAGAGTAACAAGTGGATTAGTGAACATACACAGGTTAGATACATAATCTTGACCGTTACAAAAAGTAAGTGGGCTTATCGCCAACCAAAAATACATACATAAAAAATGAATTATGTCGACCAATAGATGATACAAGCACTGTATATCTATTATAAGGTTAAATCGACATGGGTAATCGGTGGTCAAAGGTTTTTGATGGATTGCAGAGCCTGTTGAGATCGACAAATAAAGATCACAGCGTTCGGTATATTAGTCAACGCTGATATATACCATCCGATGAATCATTCCACCACAACTCACGGCATGACGGTGTATCCAAGGGCGGGCGCCAGCTCCGTCATGTTGACAACGCTGAGGCATTGCGACACGTTCACCTTGGGGTAGTAGTGCAGGAAGCCGAGGCACATCTCCTCCTGGGTGCTGAGCCCACCCTGTGGGGAGAAAGGCGTAAGAGATGGGATCATGGGGTAGAGAGATTGTGAGACGTTGTTGGTGGAGAGGAGGGCAGGAGGATCCCAGCACTTGTGTCGGTAACGCTTATCAGGGTTGGCTACGTACGGTGCAAAAGAAGTGCAACATACGTACGTTTCTTTAATACACCATATAACATAATTCATACTTGGAGGCGTGTAGATTTAATTTACCGTGGTTGTCGTGGCTTTGTCCTTGCTGTTGTAGAGGCACTCTGTGATGATGAAATCGCCCTGAAATCAAACGCAACAAAACATTGGGGTGAAACACAAGGTCCTCAAAAAGTAAAAGAATCAACCATGCTCGTGTATAATTCATTATTTATGAACTCACGATGCATGCATTGAATCATTGGCATGAGAATAAATTATTGTCTTATTTGCATATGTTGTCTGTGATTGGCTAACGCGAACCCGGCAGACACTTGCAGCGCAATATACTACACCACAATGTTTAAAAAATATATATACTTGAATCAACGTGACCCTCGATCAATTACAATTCATTCTTTCGCAAGCGAGGCGAATTGATACCTGCCGATTATGTAAGGATGTCAGACATACTTGGATAGCGTGTTTGTAGGACATGGGGGTGACCATGGATATCATAAACACCACAACCGTCACGAGGGGGCGCTACTGCGCAAGGCGAGCAATGCCATGGCTTGCTAGATGAGTAGATGGTGATTGGTTGGAAGGTTTGAAAGAGGGAGAGGGCGGGGATATTTGAAAGGAGGTCCGTTGTGGACTGTTATGAGGCGAGCAGAGATATTGGTTAGAAGGAAGAGAATGGGTGCAGATTGGAGTGGGGGAGGGAGAAGAGGATACAAGGGAATAGAGAGGGGGAGGAGGTGGTGCTTAGGAGATGGAAAGCAAGGGAGTTGTGTTGGCTGCTAGTGGGCACTGGACGTTGTTGTTGAGGTCAATAAACTTGATCCAAGAAGTGCGACATTCGGAGTCCTTCATTACACTTACAACGCTTGAGTAGTAAACCTGGTTTAAAAGGAGTCTTCTGCGGTCACACAAATGGCAGCCGAACCTTTGGCCTACATGACTCGGTATTTGAATTTTATAATTCTGCAGCTGGTCCCACTTGTGAGCGATCGTAATCGGCCCCCAAGTATTCACCGGCATCACGGAGACGAGCTTTTTCAGGTAGCGCGTTTCCTGGAAGTTGAAGTCGTAGCCCATGTCGCGACCCAGCTCGTCGATCTGCTTTCCAGCCCTGGCCAAAGCGACAGTGAACACTGGGTGAGTGTTGGACTGGGACCTGGTTTTCCAAATTGGCAGTGGTGTAGACTTTGCCATGGAGTGCAAGAATGGAATAGGTAAATGCAACAAACTCAACACATTCGTCAATAACACTGCTCAGCCTTAGAAGTAGAAGTATATGAATAGGCAACGTTTTGGGCAATGTATCTTCTTCAAAGGACATGAAGAAGAGCTGTGAATCAGGGCCGTTGCCCAAAAAGTTGCCGATCATATATTTTTTAATATATCGACGCCACATTTACACATTCACCAATCTTCTCAATTAAAATACAAACGAAATAATTGCATGCTGCGAGCGCCTGATGATTGCGTAAACACTTGCCGTGTGACGAACAGTTCACTGGTTCAAGCTGACACCGGTGCCACTTGAGTTGCAACCTTTTATCGCGTAAACTCTTAAAGCCTCGTGAACATCGCCGCATGGTGACGCTTTGTAAAAGACCAGAATGGGCGTATCATCAGCCTCGTGCTGCTCTTGCCACGAGCGTCGCACTCACCTGTAGTGCCGGAGCTGGACGGCCCTGCCCAGCAGGTGAGCATGCAGGAGCGAAGCGAAGACCTTCATCTCTCCGCTCTGCGTCGCCTGTGTGAACACAACGCCCATTTTTCTCTCCGGCCGTAGCACTCCACCGGTCAGGCCCACTCTTTTAGAGTGTTTGTTCCAATTAATGTGTTTCCTCTTTTTAAGTTATATTTGCAATCGAGCAAACAAATTAAATATATAACGTGGGAAGGGGGGGGGTCGCCGTGTCCGGCACGGACGAATGCATCTAAAGTAAAATGAACCTAGGCAGGAAAGAGAAGCAGAGGGGAGAGAGAATAGTTAAAGAGAAGAGGAAGGGGACAATGAGGAGAATGACGGGCATAGGTGTACGCAACGGGGCAAGATAGGCAAGATATCAACGGGTCACAAAAGAGGACTGCACCTGACACTAGTCGGTCAGCGAACCCTGCAAGAGGGGCCCAAGGGGTTCCAACACAGGCACCTCATAGAGCTGATTCAGCCAACCTTCACGGGCGAGTAGCTTAACAAGAGGTGTTCTTAACCCCAGGCCTCAAGGGCCCTGCCGTTGTTCAACGGTACTTCTACCACTGTCCACGTGTGCGCATCGCCAGATTTGATTGTCCCATTAACAGCGGCGGTGTTCATCATTCACACAATGATTGCCAGCCGTTGTTGGAATGATGACTGTGGGACTGGGGGCCATCGTGTATGGGCTCAGAATCTTACTGCATGAAACAGGCTTTCCAACCACCAACCCGGCCTGAGCAGCATGGCGAAGAAGCTCGAGTAATCGACCCCGATCCGGCATTGGATTGACAAAGATCCATACATCACTGGTGCTGGGTGGTCGTCGGGTGGTGTTGCTGTGCGGTTACCACTCGAGACATTGGGCGTGGGGGGGGGTTCGTAGGTACACAGGGACCAGGTGAGTGGATGTTGTCGGTCCTATGGGGCACCTCACCTCTCTACCTAGCATCACGCCCCTCGGACGTGGCATCGCGTCTCGCAGCGAGGTCCCGTTCTGATCGATGGTGGCGAATCCCTGGGTGGGACAGACGGCGTAGCTCGTGTAGGAGGAGGCTCCGGGCGGCACGAAGTGAAGGTTGTTGACACCGACGCCGGCCTGCAGCACTCCGGCGTCGTAGGCACGCAGCTGCGGCGTGACGTAGAAGCGCAGGCCGGAGCTGTCGATCACGTCTGGTGGTCGTTGTGAGCGCAAGAGGTGCGGGGGGGGGGGCACACTTCAAATCGCGTCGTGTTTTGCAAGGTTTTTTGTTGTTGTAAATCAACATCGGCTGTTCTTTATCGCAGTCCGTGACATGTCCCACTGGCATTTCTCTCCGTGCTTGCTATTTCCAGACCAACCTATTAGGTTTGCGTGTCCGTGATTTGCAACCAGTTAAATGTATAATCTTAAATTACATTTAATATATATATATGTAATGCTTAATTATTATTCGTGATAAATTAGTATTTTTCACTGTTTCCTTCAAAAAAGACAGGCACAATGGACTCTGGCCTGGTTATAAAGCAAACAAAGCCTAATCATTCATCAATAACACACTCCGCTGAAATAAATAATATGTATGAAAAAATAAGAATAGGTTTTACCCTTTCTGGCAATAAAACAGGCGTTACGGTGTTCAAACACCAAATGGAAACCGTTTGCTAAGCAATAAAGTCTGCATTAACCACACGTACTTGTGGTGAACATGCAAACAAACTTGCTCTGATAAAATAAATAACATATAAATGGTGATGTTCCGGGCAATGACCCTTCATCAGAGCACATGGTAACTCTGCCGATTGATAGTATTGTCAAATGTCAGAATAAGTATTATAATGCATCTGTGTGCATCTCGTGCAGTATAGAGTGGACACAAAAGGGAAAATGGGTGGTGATGATGATCATGATGGAGTCGGAATGGCAGGGAGGTGGAGACGATTTGGAGAGTAAGTGGCTCGAGAACAGGCGATGGTTCTCGGAAGGGCCTGGCTAACGAGCCATGCCACGCGCACAGGTGAGTGCGTCCCCCGTACCTAGCACCTGCCCGGGGTTTACGTAGTGCATCTCGATCAGGAAAAGAACGAGCGGGGCAATAGCCTGGAGTTTGCCATCAGCCGAAACTGGATTTGGAGCACGGATATTGCCAGATTGAGAAAATTCAAGTACGTTGAGTAACACAGTCAGGGCACAAGCGTTATTGGATTGTGGGTGTTCATATGGGATGAATTTATCCAGTGGTAGACCTCGAACCGGTGGTGGCAGTGGTGGCGATGAGTGAAGAGGTGGATAAATAGGGGAGTTAATGACCCGTCAATCCATTGACTGGCATGGATTGTTCAACCTTCAATACGTGCACCGAATCGGATAACAATCAATGTTTTTTCACGTCATATTTAGTGTGTTCATGCGATCCTTCCCCACATAGAGGCTGCTAAATGAATCGCAACACCCCTCCCCCCCTTGATTAGCGACACCATGCTTCAAGGTGCGTCCCGTACTTGACACGAGCCCGGGGTTGTCGTAGTGCATCTCGATCAGGACCATCTTGGGGTCCCCTTGCGCTCCTAGCGAGTACCCGGCCTCGGGGGGGTAGTCAAATGTCTGTAGCACAGGCACACAAAGACAAAGATGCCCCCGTATAGCCTTGTTAGCGATCACCTATGAAAGCCGGTAACGGTACACGAGGGGGTGGGTGGTCAGCACCACGTGGCTATGTTCACGCACCGCACCAGGTACTCATTTGAGGCTGAGTCGACCTAGGGGAGGGCCCAGCACCGCTTCAAACTCGGGTCACCGGGTTCGCAATACAGTGCACTAACCGCTACAACCACCGCTCCCCAAACAATATAAAGACAAAGATCACCCACATAGCCTTAACAAACTGCAGGAGCAAGTGCTGTTAACGGGCACCTATGAAGGTCGGGATGGCAGCACCACCGAACAACACACACAAAGTAACACCGTGCATGCGAATATGAGAATACAGATACGAACACACACACACACACACAATCGTCAGCGCAGATGTGCGATGGGCGACGCGTGTACATTCGTGCGTGCGGGGTTACCACGTACCCCGCCGCCAATGGCCCACGCGGCGAGCACGGAGGTGCAGGTGGAGAAGGAGTCGGGCATGTTGGGGTGGTAGCACTCGTGCGTGACTCCCACGTGGGACGCGTTCACGTTGTCCAGGCACACGTACACGAGAATGTGGTGCACGAACGCCTCGTTGCCGGCCTGGACAATGGGCTCCACCTGCACGCGCAGTGGAGGGGGTACACGCGTGAAGAACGCATGGGTGGACGTGCAACACACGGGACCAACTTTGACATTTTGTTTGCAAACTGTTGGACCAACGTTGGTCCAACGTTTGACTAACGTTAACGCAACGTTGATCCAACTTGGGGGCAACGTTGGTCCAACTTTACATGTTAAAGGGGACGAAGCATCAAAGCCACTCTCTAAAAGTCAATCGCCCTCAATGCACTGCAATATCGTCAGATATCCCAAGCCAAGTGGGATTGAGCCGAGTAAGTGCCTGATTTGGTGGGTGACTGCTTAGGAATACCAGCTCACTACATGTACAGGCTGATACTGCGAGGTGGCCAGAATATTGGAGTGTGTCAGCTTGTACAGGGTGCTCCAGATGTCTTGTGACTCCCAATTAATTGGGAGTCACAAGACATCTGTTTTGGATAATTCAATGTGGGTTACAAAACATCTGGGCCACCCTGTACATATAAGCCTGCTGTAGATGCTCTAGTCTCCTGCCACATTCCAAACACTTAATAATGTCACTTGCCCAACATCCCAATGCAACACCCTTCCGATTAAAGAGTCTTGAGACTCACATATTTTGGGGGGTTTTTTTCCAGGTGAGTTGGGGAAGCTCTTTTTCAGTGGCCACGCGGCCAACACGGCAGGTAAGGTAGCAGGCCAAGTTACACGGGAAGGGCAGGGTTCAACACATCCATTTAAAAATTCATCATGAAGGACAAAAAGCTAAATACCTCGCGTCGTAAATGTTACACTCCGCTACCGTGTCAGGTGACAACGTTGTGACACAGGGTGTTGCAATGTCAACGGGCCAAAAACGGTGATGATGACACGTGCCCACTCCCCGCCTTTCCCACAAACACGCTCCCCCCCAGCTCCATCGCACAGCAAGCGACATCAGTGGAAGTGTGCGTGCAGTGTTTTCCCCGCTGTGAACCTTGATGAGGTGATTTTTCTTGCTGAGTTTGGGCAGAGAGACGAGCTTGCACGCGTAGTAAGTGGAGGCGGTCGGGATCGTGTACTGGAAGCGGACACGGCGAGGGGAGACAGAGAAAACAGAAAACGAAACTATTAAAAACGATGTTTTATTTTTACCAACAATATAGCTATATTTTCAGACGCGACCTGGCCACAAATGATAGCTCAGGCAGTGGCTTATGTGGACATTTACAGCAGCTAAATGCTCTAACCGCATGTTTGTAAATGTGGAGGGAAACACCGGAGGACTCGGAGAAAAATCCACACGACCCACGACCTCCTGCATACCAGTCGAGGGAGTTAACATCTCGCCACCGCAGCGCACCACATAACACAACAGCTGCCGTTCAGACTGCCTCGTCGTGCCCTCGTCTCTCATTACGCAAAAATAAATGTCGTTTATTTTTAATGCAATTAGTCAAAAATTACTTTTGAATATAATCGAAAAAAATTACTTATGGATTGATTTACGTGTTAATATAACTGATTTCCCAGTTAACATACAACGTTGATCCAATGTCAACCAACGTTGACTTACTCAACATGACATGTTTGTTGGGTTACTGCCCGTTTCTTATCAGTGGGGGAAAAAAATATCCAGCAACGAACCCAACGGGGCCATGGAGTGTAAGCGCCGAGACTTATGGCACTGACCCCCAACGTGCAAACAGAATCAGAATATTTATTTATACTGGAGGAATCCAATGAGGTATAAAGCTCGTTTTCACATGTTCAGCAGGGGCGGGTTAGAACGTTACAACAACATAAACACACGATATGAGTGCAACGTATAGGAAAGGTAAACAAATCTATTTAACAAAAAATACAAATAAAACCAAGCAAAGTCAATCTTATCAGATACAGCCCACTGGGGTGTTCACTTATTTTTCAAAAGTGACCTGGCCACGAATGATAGCTCAACAGAGTGGCTTATCATGTGGAAATTTACAGCAGCAAAATAATCTAAATAATGCCGTCCGTACGGGGGATATTCACCCGTGCGTGATTTGGGGCTCACACACACCTTGTCAAAAGCCAGGTTAAAGGAGTCGTGATCTGGAGGCAGGGGCTGCTCGGTGGCAGATCCGTGGCTCAGAAGCTGAACGCTCTTGGAGCCCCGCGTGGTCGCGCCGTGGTACTGGATCTGAGTCTCGCTCGCTGGGTCTTCACCGCTGTAGGCCCAGATCAGACGCACCGTGTCCTCCTGCACGAGTGGACACACAGACACACACGCAGGTCAACAAGGCTTGATGATTCAGAACATTGCTGGGTGTGAACATTTGAGAACATTTTAAGGGGAGGTGGGAAGGCGTCACGTTCAGTTATTACTGCCACCACTGCGAGAACCCTTGTCGGTGATGACATTGCTCAGTGGTGGCGTGAGACGATGGGAAGGTGTCTGCTGTTAACGCTGCAGGATACGGACTCTTTAAGTGGACTGCTTGACTCAGTAAATGTGTACGTGCGGTACAGGGACTCCTCTACTTTCAAACATTTGACATACGAACTTTCAGAGATACGAACAAACCTATCCGTAGAAGTTCAACTGCCACGTAATGAAGAACCAGTCGCATCTACATTTACAGGAGATTATACAACGTTTAATGTAATTTCTGTGTTTAGTGTACATGCCGTACAACATGTTAGGAATCGACAGAAGGAAAGAAATCGACTTACGAACAGACCTCTGGAACCTAACTCGTTCGTAAGTAGAGGAGTCCCTATAGTTAGTAATGGGGACATTTTAATGGACAACACTAACCAGTAATACTGAAGGGGGAGGAGGCGGCCGCTGTAGATTCTATGTGCACCACAACGGAATTAGTTTTACTGTTTTAAGACGAAATAACTTCCAGTAATCGAATCGACAATACAGTTATCTGGGTCAACCACCTCGTGTAACGTTCTAGTTGTTGCCCTGTATCAACTTGAGTCATGAAAAAAACATTGAGTAGGTCAAGTGTTACTTTTCATCACAAATACTCTCGCGTCTTAATTAACTTAGCTGCTCCACCCAACTGTAAATGTTTTTGATTCATACGTTTGTGAACATATTTCGGCTTACATTTTGAGATAAACGACACTTTGCATTCCTTGTCAAATGACTATCCAGTGAATAATAAACGGATCCCTGCTTTTCCGATGTGCAGCTGTGCAAGGACACAGGCCACATTTGATCACGTTGTACGTGTGTACAATCGGCAGGAAGATCTGCAAGAGAGATATAAACAATACTGCACAGGATGAGAGCCGGGGGTCATGCCTTCGAGCATGATGCGCTCGTGTGTGTGCTGTGTTTGCAGACGTCGCAATGATTTGTGATTTGTCACGTGACACTCTCGCTCTCAAAATGTGATTCGATTTTTGGGCTCGGATCGCGTAAGTAAAACGAAGTGTCGCCAACCCTCCTCCCCCAGACACGGCCAATTAATTCTCGCAACTGGCTGACGATGTAACTGCCAGCGAAACTTCGTATCCAATGTGTTAAAATGTTGCGTGGATCGCTCTCCAACAATATGGGTGGTGCTGCTGCTGAAAATCAGTGATACATTGACACGTGTATTTGTCACGTGAACACGTTCTTCACTGGCGGTGTCGGGTGGCGGAGGGTTGACGAAACACGTTTTACTTACGCGATCTGACCCGAAAATCAATTACGAATACAAACAGGCGCGGGTTACAAGGTTATCACAAGTCTCTTCATGAAACAAATAAAACTCAAAACATTCGCCAATAACACCGTGGCCTTAAAATGAAAATAATTTAATTGGTGACGTTTATGAATGTCGCATATTTTATATAGCAATCTCTTTCAGGCCAAAGAGTTCTTTATGAATGTTGTTTGTTGTTTTTCTTGTGCCTGTGGACTGCCGACAACGCAGCAGCATCACCAGATTATTGTTTGATTACACACTTTGTGTTTAACTGAATGGTTTACACAGGACAATATGTCTGCACTTCTTATATATAGATTTATTTTATGACCAATAGCTGATGTATTGCCTTGTGTCGATGGCACTGCTCCATCGTGAAGCGAAGCTCGTGAAGGATGGGCGGTACGGTTTATTGCCAAGTTTACGATGCTTGTTGAGTGTGAAAGTGACCATTTTCGGCATTTTAAAAGCCTAAGCTCGCATTCCTCAAAAGATAATTGTGTTTGTTCGTCAGTATATTCAGAGTATTGCACCTGGATTATGGTCGACCTTCGCGTGACTTTTCAGCCCTTACCCCCATGTAAGCTCTAGTAGGATACCGTCGAATTAAAATCGTTGTCACATTTCCGCCAATTGCGTCCCGATTGTGCCACGACTCACGGCTTCACGCCACGAGACGGAGGGTCCTATCAGATGCCTCCTTTCTTTGAGTGACCTGTGGTCTACACATGGAGTCTAAGAGGGTAGCACTAGGTCGACTCAGCCTCAAAATGAGTGACTGGTGTGATGTGTAAAGATCTCCACTGGGGAGACAAAGGCGGTCCGGCATGGTGCTGGTCAACCACCCCCTCGTGTGCCGTTCTGGCCTTCACGGGTGCTCGTTAACAGAACTTGCCCGAACGGCATGTTAAAGGCTATAAGGGGGGATCTTTGTATTTGTCTGTATGCGTGTGTACATGTGTGTGTGTACACGTGTGTGTACACGTATGTTTGTGTACACGTGTGTGTGTGTACACGTGTGTGTGTGCACGTGTGCGTGTGCAACACCCACGGTGATGTCCCTGTCGTTGGCGTCGCACGTGCGCAGCGCGCGCACCACGCGCATGACCGTGTGGGTGCCGTTCTCGCTGAGCCGCACGAGTTTGTAGTCCTGGCTCGCGTCCCGCACCAGGCTCCGCTCCCCCTCGATGTGTCCGTCCTGACCGCACAGCCGCAGCCCAGGTGGGGGTGGGGGGGGGTGGGAGAAAGGGGATGAAAAATGGACCAAGGTGAGAGGCGACCTGGCCACACATGACAGCTCATCGACAGTGGCTTATATCATCACCACACGTGGGAATTCATAGTAGTAGCCAAATAAGTTTAAACGCGTCAGGGTCCGGGATTCGAACTCCACTGCCTCCTTCATAGCAGGCGAGGGAGATGGCATCTCCATGTCAAACGCGGCACCCCAATTGTCGTGCGACCTTCCCATTGAAAGCACTCCTGCCTTGTTTAAATAGGCACAGGAGTTGGACGCACACACACGTGGCGGTCCTTGTGTTTGCAGTTTTCTTTTTAGGAAACTGCAAACACGGAGATGAGATTTCCCCTAAAAACTATCACCGTTTGAGTGAAGGTTTTTTTTTTAAGGAAAGCGATGAGCCAGATGAAAACAACTTTGAGTAAAATTGTATCGCACTGATGATGACAGCACACACATTGGGAATACCAGGTATCGCAGGGCTTAGGCTGTGATGGATTCGTAAATCCATGTGTGCTGAGGTTTTAAGTGTTCGTCCGCTTGTGTGCGTGGTGGATTATCTCTCTCTCTCTCTGGGTGATCTGGTTTCTTCGCATCCACACAAGCCAAACACCCATTCATAAAAGCGGCCAAACACTCAAATGCAGGAGCCGAAAAAAGTGTTGAAGCTCAGGGAGTGTTTCCATGGTTGGAAGAATGTCATTAGTCATCTCTTTGGTTTTGGAATGGAACCCGAGTTATGGGTTGATGCAGGAGGGTTTATGTGGGCGCGGAAAGGATTCTCGTGTGGGTTTAGAGGCAGCGTGGCCACGCATTACACCAATTACATCACCACTACAACCACCACAATTATCATTACTACCATCACTATGTCACCATTACCTAGACTACCATCATCACTACCATTGTAAACTAAACATCATCACTGCGTCACCATTACATAAGTTACTTTCATCACGTCACTTTCACCACTACCAACACCATGGTACCATCATCATCGATACCACAACTAACAGCAGCACTATCCTTATCATTATCACCCATCATCATTGTCGTCATCATCATCGTAACCAAGGCCACCTCATCCACAATTATTAATACCATCGCCATCACGGCAGTATCTCAGTCATCAAGACGCCTCCAACAGGGGGGTGGGGTCAATATAAGGAGAGAGAGAGAGACAGACAGACAGAGAGCCTACGCTCTGGAAAACACCGGGGAGTGTTGTGGTGAGTGGACAGAGGACCGCGTTGCCCGCGGCTCGGCACTCACCACGAGATGGGTAGCGGCTGCGCTGTCCACCCACCCGACCACCACGTCAGAGCCGGCCATCATCCCCGTGGAGCTCAGCCCCAGGCCGACCCAGCCCCGGGTGCGAACCCGAGCCTCCAGGACGATCTGGTCGCTGTCGAACGCCCACGAGACGTGGAATTTGTCCGGAGATAATTCGGTGCTGAACGTGAGGTCGGCGTCAGGATCCAGGGCACAGGACACCCCCACGGCCATCATCACCACCGCCATCACCACCGTCGTCATCCTCGCTGGCAGGTCGTGGCGAGGCATAATTACTCGTCTGATAATTGATGAAAAATTTACTGTGGTAATTAAATAAAACAATACTTTGACAATACCAAATTACAGATTTTTTAAATTACAGATTGCGTCGCAACTTCTTCACTTATTGATTCGAACACAATTGTCAGCTGCTGCTGCCTCCGCTGTGGACCCTGGTTTGATGGCTCACCACCTCTGCGAGCTCGCATTGTCGAAGCCTAACTTTTTATAAGGCACCTTCCAAGGTCGTGTCGTAATGTCGAGTGGGGCGGGGAAAGAATGAGGGCTGACATGCCATTGTATGCAATATCTTAATTACTCACCCACCCACTCACTCTCCACGGACCCATTGCTGTCAGCCCCTCATAAGTGCCTGCCTTACTACAGACCGCATTGGTCACCCCGTGCCGTTATACATCTCAACGTTCATCCTACAAAGTTCCATCACCAGGGAGAAACACAAACAAATTGACAATTTTTTTTTTCCCATATTGAAACGGTTGTACGCCGTCTGGACCTTAAAACTCAATTTCCCTGGACAAGAACACGGGTAAACCGTATGGGTTTACAGGTATGCGGACAAAACACCGCCCGTAAAGTCTTTAACAATCAAGAAAGAGTTTATACTCTTAGGTTTTTTCGGTAAAGTCACGCACCGAAAAAACCTAAGAGTATGAATCCTTGCAGTCACGAAAGCTTCAAATCTAGAAGAAAGAGTTTACATGCTGTTGAAGTTCTGTTAGCGAGCCACCTATGAAGCATGCAGTGGAGAAGTGCTGTAGCCGACTCGGTCAAGAGGGTTGAAGAAAAACAGGGAGAGAAAAAAACGCCGATCAACATCAGCAGCAACACCAGCAGCGGCACGACACGACACAAATCCCGTGAAGCTGACGAGCAACTCAAACCCACAGTGCGGCCGATGCCTCCTGTTCAAGGGCTGGGCTCTCATCCCATCAGCGCTGTCATCATAGACGCGATGGACAGCCGAATGGGGATGAAGTCTGGCACAGCACACGAGGGGGTGGGTGGCCAGCACCACGCCCGACCGCCTTTTGTCTCCCGCGTGGCGGTGTTTACGCACCGCACCAGATAGTCACTGGAGGCTGAGTCGACCTAGGGGAGGCTCTGGACCGGGTCACGTAATCGTCACTGGTGTCGGTGGTCGTGAACGGGAATCGAACTCGGGTCGCCGGGCTCGTAGTGCAACGCGCTAACCGCTACACTACCGCTCCACGGAGCACACACAGACAAAAAATATTCCAATCTTTAGTCGTAAGACTGCAAGGACAAGTGCTCTTTGCGATCACCTGTTATTTGAGGAGCGGTCGTGCAGAGATTCGCACGCATTGCACACACGATCTTAGCTGCCTAACCTTTAAGTCTGAGTCCAATTCATGGCTCACGTAATTTCCCTACAATGTCAAATACATTTGTAACAAGTTCATCATCATCGTCGGCCGTACAGAATGAAGGTATCCCCACCATCCTCCCCGTTCCTGCGATGCCTAACTCGCCTTGCAATAGACGGCGATCGCATCTTGGAATTTGCGATGTGCTCACACAGTGGGATTGGAATTGCACACACTTCCTTTGCGCTGAGCTTACTCACCCCTTTTGTTAACACAGGGTCCACGATGGGTCACTCTCACCCCCCTAATGTCCCCTACTTTCTTTCTCTTTCTCACGGGAAATCCATGGCAAGGTGTGTGTTGTTGTTGTTGTAACGTTCCTACCCGCTCCTACTAGACATCTGTGAAAAAAATATTTTTAGCTCATCGGATTCCTCCAGTATAAATAAATATTCTGATTCTGATCGAGGCTTCCGGGATTAAACAACCCAAAAAAAACCCTGTAGAACGCTGCTCTCCGAGTGCGGCCGGGCGTGATGCTGGCTACGAGCTAACAGCACTTGCCCCAAAAGTCCGTTGAAGGCTATACGGGGGATGTTGGTCTTTTCATCGTTGGACACACACCAGCGCGCAGTGACATGCGTCGTATAAATATACAAAGGTCCTTCGTAAAAGCTGAGAGGCCGTACGGCCAAGCGATATGAGCGAGCACCTATTATTGCCGGAAAAAAAAAAACCACCACAAGATAGTGAGTGAGTTGCGTGGTCAGCTCCACGTGACCTTGCACTTGTATTTCCCGTTACACAATCGAGAGCTCTGACTGATGGACTCTTTATTGGGGGTGGGTCTGCTCAGGTAAAACGTTATACATTTGACGCCAAGACTCAGTAAATGTCAGCGCCTCCCCAGTACAATGTGGAACGTTGGTTCAAGGTTGGGTCAACGTTTCCAAGCATGTGCCAACGCTGCCTCAACGTTGGGATGTTTACTAGGTAACCACCTCAACCTCTCCGTTGCGTGCATCACGAGGTTGTCGGTCCACGAGAGACTGCACCATCTCTTCTGCTGCTCTTTGTTTCCATGTTCTTTTCATTTTCCTTCTTCATATTAGTACTATAGTCACCCTCGATCTGTTAATCATTTAATGTTTCTGCAGCTCAGTGTGTGTCATTTGTGTCGTGATCGATCTGGTGGTGGCAATCTGCCCGAGCCGATTTGTACGGCAGGGAATTTTAACATTTAACAAGAAACAGGTTTGACCGTAGCCTACCGTCACGGGCAACAGCACAATGTGGATTTTTTTTTCCCGAGTGCCTAAAGGTATACGGGGGGGGGGTGGGAGGTGGTCTTTGTATTTGCTTGAAATGAGACGCTTCTTAGCTGGGATGAAGGTCTTTAGTCTGCTCTTGCGGGGGCTTGTCAGCACGAATTGCCAAGGCATTCCAGACCACGGAGGGCAGCAGCAGAGAAGGGGTGACCACCCACTCTCTGAGCTAAGAGAATAAATGAGGGCGTCGTTCACCAGAGCGCAGCGGATAAGGGCGCGAATGACGGCAGAGTGAGCGTGTGCCATGGGAGGGATAAGCAAAAGGCGAATCTGTTCGATCAAACGTAACATTTTGAATCATTGTTGGCATACTCTTTGGTTCTTTCGGTAAAGTCAAGTAGATAAAAATAATACATTTTATTATTATTTTTATCTAGAATCATTGTTGGCAGTTTTACGAATACAACGTCAAAGATTCCACCTCCCTCCCCCCGCCCCCGTATAGCTTTAATAGACTTTTGGGGAAAGTACTGTTAACGCGAGCACCTATGACGGCAGACACGGCACGCGAGGGGGATGTGTCTCCCTCGTGGCGATGTGTTGTCAGACAACACCGCAGCAGGTACTCATCTGAGGCCGAGTCGACGTAGCGGAGGGTCAGGACCGGTTCAGATCATTGTAACTGGTGTTGGCTGTGAGCGGGAATCGAACCCTGGTGGACGGGTTTCTTAGCGCGACACGCTAACCGCTTACACCACCGGGTGATCTCACACACACACACACACCTCGAGTCAAATAAAACATATCTCAAGCACTTTGTTCATGTTGTGTGCTCTTTAAATGTTGCTCGATTCTTCGGATCAGGTCACGCCGTCTCAGAATAAACACAAACGCTCGGTTAATTAATGATCACAAATTGCAATGCGCACAAATTGACCTTCAAAAGAGAGAACAGTCCGCAGATTTACACTATGAGACCTCCTTTAGCAGTGGCAAAATATAGTAGTTGGGTTTTACCCTTTAAACTGGTACAAAACTGATACCTTTATACAAGGCCTCATGTTTGCAGTAACCACAACACAAGTAGTCAAAATGCAAACAAAAATAAACAACTCTGATGATGATAATGATATGCACTGTCCTTGAAGTTGATTGACTGCTTGTGTTGTGGTTATTGCAAACATGATGCCTTGTATAAAGGTGTCAGTTTTGTACCAGTTTAAAGGGTAAACCCCAACTACTATAGTCCGCAGATTCTGACGGAAGCGATGACGGGGACGCCGATGTACGGGGCAATTCGGTTCTATTCTTGCGTGTGATGGCAGTCGTCTGTTCAGGAGCTCGATGCCGCCAATGTCGAGGTCTGCCGGCCACGACGAGAGGGCTTCAGCAGAGAGTCCGCGTCGTGTTTGCGGTTCCTCCTCCACTGAAGGAGTGCAGACGACAGTGGGTTAGCCACGTGGTTACATGGCCACACATCGCAACTTCTGTGGCGATGCCTTTAATTTTTTAATCCTTTATATTAAGTTCGCTTGCTTGCTTAGGACCGTGCAAATCTTTCGGTCGTTTTTTAACCCACTTCCCGTGATCCAATCGAGCTGACATTTTCCACACAGACTCGTTGTGCGTGACAATTAATGTTCGTGAAAATTTTTTTCCAAAATTTTACACTTTTTAGGACAAAAATATTATATTTAATTACCAATTGCTTAATGGTGCAATGCAATCATCTCACCCATAGGTGGCAGCCATCTCAAGCCAGAGGACGAGAGGACTCTAGCCGCCACGCATATAAAGGATTTATAGTGAAAAACTTTGTTTTTACGGGATGTACTTATTCATTCATGAAGGCGATGGGGCGCAACGGCTTGTTGATGTTCTGACCGATAAAGGTGAAGGTGAGGGTGTGGAGGTTAAATTAGTGATTACGATTGTTTGGCTGGAACGGGTGGGTGATTGGGAAGGCGTGGGTACCTGTGGAGGGTTGATTGGGTGGTGATGCAGAGGGGGGTGGAGGGGGGGGGGGGCACGGGTTTGTAATAAGAGAGTGCGGGGAAGATGATTGGAGGGGTTATACATATGGAGGGGTAGGGATTAGGGGGTGGGGGTGAGCAGCGGGTTTACGTAGCAGTTTAATTGTAGGCGGAAATAAGAGTTAGCTGTCGCGATGAATCGTTGTGGTTTTAAAGGACATCTTGGGTTTAGCGTTCACACGCTCACTTAGGTAGTCAGCCGGTTATTTTTATCGTTTTGTGAGTGGTGGCAAACATTAATAACGAAATATCACGAAGTAGGAAGATGTGTTTCCGAGGTTATTACAATGTGAGTGATGGTTACGCCACCGGTGTCTTCTAAGCAATGTCAAAGTCGGGAGGCGTGTGTGATGTTTGGGTCTCAAACGAGGCGTTTATTCTGGACGTCCGCGTTGTTTCTTCTGGGTCCGGGTGAGATTCTGGGATGATTGACGGCGCGATCCCAGAAGGGGGATCGGAGATTTGAGACGGCGGCGATGAGCATTGTTGAGGTCTTGGTTGACGAGCTAACCGTGCAAACTCCCTTGCAATGTGCCTGTCTCTGCGGATATTCGGTGGCAGAACGTTCACCAGAACCGGGAGCCCCAGGGGGATTAGCGTCGCTTTCAATGTTCCAGTTATGACGCCTCCATTGCGTCGTTATTTGATCAGCGCGTCAAAGTTTCGTGTTCGGCCTTCCCGGACCAGGCTGGAGCGCAGTGACTCTGCCACTGAGCAAATCCGTGAGGGGGTGGGGGTGGCTTCGGCTGAGACGCCCCAGGCCGTCCGTGCAAGTTTCTGTAGGAGGGCGATTCTCGATTTGACGTCTTCAACAGATCCGTTTTTACGTGGAACTCGAAAGTCGCCAGGCGTCTGTAACCTGAGAGCCCATAGACATCTTGCGTGATTGTTCAGGTCGAAAGCGCTTGTGGTTGTTTCGGAAATATTTTGTCGGAGTCTCCATCGATGGAAATATCCCTCCCAATAAACTTAGATCAGCTTTTTAAAAGTACTGGCAGTGTGTTTCGAGGTTTGTGCCCTGTGCGGGAAGGGCGATGTCACCTCTACACATGAACTTGCGAAACGATTTACATGGCAGGTCACGCCACTGTGGAATCCTCGGTCCTTTATGGATTCTGAGTTTGTTTCACTTAAATGATTATGATATACCGTATGTTAGTTAGTGACGGTGCGAGTTCCGAGTCTTCAGAATTGTCTCGTGGCTGTGTTTTACCAGCAAGGTGTGCCCTGAAAGTGTCGTTCCTGAGCACTGCGTCGATTAGGTGTCGAGAGTAGAACGCCATTTCATGATATTGGCCAACTTCCGTTGCTTAACCATGACGCCAACCAGGGTCATGGGGTAGCAGCAGAGAGGTCAATCGTTGGTGCAGTGCGAGAGGAGGAGGAAGGACAGGGAGGCGAGTGCCAGGCGACCGGAGCTGCTGTGACAGACAATCGGCGACTGCGATCGCCTCGTCACACTCGAGATATGACAAGGAGGTAACGAGATGGAACGAACGATGAGATAACTCATTTTCGGGGGGAAGTGGATTTTTGTGGTGGTAGTCGTTGGGGAGCGGTAGTGCAGCGGTTAGCGCGCTGCGCTATGAACCCGGCGACCCGGGTTCGTATTTCCGCTCACGGCCAACACCAGTGACGATTATATGAACCGGTCCCGGGCCTTCCCTAGGTCGACTCAGCCTCAAATTAGTACCTGGTGCGGTGTGTAAACATCGCCACTGGAGAGACAAAGGCGGCGGGGCATGGTGCTGGCCACCCACCACCTTGTGTACCGTTCCGGCACTAGCTATACGGGGGAACTTTGTCCTTTTTTTTGGGTGGTCGTTGTTGTTCATTTATACTGCCGTTGCTCTTCGGGTTGTAAGCGGGGCGACGAGGGTGCTGCGGCGCGAGACCCGCGGCGTGAATGCACCCGCGTGGCTTCACCTCCACCGAGCGCAACAACCTCCCGTGACACCCTTGCGCAACTCGTCCGTGACGTTGAGACCTGGTCAGCGCTCACGCGGGCGAGTTTAACAACCGACTTGCTGTGCCTGCCGGCTGGCCCACCTCGCCACAGCCTTTCAAAGTGCACCGTCATTGGCACCCATCACAATGCCCTGACCGTAACCCCCCCCCCCCTTTTCCTTAACACAGTGAACGGGTCGTCTTCTCTAATTCACGCAGGTATATACCCCTTAACGACTGAACATTCCCTTTAGTAACTTGACGTGGGTCCCTTTGGCGACTGAAAAGGGGTCCCCTCGGCTCCTCCACACACCCCCTCGGCTCCTCCACACACCCCCTCGGCTCCTCCACACACCCCCTCGGCTCCTCCACACACCCCCTCGACTCCTCCACACACCCCCTCGACTCCTCCACACGGATCCCCTCGACTCCTCCACACGGATCCCCTCGGCTCCTCCACACACCTCCCTCGACTCCTCCACACACCCCCTCGACTCCTCCACACACCCCCCTCGGCTCCTCCACACACCCCCTCGGCTCCTCCACACACCCCCCTCGGCTCCTCCACACACCCCCCTCGACTCCTCCACACACCCCCCTCGACTCCTCCACACACCCCCCTCGACTCCTCCACACACCCCCCTCGACTCCTCCGCACACCCCCTCGGCTACTCCACACACCCCCTCGACTCCTACACACACCCCCTCGACTCCTCCACACACCCCCCCCTCGACTCCTCCACACACCCCCTCGACTCCTCCACACACCCCCTCGACTCCTCCGCACACCCCCTCGGCTACTCCACACACCCCCTCGACTCCTCCACACCCCCCTCGACTCCTCCACACACCCCCCTCGGCTCCTCCACACACCCCCTCGACTCCTCCACACACCCCCTCGACTCCTCCACACACCCCCTCGACTCCTCCACACGGATCCCCTCGGCTCCTCCACACACACCCTCGACTCATCCACACACCCCCTCGACTCCTCCACACACCCCCTCGACTCCTCCACACACCCCCCTCGACTCCTCCACACGGATTCCCTCGGCTCCTCCACACACCCCCTCGACTCCTCCACACACCCCCTCGGCTCCTCCACACACCCCCCTCGACTCCTCCACACACCCCCTCGGCTCCTCCACACACCCCCTCGACTCCTCCACACACCCCCCTCGACTCCTCCACACACCCCCTCGGCTCCTCCACACACCCCCCTCGGCTCCTCCACACACCCCCCTCGACTCCTCCACACACCCCCTCGACTCCTCCACACACCCCCTCGACTCCTCCACACACCCCCTCGACTCCTCCACACACCCCCCTCGACTCCTCCACACGGGTCCCCTCGGCTGCTCCACATGGGTCCCTTTGACTATTTGCCCTCCACCTTCAACATCGTTCCCACGCCTCCTCTTTTGCGCTCACGCACACACAAGTGCGCCCTGTCCCACCCCACCTTATCACCGTTCTCATGATCATTGCAACTCCACGAGGTGAGATCTTGTATGGAGCCCCTTGCCGAGGGAGATTGACAGTTCTTTTGTGTTTCTTCCATTTGCGAATAATCGCACCAACTGTTGTCACCTTCTCACCAAGCTGCTTGGCGATGGTCTTGTAGCCCAGGAGCACACCCTTTAAGAGTGTGCTCCTAATCTCAGCTCGTTACCTGTATAAAAGACACCTGGGAGCCATACATCTTTCTGATTGAGAGGGGGTCAAATACTTATTTCCCTCATTAAAATGCAAATCAATTAATAACATTTTTGACATGCGTTTTTCTGGATTTTGTTGTTGTTATTCTCTCTCTCACTGTTCAAATAAACCTACCATTAAAATTATAGACTGATCATTTATTTGTCAGTGGGCAAACGTACAAAATCAGCAGGGGATCAAATACTTTTTTCCCTCACTGTATATACAGAGGCAGAATCATGTCAATCGTCTTTTTCTCATAAGGGTGAGATAAATTCACACCGGCGATGAACTTTTCGAGATTTTTTTCCCATTACAAAATGAGCAAATAACATTCAAATGGTGTTTTTTCGCACGGTCTCTTTCTCAACAGAGAACGGAGTAGGCGTGAAGCAAGCGAGTGACCACGGTAGTAGTGACATGGGGCAACAGAAGCATCACCTGCAGAAGGTTATCACTGAAAGCTTACGAAACAGAAGTGCCTAGGGCACACAAGAACCTTGATCCGGCCCTGCCTATGCTGCATGGCACACGCGTAGTTATAATATTGTAATGGTGGTCGTAGTCTTGCTGATGACGATTATATTTCGTTGTGGTAACCATCACCTGGGGCATGACCCTGGCACTCATCTTGTTTAGTATTTATTTTTCCTTTTCCAGATTTTGTTTTGATAACAGGCATCTCCCGTAATCAAAGGCCGCGATGTCCTTGCACCAAGGCCGTAATTATAATATATATGCTGAAAATGTCCTCCCAAATATATTAGTATAAAAAATTCCTATGCTCTGTAAATAAAAACAACAATTTGCTAAACCTTGGCCACAATATCTGGACTTGTCTTGAAATAAATCAACGCATATATTTCTGTTTATATGATTGTGGTTATGGTTGTACTTTATTAATCCCTATTCTCTGCCATTACATACAATGAATCAATAAATGTAAAAAAAAACAGAGCAATGTAATGCAATGCACTATTAGACATTATTGTAAAAAATAAGTAAAAAGTCCATCCCATGTGTTAGTGAATTTTTAAATATTTTAGGCAGGAAATTAGTTTTTAAATTTAGATATTTTTCTGGGTCGGGACCCCCAGATACCCTGAAAGATTTGGTCCCCCCCAATGTTGACTCCATGGCTAGGGCCTTGCCTTGTACGACTGCACGTGAGAAAAGCGGCGGTCTGTTTATTAATCGTTGGAGTCGTCCTTTGACGAGGGCACGAGTTCAATGTAAGATGCACTTTTGTCACAACTGTACGAATCGTAATGTTTACGGACGGGTGGAACAGCTGAAATGTTTGGGCGTGAGGATATTTGTGATGACAACAGTGGTTGGCCAGTGAACTTGCAACGTCGAGCCAACGTTTCGGCCAATTAATGAGCATGTATTAAACAACGTGGGGAGGAAATCGGAGCACGCAGAGAAAACCTGATCCTTGTACGAGGGTGCAACACTCGATATCACGTGCAGGTGGAAACACATCAGTCAACTTGCTGCCCTACCTGCCTCCTGGCCAAGCCCAAGAGAAGGGAGTTTCGTAACATTTGCACGGTGATTCACCGACCCCTCACTGCCTCCACAGTGTTGGATCACAGGCCACGTGCAGAATAGCCACCACCGCCTGACCTCTCGATCTTGGGCAGTGGCGTTCCTATGTGGGGTACGTGGTTTGAGTTTGGTGACCGCAGTCACACGGCTGCCATTCCTAATTGTCCTTCAATGTGCCAAACAGCCTTATCTCTTGTGCAATGTTTGTATGCAGTCCATCGCTTGTTGAAGGAGGGAAGTTGAGGCTGGGAGGTTTTTTTTCTGTCGCGCTGCCGATGTTTGAAATTGTCTCGGGCTATTCACCACCGAGCCTCTGGATTGCATGAGGAAACTACGAGAGCTTGTGGCTCGAGCCCAAAATGGGGCTCGTACGTTGAACTGCTTTCGCACCGAACGTAGCCAACCGTGCTAATCGGAGGTTCTGAAGAAATGAGTTGTCAATATGTATTTTTTTAAGTGCCTTGCTCCAGTGACTTCCTAAAATCGGAATAAAGAGCGTTCCAGACGGCCGCAGAAGCGCATCTAAAAGCGCACGATGCGGTGACCGTCTTTGTTCTTTTGGCTAGCCAAAAGCCGCTGATGCAAGGATGACCAAAGTGGCGAGGATGACCAGGTTGAGGACTATTCTCTCAACTATGGGGACTATTGAATCAGTAAGTCCAGTTTGTGCAGTACAGCACTATGATGCAGGTCTACAGACACACGCATGTCCAGCAATTGGCTCAGTGTCCTGCTTACCATGCTGTATTCGCGGCTGTGAGCGGTGCGTCTCGAGCTTGGGTTCCGGGTACTGCTGGGCCAGACTGCAGCTCGGTATTTTAGCCGCTGATTGAAATCTCATCAGAATCTTTATTTAGACTGGAGGAATCCGATGAGCTATGAAAGATGTCCAGTCTGATCTAACACCACCAGTGCTGATGTACGGAGCACGCTGGCGTTGGCTCTCCCCCACGTCGTGCCTGATAGATTTCCCATGAGGTTGAACCGTGGCAATGACCTTCTCGAGTGCCTTTTCTATGCGTCTTTGAAAGATGAAGCTCCTGGCTAAGGTCAGGCCTGGGTATTTCGTGTCGCGCCCATTTCTCTTCACCTGCTGACCACGAAAGTGGCGTCGAGGTAAGCTTCTCCGACAGCCTTGCTGTCGGAGTGGAAGGCTGTCACTGTTGTTTGGGCGCCGCGGTGGCGAGATGTTATTTCCCTCGCTTGGTATGCAGGAAGACGTGGGTTCGATCCCAACCCTGACGCCTGCTGTATATTTTGAGTTTGCGTGCTCTTCCCGTGGTTGCGTGCATTTTTCTCCAGCCGACCCTACGATGTTTCCTTCCACATTTAGAAACGCGCCTTTTAGGGTAATATGGCCGCTATAAATTCCTACATAATCATAAGTGACTTTAGTTTTTGGCCAGGTCACTTCTGCTAAAAAAGCTATACAGCTCACTTAAAAATAATTTTACCTGCTGAAATAAGTTTAGAGCTTGTAGTGTAAAGGCGGGGGCAGGGGTGTAGTTTCAAACTGTAAATAATGTCCATTGCCGTGAGATGAGTGGAGGATGGTGCCACTCATGGCCAGATGCGTACTTTGAAGCGTGCCGACAGTGTCGTTGGTGCAAAGTCTATTCACTCTTCTAGGAATCACGTGACCGGCAGGATTGCTCGTGTCCATGTTGAAAAGTTGAAGGTGGCTAGCAGGCAACGTTGTGACGGGCCGTCGTGGAAGGGTGGCGCTCTGCCACAACAATGTGATCGTTTTGGGTGGACAGTATAATGCGGTCTCTCATCAGTCCACTCTCTCTCAGCGATCAGTCCACTCTCTCTCTCAGCGATCAGTCCACTCTCTCTCAGCGATCAGTCCACTCTCAGTGATCAGGCCACTCAGCGATTAGGCCACTCTCACTGATTGGGCCGATCTCAGCGATCATTCCACTCAGCGATCATTCCACTCAGCGATTAGGCAACTCTCAGTGATCAGGCCACTCAGCGATTAGGCCACTCTCACTGATTGGGCCGATCTCAGCGATTAGGCTACTCAGCGATTAGGCCGTTTCCTATCGTTTTTTCTTTCCGTTGGAAGTTGGCCTCAACGTGGTTTAAGTGAGCGCAACTGTGTCGCCCGGGCTAAAGTTGGCCTCGCCGTTTGACAGGGGCGTACACTGGACGCGGTGGGGGTCGGGACAGTTGGGCCACTCAAAGCGCCGCGCACAGATAGATTCAAGGCAGTGAGTTGCAGTATTGCCTTCTCCCTACCAGAGTTTGAGATTGAAACAAAGATCCCCCGTATAGCCTTAGCGGACTGTTGGGGCAAGTGCTGTTTGCGAGTAGCACCTAATGAAGGCCGGCACGGCACAACGAGGGGGTGGGTGGCCAGCAGCACGCCCGACCGCCTTTGTCTCCCCAGTGGCGAAGTCTACACATCGTAGCAGGTACTCATTTGAGGCTGAGTCGACCTAGGGGAGGCCAATAATCGATTCAGATAAACGTCACTGATGTTGACCGTGAGCTGGAATTGGACTCTCTGGTCGCCGGATTTGTAGCACAGCGCGGTAACCGTTGCCCTACGGCTCCGCAATACGATTGAGAACACACGCACGAACACACGAACACATGTCCGTTAAAAACTTTTTCAACAGAAACACTGACGCATCGTAAATGCCCAGTTTGCCTTTTAACTTGTTTTTATTAAAATGCACAACAATAACTTTACAAGGATGTCGTGGTTGAAAATCGTATACTTACATTTAAAATTATATACATGTCGAGCTCGCTACGGAATATGCGTTCTCACTTGCAGTTCGTGATGAGATTGAATTTTACATCGAGTCGCCGTGTGTGTGTCTACGAACACAGTGTTCTTCATTATAGGGCCCGCGGGTTACCGGCGGCCCCTGGTGGCCTTTAGTGCGCCCCCCCCCCCCCCCCCACGACAATACACAAATGGTGAAAACAGCCCCCATCATTATCGTGCTGCTGTCGTTTGTTGATTGATGGTCACGATGTCGGTCCCACACGGGAGGTCAGAAACCTTGGTGTTGAGTTTGACCAGTCATTATCCGGAGGCACATCTAAGGTGGTTATAATGTATGTTTTCCACCTGAGAAATATTGCCAGAATGCATCGCTTCCCCATCACCTGCTGACTTGGAGAGACTGGTCAATGTGTTTGTGTTATCCCGACTCGACTACTGCAACGCCTTATTGGTTGGGATACCGAGCAAAGCACTGGGTGGACTCCAGCTTGTTCAGAATGCAGCTGCTGGAATGCTTACACCACGTACATTACACCAATCCGCGTATCTCTTAATTGGCTACTGGTCAAATTCCGAGTGGATTTTAAGATACTGCTATTAACCTATAAGGCTTTGAAAGGGCTCACCTCACATTACTTGCAGGAACTAGTACATTTATATATTCCATCAAGGTTATTAAGAGCTTCTGATCTCCTACTGCTCGTGGCTCCCACAGGTCTAGGTTGCACTCTTTTAGCGATCGGGCTTTTGTTAGTGTGGCACCCAAGCTATGGAACGCCTTGCCACTTGAAATCGGGAAATATATTTAAGTCTGCTTTTGAAAACCCATCTCTGTAAAGTGGCCTTCCCTCTTTAGTTTGGTCGGTTGCCCTGCTTCTGTTTTTGTTTCCTGCTGTTCATGGATTGCGCGTTATTTGAATTATTATTTTAAATGTGTGGTGGTCCCTCACACTGATGATGTTTTATCAACGAAGGTGCCTCCCCCCTCCACCCCCCCCTGAAAATTATTGAATAGCACTGCTAGTCTAACTGATATCAGGCCTAGGGTGGCCTCGTGGTTGCCAACTGGGCGATTTTGTCTCCAGGTCTCCGCGGGCTCTTCTTCGTCCGACGGGATTCCGTAGCGACAACGTTTTTGCCAAAGCGACTAAGGGACAACTCTGGCTAAGTTGTTGATTTTTTTATGCAACGAAGACGTGATGCGAATTTATGCTCGATTCCAGGTCTGCGTCAATAAGGATCGCGTGTATCAGCTTACTTGCTCACGTCTGGCACCTCGTGGTCTTCCGTTCGGTGGCAGTTGTGATTTTGCGAAAGGTTTCAGCTATTCGCGACATCTAGAAACGGTTTTTTGAGGTTCGTTTGGCCATTTCTCCCTTTAATAATAATGATGAATAATATGCATTATTTATAGAGCCTTTGAAAGATCACAAGCGCCGTACATACGAAAACGTTAACACTCCATCGAATAGGAAATAAATAGAGTGCTCGACAAGACAGATAAGAATACGGCTTTTTGCAACACTGCCAGGCGTAGTAGCCACCGCAGGTTGTATGCAATATCAACTGAAGATTTATTTACGTATTTTATAAGCGGTATAGCTGTTCCAATAACAGTGTTTAGGGGTCAAGGCTAATTATCGTGGCCCAAACGGAGGCGCTCCCTTGCTGCTGTCTCAGCTGTGGTATTGAGCCACAGCTGAGACAGCGTCGGACGGAGCTCCTCAACGGATTTTGGAAGCCCGGGGCAAAAATAGCCATAGCCACATGAGCCCCTCCTCTGAACCCCCCACCGCCCCCCTCTATTTCTGAGGGCCCCCCTCTGATCTGAAGCCCGGGGAAAATTACTCCACCTGCGTCCCCTTCCTTCCGCGTCTATGTAGTGTGAATGCTTTTGATTTGGCACGCGTGTTTTTATATCGTTGTGCCGCGTGGATGTCATTATTATACACGCTGTGCGTAAACTCGAGGATTGAATGGTGATTGCGATGGTGGAGATCAGGAATGCTATGCGTAGGAAACCATCAACATCATCACAAGAATACACAAATATCACAGCAGTACACACCCCGTAGAGAGACAAAGATCCTGTTGGGACAAGTGCTGTTAGCGAGCACATATGAAGGTTGGCACGGCACATCAATAGGTGGGTTGTGTGGCAAACAACACGCCCGGGCCACCTTTGTCTCCCCAATGCTGATGTTTTAACACCGCAAAGTTACTCATTTGAGGCTGAGTTGACCTAGGCGAATCCCGGGACCGGTTCTCATATCCGTCACTGATGTTGGCCGTGAGCGGGGCAATCTAACTCGGGTCGCCGGGTTCGTCGCGCGTTGCACTTTTTACTGTGCCGTCACTCCCCACAGACATCACACGTTTATACCATCACGTACACACATATACACATCATGTACGTAACCACATGTTCACACAATATATGCCTACGCACACACGATACATACACACAAACGCACGTACGTTTAGACAAAGATCCCACAAATAGCCTTAACCAGACTGTTGGCGCAAGTGCTGTTAGCGAGCGCCGATGGAAGGCCGGCACAACACACGAAGGGGTGGGTGGCCAGCACCACGCCCGGCCGCCTTTGTCTCCCGAGTGGTGATGTTTACACACAGCACCAGGTACTCGTTTGTGTGTGTTTATGTGTAAAGGCTGTGTCAGCAAGTCTCAATGTGAAGACAGGGTGTCAGCGAGGCTGGAGGCAAAGACAAGGCGCCAGCAAGTCTGGAGGATCTTGGTTGGGGAATTCCCCAAAGTGTCCAAAATAGACGGTTGGGGAAATTACCCCAGAGAATCCACGAGGATAAAAGCAGGGCAAGAAGGGAGGTTCGGGGCTGTCGAGAGGGACTCAGGCCGTCGTTGCTGTCTTCACGTTGTCGCTGTCTGCTCGGTCATACGACCTCCACGTCGGCATTATCTCATGACGACGTGGTCCTAAGCTACATTACGTGCAAGAAAATAAACCTCTCCAGCTCGAGTCTGGGGTCGTTATGCATGCATACAGAGTGCTGTTGGCGAGCCACGTGCTGAGGTCGAAACGGTCCACGTGGTGGTGGTGTGGTCAGTCCCACGCACGGCTGCCTTTGTCTCCCCCAGTGCTGACGTATTTACATCGCAGCAGGCACTCATTTAATGCTGAGTTGATTTAGGGGAGGCGCACATATATATCACTTGCAAACTGATGTTAGCCGTGGTCGAGAATCTAACTCGTGTCTTGGGGTTTCATAAATCAAGCAGTGCGCTAACCACTGCGCCGCCGCTCCACACGTTGCTATATTCCATAGACAAGTTTCACATTCATAAACACGTTGACACACACTCGTACACACATGATGTTAAGTACACGCACACACAGTTTACATGACAACACAAATCACAAAATGACACACAAACATATATACACCCAAACAAATGGCTAAAATCCACATGCACACCCAAATACATACACACATAAATGACGAAAGTCGACACACACACATTACAAATATCCACACGCACAAAGACAAAGATTACTCGTCGTCTTTAACAGGCTATTGGGACAGGTGCTGTTAGCGAGCACTGCTTAAGGCCGGAACGGCACACGAGGGGATAGAGGTGTCCAGCACCACGCTCCGCCACCTTTGTCTCCCCAGTACTAATTTAAGGCTGAGTCGATCTAGGCAGGGGAGAGGAGAGACCCAGGCCCGATTCATATAATCATCACTTGATGTTGGCCGTTTAGCGAAAATCAAACTAGGGTCGCCGAGTTTGTAGCGCGGTCCGCCAACCACTACGCTACTGCTTCCCACGCGCGCGTGCGCGTACACACACACACGTACAAACACTTTTAAAACCCACAGACGCACATTAAATACGTGCATACAAATGACACAAGTCTACGTGAACACGCAAACATACACACACTGTACACACAAACAAAATGAAAACACGTACGCGCAAACACATACGGCAAGTCCCTACTCCACGCGTGTTCACACTATAACGCTATAACGCGGTTCTTCAACTAGGGAGCACTTTTTGCGGAACGCGCCCGTTATAACGCGGTTTCTAAACGGTCGTTGATGAACTACTTGCTCGAGCTGAGCGGTACGGCACGCGTAATGATACAGTGACGCGACGGCGTACCCTCACTTGTTTGTCCCGTCATCTTACTGCGTGGTATGCGTAGCGGATCGTAACTCGACAAACTTCATCGTTATACTATTCGTGGGGGGGAATTGTTTTTCGCTTGGCGCGGCACTATTTCAGGAACGCATTGACCGCGTTAAACGAGGAATCACTTGTGCAGCGTAACATACACACCACAAATCACAAGATCCACGGGAGAACGCCAACAGCTCATCACGTCTCAACCCCCAACAGTCGGGCCGCGCACGTGGCCGCTCGGTTAAACGAAACCAAAAAAATAGCTAGAGGCGCAGCCCTGCAATGACTCGCTCACGCCACTGCCAGAGGAAGGGCTTCCCAACAGAGGGAGCCACAGATCGAGGACCTCAACTCGAGAGTATTTGGCCTACTCTTCCACGCTGGCCAGATGTCCCGGACGTCTTGGAAGAGGTGGCGGTAACCGGTAACCCACACATTACCCCACCACGCGAGACTCCCCTCCCCGATCGACGAACTGTAAGAGGAGCGGTGGGATTTAAACGACCGTACCCATTGTTTCAACTGGCGTAGCGGGAGATTGAATCGAACCGCTGACCTCTGAATTGCCAAGTGCCTTATCTTCCTAAACCATGATATCCTGTACACGCTGCTGTGATCAAGATTCTGAAACACCAAAACAGTCTTCACCCGGGTTTGCTGATGATGTCCTATGGATGGTTAAGATTATTTAGCTCACACCCCCCCCACCCCAATCAAAGATCATTCTTTAAAAAAAATACGCTTCAGTTCGCTTTCAGCGCAAAAGGTGAACAGCTGTTGCCTCATACGATGGTTGTTAGAGGCGCGTGACAACGCATCGAATTGTTTAATCTCCACTCTCACGATGCATGCTTGAGATAACACTCGATGCTTTTGTTTCGATGGTGTCTATGAAGTATGTGCAAATGAACCTTATGGCGGAACCCCGGAGTCCCATAAGCTCTCGAATAAACTGCATTGCGACGTCATGCTGAAGGCGAACGATATGGCAATCGATTACTCTCGACGAGTTCTACACGATGCGCTAATCAAAGTTTTGTTTCTTCTGCGCATTCGTCCTCTATGCGCTTGGACATGACATGACAACAGAATGATTCGCGCCAGGTGGGTTGCGGCGTTTATGTGCGTGGTGGGACGGAGTCGCCAAAAAGAAATAAATAAATTACGATTTTTTTTTTTGACTCCCGTTTATTTGGGACCCCGGGGTCCCGCCATGAGGTTCAATTGGATAACGTATAACTGTGCGGCCACGAGAAGGGCTATATTCACCACAATGGTTACGGGGAAAGACAAAAAAACACCCCAATAATTCTTGAACCCCCGTTTCCCCACCCACCCCGCCCTTCCCCCCCAAAACAAAATCATCGTGAAATCTCACCGAATGACAAGCGGGGAGAGCCATTGGATATCCACTCGATATCGCAGCAGTGCCCCCCCCCCCCCACCGCGGTTACGTCATCGCGGAACGGAACATGGCAGTTAGGCGCTGGTATATAAGAGTCGCCTTCACGCCCCTAGCAAACGGTCCATGAACTCTACCAGTATCCACTTCTTCTTGGAGCTGGTGGCAATGGAAAGGAATCTGTGTAGTGTAACAACAACAAACACATCGTCACTACGCTCCAGAATGGCGATGGCATCGTGGCATGCGAGGCGTACTGGAATTGCTGTTTTGTTTTACTGTTCGCTTACGCGAAGGAGACATCGTGTTTGGATAAATATTCAGGTCACCGCAGTGTATGCACGGTACAGTATGTTGAACCTTCTTTCTCGCCGTACCTGGCCAACCGTGCTAATCGGAGGTGTGCAGTGACATTCGCAGCAGCGCTTATGGTGGCGGTCGCAAGAGTAGATCTTATTTATTTGTGTTATATTTCGTCACCAAAATTCGTGTCGGAAAACACGGCTACGCATCTTAGGCGTGCGTCTATCTACAAGGTGAGAGCCGTTGGCTTTCTTCCTCTCATCATGTGACATGCCGTGAACGGATGATATGTCAATTGTAGAATTGGGAGCAGGTTTGTGGCTGAGGTGATGATTACCATAACATAATTATACCACCGCCACCATTATCATAATCACCGCCACCACCACAATTATCATCACCACGACCATCATCATCACATCCTCGTCTCGTCGCTCAAGTCTTCCCCGTCTGCCAGCGGAGCGCGAATGTGCGCACACAGGAACCCGGTTCGGGCGCAATTTTGCACGTTCCCCAAACATTGTGCCACCTCGCAGGAAGAGCGGCCGGCAGCCTCTGACGAGGGCTGACGAGAGAGGCGCGGTTGTTGGCGGTGGTGTAATTGGTGTTGGTGGTGTGGGTTGTTCGGTTCGTGGTGATGCTGCTGCTGCTGATGTTGGTTAATGTGCTCGTGTTCTATCATGCTTGTATCCATAGCAGACCAACCTACGCTCGCCTGCGAAGTCAACTTTGGCCGCTGCCTAAGTTCCTGCTGTTGCTGCTGCTGCTGATTATGAAGAGGATGACGATAATGATGTTGGCGATGATGCTGATGTCCCCTTTCCATCGTGCCTTCGCTCTCTGAGTCTGTGACCCAACTCACACTAGCCGTCTGCTGCTGCTGATGGTGATGCTGATGATGATGATGCTCTTTGGTTTGGACGAGCGATGATGTCGACGAGCAAGATGAAGTTGATGACGTCGATGATGAGGACGATGACGTTGCCGAGGACAGAAAAGGCGACAGAGCCGATGGTGAATCTTGGCAGAGTAACGCATTCCCCGTGGATGCCACCTCCTTGACACCTTTTCCGAGCATATTTTGCCCCACGGCCACACGCACCCCCTGGGTTCCCGCCTGCCCCTGGAGCCCTGCGAGGTCCAGGAGGAGGAGGTCTCCCTCTGACCCGACCCTGAAGGTCGATGCGGCTCCACCGCCGTGTCCTCCGCCGTTGCTGTCGGCGAAGTCCGTGACGCAGCTCACGAAGCTGTCGGCACTCGAGAGGCTTCGCATGTCGCTCACCTTGGGGTCTCTTCTGGACGGAGGAGCAAGGGCGCGGGGCCTCGGGTTGATGCCCGCTCCCTGTTCGGACCACGGCTCTGTCGGCAGTGGCATGAGCGCCACCCTCGGCGTCGTCGACACCAGGTCACTGTACATCTTCTCAAGCCTCCGCGCGTTCAGGTGCTCGGGCGCCTTTACGTTGCTGCTGCCGGCGGTCGTGGTGGTGATGTTTGTGGTGGTGCAAGTGGCGTTGTTGAAGGCCGCGGTGATGGCCACGGCGCTACCCGACGACGCACCACCACCGACCTCGACGACGCTCTGGCCTTGCGCGTTTCCCTCGGCTGCATGGCCTCCATCTCTGGCCGATGACGACGACGACGACGAAGGTGCAAACCTCTGCAACGGGATGTGGTTCACCCGCTCACTCTCCCCGGTGGGTGAAATCCTCTCCGTGTCGGGCAACAGCTTCCCGCTGTCCCCGTCCTCCTCCACCGCCGTCGCCGACGCCAATGCGTTCGATGCCGTCGTTGCCTCCAGACTGCGGGCGAACGCGTCCCTGATGTTCATGGAGACGATGCTTCCGTTCCTCTTGGCCCTGTCGAGAGCCTCGCGCCGCTTCACCGCCTTCTCCTGGCGCTTCTGCTCCTTGTAGAACTCGCTGAAGTTGTTGACGATGATGGGGATGGGCAGCGCGATGACGAGCACGCCCGCGATGCAGCACAGGCCGCCCACGATCTTGCCGAGCAGCGTCTTGGGGTAGATGTCGCCGTAGCCCACCGTGGTCATGGTGATGGTGGCCCACCAGAAGGAGGCGGGGATGCTGCGGAACTTGGTGCCGTCCTCGTCCTTCTCGGCGAAGAAGACGAGGCTGGAGAAGATCATGATGCCCATGGCGAGGAAGAGGATGAGCAGGCCGAGTTCGTTGTAGCTGCGCTTGAGCGTGAAGCCCAGCGACTGGAGGCCTGTGGAGTGGCGGGCCAGCTTGAGGATGCGCAAGATCCTCATGATGCGGAAGATCTGGACGACGCGGCGGACGTTCTGGAACTGCAGGACGCTCTTGTTGGACTCGGTGAGGAAGATGGTGATGTAGTAGGGCAGGATGGCGAGCAGGTCGATGACGTTCAGAGGGCCCTTGAAGAACTTCCACTTGTTGGGCGAGGAGGCGAAGCGCAGGAGGTACTCGGTGGTGAACCAGGCGATGCAGACGGCCTCCACGTGCGCGAGGTTGGGGTTGTCCGTGGCCTGTTTGTACTCGTCGATGTGTTGCAGCTCCGGCAGGGTGTTGAGAGACAGAGCCACCGTGGACAGGATGATGAAGAGGATTGAGATGATGGCCAGGACCTGCGGGAGAGAGGGAAGTGGTTAATGATGGGCTGATGACGTTGGAGTCGGGGGACAATAGAGGAGGTGGGAGGTATGCATGTTGAACTTCTTTCGCGCCGTACGTAGCCAACCGTGCTAATCGGAGGCAGAGAGACACAGAGACGGTGGGGAGGTGATGTGGTGCGAGATATTAGAGATGGGAGTGGTTATAGATAAGGTAAAGAGATTCCATGAAGAGTGGATAGCTCGATAACGAGGTGGATGAACAGATAGATCTATGAACAGACGTGAGCAGATGGATACGGCAATATAGACATGATCACGAAGACAAATGAACGGATTTAAAAAATACAGACATCAATAGACATTACACGTGAATATATCCATATGTGAACAGATACACGCATAGACACATGGAGATATATCTAGAGGAGATAGGCGCGGGAGGTGGACAGATTTGATGAAGAGTTCACAGACATATGATTGGTAAGAAGATGTGAGGACCGATACATACTTAACAAAGACCCCGCTTAAAGCATTTTACCGACTGTTGGGGGAAATTGCTGTTTGTGAGCACCTATTAAGGCCAGCACGGCACACGAGGGGTGTGGATGACCAACGTCACGCCATGGCTGATGTTTTACAACACCGCACCAAATACTAATTTAAGGTTGAGTCAACCTAGGAGAGGGCCAGGACCGGTTTAAATATTCGCCGCTGTTATTTGTTGGTAGGGTGAGCGGGAATCGAACTCCGGTGCCCCAGGTTCGTGGCGCAGTGCGCTAATCACTGCACCACCGCTCCCCGTTCCACACACGCCGCGTCTCATTGCCACGAGTAGCAGCGGTCATTTCGAACGCTAGAGGGCGACTAGAGGACGCGAAATCTTAACCAAGCCACGCGGGATCACGGCCACATCGCTCTCGCAGAGAACTGTTCAGTGCCGAATTTAGCATGTGCGGGTCCTGGAGCATAATACCTGCTATAATCACCCAGAAATGTCTGTCACTCTACATGAGGCCCACCCCCCCCCCCTCATTAATATTCATGAGTGGGTGGATTTTTACACAAACGCAGAGGAAGGTCGAGCTGAATTAAACATTCCTGCGGAGGGAGCTGGTAGGGTTGCTCGGTCAATGGCCAGGGTCAACGGCGGCCAGGTGTATTCCGCAAATATGGCCGACTGTGAGGGCGGGCACAAGCCGGCGTGAGTAGGGAACCACGGGGTGACCAACCCCTCCCCACCCAGCCCCGCCCCTCCCACCCCCCACCCAGCCCCTCCCCACCCTCCCTCCCCACCCAGCCCCTCCCCACCCTCCCCTCTCCACCCAGCCCCACCCCTCCCATTTTTGGATGCACGACGGACGGACGGACACAATAATCCCCTGTGAGCTGGTGGAACCAGGTGGTTCCTACCAGTATACATTTAATACACAAAGTCGCTTCAAATATGACGTTTCTTTACAGAAAGTGACGGTAAAAAATAAATATACGCAGCACAGTGCTACATCCGTGCGTGATGTCACTACAAAAGAGCCCCCCTTCATTTTAATTCATGCCCGCGTGGAAATTTACACTAACGCACAAGAAGGTCGCACCCCTCCACAATAACCATGAAGGGGTGACGTCTCTCCACATGCCGCACCCTTCCCCAATAACCATTAGCGGGTTACGTCACTCCACATGGGGCAACCCCCCTCATTAAAAATCATGAGCTGAACAATTTTTCGATGGAATATTTCAGATTTACTGCAATATACACCCGTCCTTGGACGGGCAAAAAGCTAGTGTTGTAGAGGGGCCCTAAATAAAATAAAAACACATAAACATTAAAACACAGTTTTTACTTGCATAGTAAAGTTATTGTATTTTTTCATTTTCTATACAGCCAGATAATACGACAAATCGCTAACCTCAACACCCAGTCGTTTATAAAAGTTGAAGGCAGTATAGTACTATAGTGACAGAGCAAGTGCAGAATCACTGAACCGGAATTGATAGCTTGAAAGCATTTAGCGCGGGGCCCTTGAAAGTGCGGGGCCCGTAGCATATGGTAGCTACTTTTGCTACTAGGATAACCAGGCACTGCAACTGTTAGTGAAGAGAGGGCCACCGGTCATTGTAATCGCGGCCAATGAAACCCACCGCATCACAATGAGGCTGGCCGTGAAGCGCCCCTGTTAGTCTTCTTGGTTCTTTCGGTAAAGTCACGTAGAAGGGAAGTAATGAAATAATAAAAATAAAACATAATAAAATAATTCTCACGACGTTTCGGCCACAACGCAAGCAGCCGTCCTCAGGTGAAAACCAAGTCTGTCGGGGAGACAGCGTCTGAATGAAACAGCACACGAGCTGTCTCCCCGACAGACCTGGTTTTCACCTGAGGACGGCTGCTTGCGTTGTGGCCGAAACGTCGTGAGAATTATTTTATTATGTTTTATTTTTATTATTTTATTACTTCCCTTCTACGTGACGTTACCGAAAGAACCAAGAAGATGAATCCCTGCAGTCACGAAAGCTTTAAATCGAAATTTAACCGCCCCTGTTAGGTTTCGTGTTCTACGAGAGGCAACGTGCAATACGATCTGATGGAGTTTGTTTTCGCAATGATTTATTTTCGCTTGTACTTTACTTTGAATTTGTAATTTTGCTACATGAGGTTATCTATCCTGGTCTCTTGAGTTTTCACCTGGTTAAATGGTATAACTTGAGCGGGGTGACGCAGTAGTTAGTGGACTGCGCGATAATGCCAGGGTCAGCCGAGTTAGGTTCCGGACAATGTGACATCTGAATGAGTTCCTGAACATCTCACCAACGCGCGATGACCAGCGTGGTGAAGTATGGTCATACGATCCCAACATGGCAGAGGAAGGGCTTCGTCTAGCAGTAAGTAGCCAGTGGACTGTGACTTGTTTTGATTGACACGCACACTCGTACGCACGAGGGTTTGAATGTTATGGATCGATTCATCGATCAATATTGATTTTGTTAAGCGCATGATACATGTGTATAATCGCAGGTGTAAAGCTCCATGATCTCTAGTCGTATATAAGACAAATATTCCTCGTATAGCCTTAACGGACATTTGGGGCAAGTGCTGTTAGCGAGCATCTATGAAGGCCAGCACGGTACACGAGGGGGTGGGTGGCTAGCACCACGACCGACCGCCTTTGTCTCCCCAGATGGGATGTTTATACACTGCACCAGGCACTCATACGAGACTGAGTCGACCTAGAGGAGACCCAGGACCGGTTCAGACTATCTTCACTGGTGTTGGCCGTGAGTTGGAATCGAACTCGGGTCGCCGTCCCCCACAAACTCACATACCTGACGCATGCTTTAATTGTAATTCCGTATTACAGTAATGCCTCGATTTACGTCTTCCCCCTTTTCACGTCGTTTCGCAAGTGCGTCGTCACGTGAATAACACCGCCGCCTGCATTGCGTCGCCTCAACCCCCCACGCTCACGTCGCTGACAGCAGCAGCATCGTCCGTATTTTTCTCGCCTCTCAGCCGTCGCCTCCACCTCACTACCCTGTCAATCGATTTGATTTACGTCGTTTCGATATTCGTCGTCGCGACTTTTCAGGAACGCATCGCCGACGTAAAGCGGGGTATCGCTGTATTATGCCTGTTTTCTCAGGAAAACCTCACAGAGTCGAATTGACTCACGGTCCGGAGGGTCTTGCCAAGTTTAGTTTTGCAGGGGGCAAGGATTGTTGTTGCACAGTACATACACGTACTCCCAATACAATACTGTAATGCACACACACACACACATGCATACTATATACGCATACATACGCCCACTGATATTGATCATATAGACACACACAGAGTGAATACACAGCAAACAAACCTTAGAAGCCTAACCACTACGACGAACAGTGGAAACATAACGAATTAGAGGTGTTTGGCATGCACATGCATGTATGTTGAACTACTTTCACACCGTACGTAGCCAACCGTGCTAATCGGAGGTGCGGACATGGGGAGGGAGGGTATGTTCTCAGCCAGTGTTCTTCATTGCAAGGCCCGCGGCCACTGGTGGCCTGTGATGCGGCCTCTGACGTGCGGCACCCGACAATACACAACAGATGTGAAAACACTCCGGTCGTGCTGTCAAACCTCCAATGGTTTCAAATGTGTGGCAGCCCTCGCACTGGTGAAGTCTTATGGGCGAAAGTGCCCCCCCCACCACTCCTGAAAAGTAGTGAAGAACACTGTTATATGCCCTCTTACTTTACATCCTTCATTTCACCCACCCCCCTCCGCAACTGGACATAAGCCCCCGTGGCTACTACCCCCCCACACACACACGTGCCCCCTTCCTCCCACCGACACCTTCCATCACAAATATCAAAACCGTTCCCTTGAGCCCGTGTCACTGGAACACTCGGTGACAGCGAGTGATGCGAGTGATGCGACGTGACGACCTGACCCCTTGGGATCGACGCGCTCCGATCACCACTTCGATCATCACCACTATCGCCATGAACACCACCACCAACCTCCATTATCACCACCAGCCACTCATTATCATCACCACCTCCTCCATAAATCATCAGCACCTCGTTCATCACCACCAGCTGCCTCATCACCACCAACATCCCTCATCGTCACAATCGTGAGTACTCTTTGGTTCTTTCCGTAAAGTCATGTAGAAAGAAAATAACATAAAAAATAGAATACGACGTTTCGATTGCAACACAAGCAATCGTAATGAGGTAGAAAACAAACCTAGTGAACTTAGAAATACAATGCAATACAACACAGAGAGTCGGCTAATACAACAGTCAGCACTTTACCTGGTTGATTTCTTTCAAAGATTGCTGAATTTGAGAGAGAGAGACAAAACACAGACACGGGGACACAGAGACAGACAAGCAGAGAGAGACAACACAGAGACAGAGAGAGAGACACAATATGTCTATGTTGTTTTCTACCTGATGACGATTGCTTGTGTTGCAATCGAAACGTCGTATTCTATTATTTAATGTATTTTCTTTCTACGTGACTTTACCGAAAGAACCAAAGAGTAATTCCTGCAGTCACGAAAGCTTCAAATCAAGTTTTTCCATAAATAACTCGGGCCCAAAATCACCTCCTCCCCGTAGTCACCTCCTATAACTTCCCCCATCAATCGCATTCTACAGAAATCAACACCTCCATCATCACATCCGCTAACGTCACTGGGCCCATCACCGTCAGCTCCCAAACTTAAAACTCCCCACATCATCACCTCCACAATCGCATCCTTCGCTATCATCACTTCTCCCAACTTCACCAGTTCCCTTGCATGTATGGATATATGTTGAACTTCTTTCGCACCGTACGTAGCCAACCGTGCTAATCGGAATAAATATCTCGCTCGCCTGTATGCGTCCGTGCATGGGTGCATGTGCGGGTGGATACAAGTACATTACAGGGGAAGCGGTAGCGTAGTGGTTAGCTCGTGTGTAAAATGCAGTCCCCTAGTTGTAATCAGGTGTAAATGAGTACCTGGTGCGGTGGGTAAGTGTCAGTCCTGGAGAGACAAAGACGGTCGGGCGTGGTGCTGAACAAACCACGTCCGTCGTGCCGGCCTTCATGGGTGTTTGCGAACAGCATTTTTTTGTTTAACACGTATGAGGCTTTCGCGAACCAATATCCATAATAAAGGTTTTTTGGGTTCGATCGAGGAAGTATAATTGTGTCGTTAAACCCGTCACCACCCGACACAGCCAATTAGTACGGTTTGTCACGTTAACAGAACATGCCACTCCATTACTAGGTCAGCACACCGGTGTGTTGGAGAGTAAACCCACCACAACATTTGCATTCTGAGTACGACGTTTTAGCCAGTGATAACAACTAGCATCATCAGGCGACAGCTAGAAACAGGAGGATTAATCCACAAATCTGGTGTGCCGTACTAGTAACGAGTTGGCATGTTCAATTTGTCTGTGTTCCCTCTTTGCCAAGTAAATATTAAACGTTGGACAAACGTTGGGGCTACGTTGCCGCAACTGTTTCAATCGCCTGCCAACGTTTCTCCAACGTTGAATGTTTACTGGATTAGTCGTCATCAGTATAAACACGTGAGCCTCTGTGCCCTGAGGCAGTCACTGTCGGGACAGATCGCGTCTCCATGTGCGTTGCTCGGGCTCATTTCCATGACAACGCCGGTTCGTTACGGTAACGTGCCTGGTGTCTTAGCAACAGCAGCCCCCTCCATCACCACACTCGGGTCCCCAGCTCACACCCTCCCTCGCTCATCGGCATCAACAGCAGCAGTATCATCTTACTTCGCTGCGGCACTTTCTCATTCATCGTGAGCAGCGTCAGCATTATCATAATCATCAATAGCAGCAGCGACATTGGCATTGTCATCATTAGCAGCAGCTTCATCATCACCAGCAATGGCAGCAGCCTTACTCTCATCATCATCATCACTGGTATCCATCACGACCATCATTCGCCATCGCTCGTCATCACGCACTGCCTCCCGTGCCTGTCACTGCCATAATCGCCATCGCCACCTACGCCACCTTCACTCGTCACCAGCTTCAAAGTGTCTCCGCACTCGTTTGAGCCTTGGAACACTTTGACTTTGACTTCACACACACACACACAAAGAGACAAAGATCCCCCGTATAGCATTTAACCGACTGTTGGGACAAGCACACACCGACTCGTACAAATACAAACACACACTCTTGCACACAAAGATAAAGGTTTCCCTCGTAGCCCTCATAGCCTTAACAGACTTTTGGCACAAGTGTTGTTAACGAGAACCTATGATGGCCGGCACGGTGCACGAGGGGGTGGGTGGCCGGCACCACGCCCGGCCGCCTTGGTATCAATGTTTTCACACCGCATCGGGTACGTGTGTGTCTATGTGTAGTCTGAACATACACACATAGACACACACAGACTCACGTGTGCGCATAGAAAAAATGTAAAGGAACTCCATTTCGGTGGTCGAGATGTTATCTCCCTCGCCTGGTATGCAGGAGGTCGTGGGTTTGATCCCGACCCTGACGCCTGCTTGCTGTTTATTTGGAGTTTGCGTGTCTCGTCTCCCCGTGGTCGCGTGGATTTTTCTCCGGGGCGTCCGGGTTTTCCCTCCACATTTAGAAGCAACGTGCGTTTTAGAGTATTTGACTGCTATATATGTCCACGTGATAAGCCACTTCGTTGAGCTATCATTTTTTCCCAGTTCGCTTCTGAAAAATATCTACATAGCTCAGCGGGCATTACCTGCTAACAACAGCATTGAGACTCAGTGAGACCTTTCGTGGGTTAATAAAGGACCATTATTAATTAAACTATCCCCGCGTTAATCAAGGGCTGTTTCTAATAATACCGTGATTTCCAACTGAGAGGGGAGGCGAAGAATTGGTGGTAGGGGGGGTGATGATTGATGGGTGATTTGTAGCCTAATAAACTCCCATTTGAAAGCAGGCTCGATCTCATCCCCGTTGCTGTGCAACTAATTGGCCCGATTCGCGTGTCGAACGTTTCCTGTTGCTCGTGTTGCTGTCACACCGACTGACGAAGGACTGGCCCAGTTCTCTGCCTGTCTCTATGGGGGGCGGGGGGGGGAGATACAACTAAGATCTGAATAAAAAGTTATATCAAGACTGTTCAAGGGCCCGAGGCACATTGATGGAGAATATCAGTCGTGTCGGACGAGGAGTCTCACTACCGAGAGAGGACGATGACCCGCACTCTAATTATTTTTTGTAGTTATTTTACCTTCTATAATACAGGTTTTTTTTTGGGTTAGATCGTGATCTAACCGCGAAAGCCTACGTGTTAAACTTAGTTTACCTTCACATGCTATTCTTATTTCACTCTTTGTATTTCATCGTTTTTAGCTGCGACTTCACTTTTGTTGTTCATTATCGTGCAACGTTATTTTTAAAGGCGTTTTTGAAATTGCAACTCACTCGCGAAGCCCCGCTACAATACGCCGATCGCTAAACGGAGGGTGGCGGCGGGGGGGACAGAAACTCCGCGAACAGCAACCCGAGCTCGACGCAACAGCAACCCCATGGAGGGGGTGGGGGGATTGGGATCACTGCCCCACCCAAGTGGGCAGCAAATGCGGGGGCATTAAGTCATAACGGGGGGGGGGGGGGGGCTGTGGGGTTCATAATGGCCGTGTCATCAAAGCCATTGAATTTGTACCAATGACATCCTGAGTTTAAGCCCTGCATGAGACAGAGTCTGCCGCCTGTACGGAAGGTGGTGGTGGGGGGAGGAGTGGTGGTGGTGGTGGGGGGAGGAGGAGTGGTGGTGGTGGGGGGGGGGAGTGGTGGGAAGAGTGGTGGTGGGGGGGGGAGGAGTGGTGGTGGGGGGAAGAGTGGTGGTGGTGGGGGGAAGGAGTGGTGGTGGGGAGAAGAGTGGTGGTGGTGGGGGAAGAGTGGTGGTGGGGGGGGGAGAGTGGTGGGGGGGGGGGAGGAGGAGTTGTGGTGGGGGGAAGAGTGGTGGTGGGGGGAGGAGGAGTGGTGGTGGGGGGAAGATTGGTGGTGGTGGGGGGAAGAGTTGTTGGTGGGGGGAGGAGGGGTGGTGGTGGGGGGAAGAGTGGTGGTGGTGGTGGGGGGAGGCGGGGTGGGGTTCATAATGGCTGAGTTACAGCAACCGAAGCAACACTGCTTCCCACCTGGGTTTAATCCCTGTCCACTGGGTGGATTGTCCTCTGATGAGGTTTCGTAATTGCCGTGCTCTAATGCAGAGGCGCACCGCTGAGAGATGCCTCAAAATCGCTGGGTTTATTTTAGGATTGCCTCTTCAGGCTCATTCAGCTGAGAGTAAAACCACTCCTCGGTGTCACTGGGCAAGCCTGGGCCCCATTAAGGGTTGTGTTCAGCGGCTGGGCAAGGAGCCAGGCACTCGCCCCCCCCACCCCCCCACCTAAAATTAAGTTAACATTTATATTTTCCGGGATATAAGAAAAAAAAACAAAGGATACCATCATCACGATCCATGGGCAGATAGCCCGTACATTTCGTCATTTGTTTCTACGTTCCTGAATGTTGTGCCAGCATGCTCACGTAGTGCCACGTCTTTCTGGCACCAAGCTCTCGTGTCGTCGTCAAGCCACTGCTTTGTTAGGTATTCCTCTCTCTCCGCTTCCTTCCATTTTTCCGAACAGACGGATAATTTCCCTATTGTTGTCCATCCTACATACATTATTAGGGTATACACAACATTTATCCCAAAGCGAGCGAGCACAGAGAGTTGGCCAAATCTGAGACTGCGATTATAAAATAAACGGCACGTGCATGATTTCCGAACGAAATAAAGAAATAAAAACTAATCTTGACAAATGTCTAGAAACAATAACGGCAATGATGTCAAACACGCATACATAATTGGACTCTAATTGCGCTGACGTCAGCACGCTGAGCTTGGAGACGAGTAACTATGGCAACCGGACTCCTCTCCATCACAATGAACACGTGACCAGGCTGGCGGAACAGCGCTGAGCAATTGCGGTGATGCTGATGATGCTGCTAGTGATGATACTGCTGCTGCTAGTAATGATACTGCTGCTGCTGGCGCTGCAGCTGATGATGCTGCTAGTGGTGCTGCTGCTGCTGCTGCTGGCGCTGCAGCTGATGATGCTGCTAGTGGTGCTGCTGCTGCTGCTGGCGCTGCAGCTGATGATGCTGCTAGTGATGATGCTGCTGCTGATGGTGGCGCTGCAGCTGATGATGCTGCTAGTGACGATACTGCTGCTGCAGCTGATGATGCTGCTAGTGATGATACTGCTGCTGATGGTGGCGCTGCAGCTGATGATGCTACCAGTGATGATACTGCTGCTGCTGATGGCGCTGCAGTTGATGATGATTCTGCTGCTGATAGCGCTGCAGCTGATGATGCTGCCAGTGATGATACTGCTGCTGCTGATGGCGCTGCAGCTGAAAATGCAGCCAGTGACGATGATACTGCTGCTGGTGCTGTTGTTGCTTATGATGATACTGTCAGTGATGATGATACTGCTGCTAATAATGCTGCAGCTGATGATAATACTGCCAGTGGTAATGATACTGCTGACGATGGTGCTGTAGCTGATGATGATGCTGCCAATCATGATACTGCTGATGGTGCTGCAGCTGATGATGATGCTGCCAGTGATGATGATGCTGCTGCTGGTGCTGCTGTTACTGATGATGATACCGCCAGTGATGATTATACACCTGCTCGTGCTGCTGCTTGCGTATAATGATGCTGCTGATTATACTAGTTATTCTTATTATTACTATGACAAAGATGCCGATGATCATGACGATGATAACAATGATGAGAATAATGATGATCGTGTTTCTGTAAATTGCTGCTACTGCTGTTGATGAAGACGACTGTGACGACGACGACGACAATGGTGACGATGCCACACAAAAAGACAAAGATCCCCCGTATAGCCTTTAACCGGCTGTTGGGACAAGCACACACCCGACTCGTACAAATACAAACACACACTCATGCACACAAAGACAAAGGTTTCCCTCATAGCCCTCATAGCCTTAACAGACGTTTGGGACAAGTGTTGTTAACGAGAACCTATGATGGCCGGCACGGTGCACGAGGGGGTGGATGGCCGGCACCACTGATCTATGGACCAGAATGTACCAACGTTTACATGGCGCGGGGGCAGGGGGTGGGAGAGGTGTGACCCACAGTCAGGGATCAGCAACCTGCGGTTCCAGAGCCGCTTGTGGCTCTTTAAGGACTTGCCTCGTGACGTTCTTTATGAAAGACTCCGCCGTCTCGTGTTCACCACCACCACCACCGCAGTGCTCTTTAGATATTGAGGGGGGGTTTGTTTTACTGATTTCGAAAAAAATGCCTCTTCTTGTTATTTTTGTTGCCGAGCCCTGGCCACAGCCATCACAGCGACGTGCCACCCTCCACCCAACCAGAGTGGTACGGGCCCAACCCTTTAATGCCGCAACAGACGAGGCATTTGAAATGGCTTTGATGGAAATGCATTGAAGGGAAATCCCAATTTGCTGGCCTGACTTAATTGAAAGAGGGAGATCGTTCTGCGAGCAGGAAGCGCCACCACCTCATCTGCGCTCGCCTGATCCGCTCACGCCTTGATTCCTCTACACAGATCGAAAGTCAGTCTCTTGGGACGAGTCCTTCATGCGGCAGGTACAAAGATGAATTAATGCCACAGGTAGAGGCATTGTGGAGAGTGGTGGCGCGAGTGGTTGTCGCACTCTGGCTATTAACCAGTGGCGTAGAGGGGTTGCCACGGGTCCCTGGTGCAATGGAATTAAATGGGGTCCCCTGTTTAATTTGTATGCACCCCTCCCCCCTCCCGCGCACCCAGAGCTTGGGCCCCTCCAGCCCCGTACGACCCCGGTGCAGTGGCACCTCCTGCACACTCGATCGCGACGTCACTCGTGGTGCTATGAACCCGGTTACCTGAGTTCGATTCCTGGGCATGGCTAACAACATCAGAGATATATGAAGGAGTTTGCCCCCCCCCCCCCTCCCATCTTGTCCTCCCCCCATCTTGTCCTCCCCCCATCTCTTCTCCGCACCAACCACTTAATTAATCCACAATGGCAATTACCGGCTACGGTAATACTGCAATTACAGTTGGTTACTGATTGTAACTGTAATATAATACCATTAGATGTACTGCTGTTGATTCGGAACAGTAATGCAACACGATTGCAAACGCTGCGGTGGACTGGACTCCGAGGAGGGCGCGATAACAAACGAATCAGACATTACTTCTTTACTTACTGATGATAACAAACTGTCGCACCAAATACGACTATTCGTGACGCATATTTAGTTTTGGATTAGAACACGTGATAGCGGTGGCGGTGGCTTTATGCAACATTCTTGTCGTTAACCCCTCCACCACCTGTCACTGTTTCCAAAGTGATAATTATTATTAGGTGCCAATGTATCGATCAGATTCTGACCAAGAACGCTGCTCCTGCTCCTCCCCACAGGCGGAGGCTTACGACTTTTCACGACTGAATTCAGTCGACGTCAACCGCTTTGGACCTCTTCCTCGCCCGACGATGTCATCTGGGGCTGAGGGATGTCGCTACCCAAAGACTCCACAGATAATGCTCAGCAAATCTACAAATATGCTCTTGTGGGAATTTGCGCTCGGATCCCCATCAGTTTGCTACTCGCGATCACCACGCAGACCGCGCCTCCGATTATCACGGTTGGCTACGTACGGTGCGAAAGAAGTTCAACATACACACATGCATCATTGCAGCGCCGCGACACGGCTCTCCCAACCTCCGAGCGGAGGCTGTGGGAAGCCTCCTCGTTCTCAGGCGTGGGACATTACAGACGGTGATAATGTTACGTGCGCTGATCATCTGGTAATTGCTGCACACGTCTGTGAATCTCCGCTGCTGACCTGGAGCTTGCCACCAAGAGACGGTGCCTTGCAAGCGGCCACTCGGCAACAAAGCATCTGCATGGCTAGCGCATGTTGTCAAACGCACCACTCACCCTCCTCTACTCTCTCGAGGCAATGAGGCAGTTGTGGAGAGAGTGCGGGAGAGTGAGCAAACGCGCATGGTGGTGTGCTCATGACCAGCTCTGGTTTCCTATCGGAGATCTCAATTCAAATTGGTCGAGCAACGTATTTTCAGCGAGTGCGTGTAACGCCTTGTGGAAGTTTCAGAGCCCTGTTGCCTGAAAGATCTGGACACAGTCCCATTATTAGTAAGCTCCTGTGACAGGCGAAGCTGCTGGGTCACGTAAGCCCCCATACTCAGCTACCGCTTGCTCAAGCAGCTTCTGTTTGGCCGGATAGAGGTGGCTAAACGGGCGTGGCACTGGCTAGATAAGAGATGTGCTAATGTGGTACACCGGAGGATGTGGAGCTGAGTGGACTTGCCAATGAGCGCTACCAGCGGTGTCCAGATCGGCATCTATGGAGGAGGCTCGTGAAGGACGCTGCTGGGCAGTTGGAGGCAGTCACCCTCCGGCAACAGCTCACAACAATGAGCGGAGCGCCGGGCGACTAAAACGCAGCAAGTTGGCACAGTAGGGAGCAGAGCTGATTCACCTTCCAGTCATCTCGCTCGGTCAACCCATAACACCTTGGTCTGTCCCGTGACCTGCCAGTAGTCAGCCTTCCGACACTCGACGTGGCCCCAAAGTGCACCTAGTCTGGCACAGGCGCGGCGGTGACGTCACAGCCACTTTGTAGGTGAACGACGGGTGGTCGTGTGCATTTGTCGTCTGAATCTGTCAATGTGACATTTAAAATGTTGCTATTTAAGTGCAGTCAAGAAGACCCGTTGCGCAAAACTTCGCGGATTTACATGGCATTTAATTTTAAGGCGACGGTGTTATTGACGAATGTGTGGAGTGTTTTGTGTTATTATTGTTAATCGTGCTGGTGCAGCACTGCCAACGCAACAGCAGCATCACCAAATAATATATTCCAATGTGCGCGCGTGTGTGTGTGTCTGTACACGTGCGTGTGTGTCTGTACACGTGCGTGTATACATGTGGGGAGCGGTAGTGGAGTGGTTAGCGCGCTGCGCTGCGAACCCGGCCGCCCGAGTTCTATTCCCGCTCACGGCCAACACCTGTAATGATTATTTGAACCGGTCCTGGGCCTCCCCTAGATCGACTCAGCCTCAAATGAGTACCTAGTGCGGTGTGTAAACATCGTCACTGGGGAAACAAAGGCGGTCGGGCGTGGTACTAGCCACTCACCCCCTCGTGTGCCGTTCCGGCCTTCATAGGTGCTCGCTAACAGCCCTCTCCCAACAGTCTGTTAAAGCTATACGGGGATCTTTGTTTGTGTATGTGTGTGTAAGTGTGTGTACGTGTGTGTACGTGTGTGTGTAATAGTATTTGTGTGTGTGTAAAGTCCTGACCGCCCTGGGGGCGGGGGGGGGTGTGGAGATAATTCTGATTGAACCCTTTTTTAATGGAACCATAATCCCTGGGTAATCGATGACTCTCATTTAGGCTGCGTATCAAGATTGGTTTTGTGTTTGTGAAGAAGCGAGACCAACGGACATGATTGCAATTGCGAGGGAGATTCATTCTTGTGGCTGCCGTTGCCCGAACTGTGGATGGGATGATGGAAGGTGAAGGGGACGGTAGAGGTTGTCACGGAGCCTTAATCTTCTTGAAGACATATTTGGTTCTGCAATCTCCTTTATTCATCCCCGTGTGGCCATATATATATATACCACTGGGGCTATGTTGGGGTTAAGGTCAAGTTAACAATAGCCACCCAGACAAAGGTCCCAAATCATCGGCATTATCGCCATCATCATCACCATCATCAATTTCATCATCCTCCTATAAATAATCATCTTCGTTGGTAAATTGATGACTTTCATCAGCATAAAAGACTCGGAGTTATCATCATTATCGTCCCGCTATTCCTCGAATTGGCAAGTTAAGCAGCTGGCAGCAAATTAAGGCGACTAGACTCAAAAGTACCGATACGATCTTGGTGAGGAGTGGCAATGCCCGAGGATAACCCGACCCTCAATCATACCGCACCCCTATTCATAGCCCCGACGACCTACATTCACATTTACCATAACCCTAACCATACATACGCCTGTCCCTATGTATAGCCCATGTACACGAATCTTGCGCATAACCCTGCCGCTAATTAAACAGGGGAATATATGGTAATTGGTGGGGCGGCCACTATACATGCACAAACAAGTTTCCATCGGGCTGCGGGGCTACGTGATGGACATCCGAGTGCAGTGCAGGAGAATCCAATGTTTCTCCACATCAATTCTGCCATGGCTATCGCCCCCCCCCCCCCCACTTCCCACCCTCCACTTTCACGAACCCACACTGACCAGCGTGGTGAAGTATGGTCAAATCACTCCCACGACGTGGACGGCGTGACAAGGCTGTCATCCAGCAGTGGATTGACAAAAGGTCTGTGCATATCCCCCAAAAATACTGCCCAACATCCTACCCCAAGCGTAACCCATACCCCGAACACGACTCGTGACCATACCCATAATCATACTCCTACATGTCTACCCCTAACTCGACACCTAACCCTCACCCAAACCATTGGCAGAACCCTCTGATCTAACCCTATTACTCATGCGACGCCTACTCCTAACGATGCTCATATTCATACCCTTAACCCTAACCATATATAACCCTAACCCATATACCCTACCCTTATACCAACCCAAAAGCTTACGTGAACCCGAACCCAACCGCTGCTCATTACCCATACACACACCCTATTCATAACTCAAACCCCAATATCTACTCCTAACACTAACACTGCCCAAAACCATGAGCCTAACCCTAACCACTGCTCGAAACGTACCCTTACCCCAACCATTATATCTACTCCTGACCCTACACCTTACACTAACCCGACCCCTAATAATGACAACAACCCCACCTCTGCTCTTCACCATAACCCTATGCCAGACCCCAGACCCCAAGCCCTACCCCTAACGCTCAACCGGATCACTACCTCGAACCTCCCCGTGCCTCACATGCAATGCGCGTGTGCGTGTGCTCCGTGCTCCCGTTGCCTGGAAACGGCTTCCATGGCAACGGAATGGTTTTTCGAGCAGAAACTACAACCTTCTGTATCCCTTCCCCCCCCCCTTATCCCCCCCCCCCCCCCCCAATTTTCTCCCCCCACCTCCCCCATCCACGTATCTTTGCCCGCAGCGTCGTCTTGTCATGGTCTGAGCTCCGCATAGGAATGGGTTGCGTGCAGTCAGGGTAGCGGGACATTGAGGCAAACCCATTGGCTAATCAGCAACAGCAGCAGCATCACTGGCATCGGCTTCTTTGTCGCCATCATCATCCGTCTGCACCAGCAGCATCACTCCACATCAACATCAGCAGCAGCATCACGGTTATCCTCCATCAGTGATGGTAGCGGTAGCGTCGGTCGAGGCAGTATGTAAATATATGCAGCGGCATGAATATTAACAGCAGCAACAGCAGCATCAGTCGCGGGCAGAAATATCAAGAGTAGCATCTTAAGACGCCGCATCAGGGGTAGCGTCACCAGCAACAGCGGAGGCCGCATTATCATCATGAGTTAGTGAAGCAACATGATTACCATGAGCAGCACCAGCAGCAGCAGCATGCATTTCGTCATCAGTTGGGTTGATGGATTGCATAGAGATGCTGTTATTGTGTGTGTGAGGCGCCCACCTGCGTGTGTCTGGAGAGGGGGTACAGCAAGTGGGTGTCTGTTTCATGTTTTTTTTTTTGCCCTCGAGCACGCGGAGAGTTTTACTTATTCGTACTCGCAACGTTGACGGAATGATTACTTTATTCATGGAAATAGCGCAATTAGATACGTGATCATTATTATCGTCAAATCACGATTTCTATATGTAATTATGCTGACTGGTTGTTTTTTAATGTAATTTCTAGAGAGTATGACAGTGCGTGCGTGCAGCATTATGAGGCTTGGTGAAGATTTCCATTTATGGCACGGTTACTGGATTGTGATTGCGATTCTTATTGTCGGGCAGCTTTGCGAAAACGGACGATGATGATGATGACGAGAATAATGACGATGGTGCCGACTACACCTGTTAGCGGGTTACGATGATTGCCACAAAAACACAACATTTTAATGATACTCGTTACTTGGTGATGCTTGCTGCTCCTGCGTTGGCAGTGGCGCACAAGCACAATGAACAACAACAACAACACTCAACACGTTCGTCAATAACAACTATGTGTGTGTATGTGTGTGCCCTGAACAAAATCAAAATAAGTTACGTTTATGGCAATTACCCTTCGTAACACAGAAGGGTCATTGCCTGAAACGTCGCCTCTTGTAAATAGTATTTTTGACGAAGGCCACACAGTCGTGTTATTGACAAGTGTGCTACGTTTATTGTGGCTCTTCACGATGGTCATCATCATCATTAAAAGGTCACTAAATTCATGATTGTAAACATTATTACATTTTATACAAACGGTGCCCGATGTAATTATGTTATTTACGTGTTTATGTACGTAAATATGTGTTTGACTGGGTGTGTGTGTGTGTGATATTCATTGCAAACCATACATGTTAAACATGTAAAATGTGTGTACTGTGTACTCGGTGTCACCACGTGTTTGCTATGATGCGTGTGTCGATGATACCCTAGACAACCCGTGCAGACGAAGTGATACATCTGAAAGGGTTGTTTTCCAGGTGAAATATCTTCATTTATACGTACGAACAATGACTAGACTCGAAAATGACTAGGATCATTTTGATTGACAATGTTGCTAAATCCCGATGATGATGATGATAATGAGAATAAAGCAACCGGGCAGCGATTGTGGCCCAGGACGTGGCCTGTAATCCAGCACTGTGGAGGTTTGGTGGATCACACAAATGCTCTGCAACTCCTTTCCCGTGGACCTCATCGAGGTGCTGTACCCTGGCTCGCCAGCAGAATGCGGTACAGCGAAATGTGGACTCCACGTGTTCCACCTGTATGGGATGAAGTGTTGCACCCCCTCCCCTCGCTCGCACGTGTTGGGTTTCTCCAGGTGTTCCGGTTTCCTCCCATATATAACCCCCAATTAATTGGCCGATAACACCTTCATATATAGAGGACCGCAGAGCTTGCGGGGGCTGAGTTTGCGCCGGCTCACTGCCTGGTCGCTGCCTCTCCTGCTCGTCTGTCATTCCTTTTCTCGACGAGAGTGAGCTAATTCTGTGCGGCAGCGCGTTACAAGTTGACATTCGATTATTATGACTCTAGCGGTTGCATGCGCGCTGCAGAGTAACACGCGGCTGCACACGGAAAAAAACCCCGCGCGGTCTTCTGTGCCCCCTCCCCACTCCTTCAGTAAACATCGCGGTCCTGCACCGCCGTCGTTAATAAGACGAGAGCCCCCCTCCCCTCCCTGACAGGCGAGGGCAGGTGAGACAATGGAAGGGACAATCGGTCACTTGTACCGTCGAGAAAGAAAGAAAGAAGAAAAACTCCACCAACACACGCGCACAACAGAAGTGGCCCACGCCTGCCTCCCGGCAAATGAACAAAAAAAACAGACGCGGAAAGAAAGAAAAACACAACAGCCAAATTTAAAGCCACGACCGCGACTTGCACTGCACACAACAATGGGCTACGGTCACAGGCGCGTCCAGACGCGACTTTCTGATGAGCTCTGCACGCGACGCGGAGGGAGCAAAATTGCACGGCTACGTGATGGATGGCCGGGAGGGTGGTTGTATTGGCTAGCAGTTTGATGATGATGGTGGTGGTGGTACTGCAGCTACAGTTGATGGTGGTTGTGATGCTATTTTTGATGGTGATGCTACTGCTACTTTTGATGATGGTGGTGGTGATTATGCAACGTTTAATGGCGGTGGTGGTTGTGCTGCTGATACTTTTGGTGGTGGTTGTGGTGATGCTGTATTTGACGGTGCTGGTGCTGCTGATACATTTCGTGGTGGTGGTGGTCATGATGATGCTACTTTTGATGGTGTTTATGGTGCTGCTATTTTTAGCGTTGGTAGTGGCAGCAGCGGTGATGGAAGGGCCGCCACAGATGCCCCGAGAGGCATAGGGCTTGAGGCCCGGGGCAAAATGTCACGACAACAAAACAAAAAACCAGGCCCATTGTGGGCCCTCTTTTGTGTGAGGCCCGTGCCAATTCCCCCACTTTCGTCCCCCCCCCCTCCACCTCTGGATGGCCCTGGGTGGTGGCGACGGCCCTGAGTGATCGTCACGTGACCTCCTGCCAGCGAACCGTCGACACTGCACGTGGCCTCAGTGAACCTCGCTTGGCACAAGCACTGTGGTGACGTTACTCTAATTTCGTGGCAAAGTGGCGGCTGTTGTTGGTGATGATGTTGCTATTGATGATGGCATTGATACTACGACTATCAATGGTGGTGTTGCTACGTGTGATGATGGTGATGTTAGTGAGGAGGGGTAGTTTAGTTATGAGCACGCTGCGCTACGAACCCGGCGACCCGTGTTCGATTCCCGCTCACGGCCAACACAGGTGACGAATGTCTTAACCAATCCTGGGCCTCCCCTAGGTCGGCTCAGCCTCAAATTAGTACCTGGTGCGATGTGTAAATATCGCCACTGGGGAGAAAAAAGCGGTCGTGCGTGGTGCTGGCCACCCCACCCCTTATGTGCCGTTCCGGTCTTCATAGGTGCTCTCTAACAGTACTTGCCCAAACAGTCTGTTAAGGCTATACGGGGGATCTTTGTCTTTGTTGGCGCTGCTGCTACTGATAAGGATGACGGCTGTGGTGATGCTACTGTTGTTGATGATCATCATTATTATCGTACTCTTTGGATATAGATGTTCGTGTGATAACCAGGTTACATTCATTAATATTTCTGAAACACTATAAATAAGAACAAGATAAACCCCAAAAATAATCATGTCCCTGTCATTAGCAACGCCTTCAATAACAAGACATCGTAATTATAAACATCATCATCAATATCACCACCGCCGCCATCACCAGTATAATAAAGAAAATATTCGAAAAAAGGTTTGCTGGCTGGCTGGAGGTAAGAACAGATGAACTATCACGTCCAAAGGGTGTGGGGATTGTTAGTAATAATTCAAATCACAATCGTCTTCATCATCAATACAACTCTCATCAGCATGATCGTCGAAAAGATCATAATTTATTTCCAATAATATCATCATCACCACTTAATATCATCATCACCGCCACCACCACCACCACCATCGCACGCACCCACCTTAGCCGCCAGGGAGGAGTTGGGTTTCTCCAGGAGGTCCCACAGCTTCTTGCGCTTCTCCGCGCAGTACGTGGCGTCGAACTGCTCCCCCTCCCGCTCCCGCGCGCTCTCCGCCTCCCTCCTCAGCTCCTCGTTCATCTGCTCCTTCTTCTGGTGGTACCTCGCCTGGCAGCACGACTCCAGGTAGATCTCATCCACGCCCCAGTAGTCGAGCTCCTGGCTGAAGGACAGCGCGCACATCTCCTCCATCATGTGAAGGCGACCCGTGCGGTAAAAGTTCAGGATGGACGTGAATGCGCCCGGGTGTCGATCGAAGAAGAACTCGTTGTCTGCTCGACTGTAGTCGTCGCAGAGTTCCATGATGGCCTCCTCGCTCCCCACCACGCAGGCTTGCAGTCTGCCGAGGCGGGTTCGTGGGAGGCGTTCCAATGTTCGCCAAAGTGCCTCGTGAGTAATGCCCCCGACGTTGATACGAACTCGCCGTGAGTGCGCGGGGTACGGCTGCTGCTGCTGCTGGTGGCTACCGATGCCGTCGCTGTTGTTGTTGTTGTTGCCGAGGTCCTGCGGGACCCGTGGAGGATCGGGAGGTAGCGAGCACGTGGAGCGAGAGGTGCGACGATTCATGCCTGCGGTCGGGGATTCATTCAATCAACCAATCAGTCAATAACGCATCAATTTATATTTCGCAATTATAATAATAATCGGCATCATCTTATTGTTTATCCCGAATAAATGCTCAATGAGCTTTAGGACACGCTATCAGGGTGACTCACTCTGCAATGGGACGTTTAGCCAATGCCTTTGCAACGTATTTTAACTGAAGTTGAACGCGGCAATGCGTTATGTTAGTCCGCCCCAATTGAGGGTCAGATGAGAGGGGGAGGATATCGTGCCGTACTAGAACTCTCGTAAATAATGAACCAGACTGCAGTATAAAATTGTGTTGCTATTAGAGACTTGCCGCATTGAAAACCGGCCAAATTGATCAAAACAGTTTATGTTAGTCCGCCCCAATTGAGGGTCAGATGAGAGTGGGAGGATATCATGCCGTACTAGAACTCTCGTAAATAATGAACCAGACTGCAGTATCACATTGTGTTGCTATTAGAGACTTGCCGCATTGAAAACCGGCCAAATTGATGAAAACGATGCCCAAAACTTGGACATAAACTCTCTCTGACGGCTGCCCGCCAGCTCCCCATCCCGCTAATTGAATTCTTCCGAAGACAGGCAGCGCACGCTGAAATGCATTGCATAATCCACGCGTTGACGTGAAACGTTTCCTAATTTGTTTAAAGCAGGAAGTGTGTTCGTGTTGGAGTAAAACAGAGTACCGGAGAAAATCCGCAATGTACACGTGGGGATAACATCATGCAGAGACTCCGAATCAGAATTTTTATACTGGAGGAATATTCACGAACCGACTTGATGTACTGCCATCCCTGGAGCACAAGTCTATGCGTGATCTATCAACCCTTGCCCCCCCCCAAATCGCCGAATCACAGGCGGGCGTCACCGCGTCTGACTTTATGTGTTTGTCAAGCTGTGTGTTTGTCATATTGTTAGCTTGCTTCATTTTGCCTTTGAGCACCATACATACAAACAGACGGAAGAAAGTGTTCCAACGGTGCACGTTACTCGCTGTGCAATGTATGTACGATAAAGAAGGGTCATTACCCGAAACGTCGCCTATTATATATCTGTCCTTTTTAGGCTACGTGGCGTTATTGACGAATGCGTTGAGTTTTTCGCTGTGACGCGGTTCGGAAGCGTGACCGCTCACAAGGACAATGGGACAGAGACGCTTGGAATCTTCCAACTCTTTCGTCTATCCTTGTACTGGACGTGCATTGGAGATGTGACGGTTCCACCTGAAGACGGAAGCTGGTGTTGCTTCCGAAACGTCGTGATTTTTATTTTGTTTTACTTTTATTAATTTTAATGTTTTACCTACACGGTGACTTTACCAAAAAAAACCTAAGAATATGTGTAGCACAATATCCCATCCCCATCGGAGCCTTTGTATTAATCGGGTTGCCCCCCTTTGAATCATCAATACAACCCGTACCTCCCTATCTCTCTGAATCGTCAAATAAAACAATGAACATTATAGATGTTTTACGCATCCCATTGTGATCACGTGGGGTCTGTGGTGCAATGGATAGCGCGGCTGCCTGCGGACTAGAAGGTTGTAGGTTCGATTCCTGCCAGGCTCGATTATATTTTTTAAATATTTTTTTTATTTCTCGTCACATCTCTAACGTCTTAACAGGGGCTTCAAAACAGCAACATCGAGGGCGATACAGAGCAACAAATACAATTTCACATCCAGGTGGTCAAGCCAGATAATAACCGCGGCAGGATCAGTGGCGGAGTGTGTCGCCGTGATGTCTCCCTTCATATTGTGGATCGGGCATTGCATCGTTATATGTTTGTACGGTCTGTTCTGGAACGCTTGGAATGACACCGAGGGACAGGAGAACAAGGATCAAATCCTAAATTCGAGACTTCGCATGGACTGTTTAAAACAACTATTTGGTGGAAATTTGTACATGACGCGCCACGACCAGATGGAACGACGACAGTGGCAACCAATGGAGGGAACGCGCTCAAAAAGGACCACCACCAGCACCGCCGCCGTGTACGACGGAGCGATTAGATCAACAACTCGTGCGCAGGCACGAGACGGATTTGGGGGCGTCGCGAGACCGTGAAGAGTAGCGACGTTGGGGGAGGCCTTAATTCAGCAGTGGAAAGGCAATGACTCACGGTCATGAAAATTGGACGACCACCCCAAATCGCTTAACTTAGATCATTCGAACAGCTCAATACAAGAGACAAATCAAGACGCAGTAATAAAGAAAACATTACATGCATTCATATTGTAGTAGGTAGGGGTGTAACCGTGCTGTGTGTGTGTGTGGTGTCTCCGCGGGGAGCAATAGCAAAGTGATTAACGCACTGTGACCCCAGTTCGAATTCCGCTCACGGCTAATACCGGTGACGATTATATGAACCGGTCCTGGGCCTCCCATAGGTCGACTCAGCCTCAAATGAGTACCTGGTGCGATGTGTAAATATCGCCACTAGGGAGACAAAGGCGGCCGGGCGTCGTGGTGTTGACCACCCACCCCCTAGTGTGCCGTTCCGGCCTTCATAGGTGCTCGCTAACAGCACTTGTCCGAAACATATTTCACAACAATACGGGGAATCTTTGTAGTTCTTGAATGTCGTAGGCTGTTAAGGACCCGTGGACGCCAGTGTCGGCTTAGAGAAAGCGCATCTCAACTGAGCAGCAGCGAGATTGTAACAGTTCCCGATTTGCTATTTGGCAAGCCAAGGCCACGGTAACACAAAGCCACGGTCTATATTTGGTCCAAGTGAGTGAGTGCCCATTGAGATTAATTTACTCCATATTCTCACGCAAGGCTTCTGCCCATCTCAGGAGAGATTTATTTAATTTATCTAAAGGTAATTTAATCATTCCCAACTTGTGATGGCGATGATGATGTCCTTTATTTAACCAATTCAGTGCCTTTGGTTGGTATACCACCAATATGATTGGTGTCCTTTGCACAAATAGAAGGGAAAAGGGGTCATTGAGATTCATTATCTTGATTGATAGTTTGATGTTCTTCATTTTAAGATGTGATGTCCTGTTGAGATTCATTCTCTTGATTGATTGCTGGCCTTTAAACAAGTGAGAGCCGTTTGAGATGCATTATCTAGATTGATTGATTGCCTTTATTTGAAGACGGCAGAACCTATTGAGGTTTTCTTTTGAGATGGACAAAGATAAACGCACAGATGATAACGACCTGGCACGCGTGTACATGGGCACAGACAAACACAAAGATTCCCCGTAAAGCCTTAACAGACTGTTGGGCCAAGTGCTGTTAGCGAGCACCCGTGAAGGCCGGCACGGTACACGAGGGGGTGGAATGGCCACTGGCGATGTTTACACACCGCACCAGGTACTCATTTGAGGCTGAGTCGACCTAGGGGAGACCCAGGACCGGTTCAGACAATCCTCACTGGTGTTGGCTGTGAGCGGGAACCGATCTCGGATCGCCGGGTTCGTAACGTAGCGTGCTACCGCTTCCTACACAGAACAACAAAGACATATACACACAATCCGCCGGTTGCCACTAAATGTTAGCTATGTCACCCCAACGCCAGTGCCAGGCTAGGTGCACTGAGGCTTCACATTCACTTGAAGACAAGTAAACCATAGCGCTCGTTCCAAGATAAAAAAAAAGTATATTAAGAGCTTTATTGCCAAAAAAGCCCCCAGTGTAACCTGACACAGAATGTTGGTAGCGAACATCGAATAGAATGGTACAGCATACGTGGGGGGGCGGAGAGGCAGGGGGAGGGGGTGGAGGGGGGGTCTGGACAGCCCATCATCTGGCTGTTTTTATCTCCCGCAGTGATGATGATGATGCTTCACACCGCACCAGGCACGCACTTAAGGCCGAGTCTACCTAGGGCCGTGTTTGTCTCCCGCAGCGATGATGATGCTTTACACCGTACCAGGCACGCGTTTAAGGGCTGAGTCTTGCCTAGGGCAGGCGCTGGACGACAACAACAAAATCTGATATCGGTCGTTTGTGTGGCCACGCGGAGCAGAGAGACGTCGACTCAGATTATGCAGCGAGATAGACAAAAAAAAGACAGAGATCCCCCGCATAGCCTTACCAGACTGTTGCGGCAAGTGCTGCTAGCGAGCACCAGCGAGATTGAGACAGCAGAAAACAGAGGCACAAAGATGCACAGAGCGACAGCGGTGATTGGGGGAGGGACACAGAGACACAGACAGACAGCCAGGAGACACTCACCTCGTTACACTGAAGCTCCCGGCCTCATGAGAGCGCCTCTCACCCCCGAGAGCCGACCCCCCACGCGCCCTGGGTCATCGTCAGCGCCTCCAGGGCTTCTCACTTCATCCACCCCGGCGCCACCTCCTCCTGTGACGCGAGGCTGGGAGGCGAGCGTTGAGGAAGTGGACGAGGAGCCGGTGGACGCAGATGGTGGTGGGGGCGGTGATAGGTGCAGCTTGTGGATGAGGTGACAAACGTTGTTTACCATGAGGTGGAGGCAGTGGGGAAGGATGAGCGTACGACAAGTTGGTGGTGGCGCTGGTGCAGTTTGTGGATGACGTGAAAGAGGTGGATATGATGAGATGGAGGTTGTGTGGGAATAAGAGCGGATGACGAGGTGGGGGTTGTGAAGGTAAAAGGGTTTATATGTGGAGGAGGTGGAGGAGGTGGTGGATATATAACGTGGATATGAGGTGGATGTTGTTCTGGTAGAAGAGGTGGACAAGGAGATGGTGGACGTGAATGAGGTGGTTAAATATGAAGAAAAAATAACAGAGGCGGTGGAGGTGGAAGATTCCAACAAAAAGGAGGTGGTTGGGGAGGTGAGGGGTGTTGAAGAAGAAAGAGGTGGAGGTGGTTGTGGTGGAAGTGGTCAATGCAGCCTCTGTTCTCTTTACTGATGATGTGACGATGATGATGTGACGGTGAAAGTGTGCTCGCATGATCATTGCGTGATGATGATGATGATGACGCGTGATTATATTCAATCACAACGTCGACGCATAATGATGGTGACGATGATTATTATGATAATGGAGCACAGTCATAATGATGAAATTGTGGGGTACACAGCGAGAGAGAGGGACGAAGAGGTAGATACGTGAATGGACGGGGTGTTGGATGAAATAAACATTGTAGTGTGTGTTAACTTCACACAACAGTGCAGCATTGACACGGTTATTCCATTTGGATTCAGTACTTGTAACGCACATCTATTGCATCACCCTTGCCATTAGAATGCTATGTGCGGGGGGCTTTTTCGGCACGGGTAAAACTCATTGGGCAATGAATGCTCATTTTCGATAGGGACCTGGTGACAGAAACCTGATCACGACGGCAAAAAAACCGTGAAAAATCCAAAGCCGACTGAGTGCGTGGTCAAGTTTCGAATGGCAAGGTCGTGCATCAACGTCATGGTCGGAAGCAGCACTACACATACCGCATGAAATCGGACAACATTTATAACTTAAAGTCTGCAAATGTAAGAGATAAATTTGCACGTACACGGTCATTCTAAAGTAAGCTATATCCTGTGTACATGTTTAACTCACAATTATTGTAATCACTTGCACGTACACAATTGCTAAAAAAATATGAATAAATATGTATCTGCACGGACATTCAATATTTGTAGCACTGAATATACCAATTATACATTGTATAATTGTACAGATATATTGGTAATTGAGACGCGCATCGGTGCTGTGTGCAATGGTCTCACATAAAATATGATGAATAGTGGTACAAAACGCAAATTCAATTTAAACGAATTCAACATCCACGTTGCCCACGTGTAACCGCTTGTGCGGCAAAGGGCGGCACGATTTAATGGTATTGAGCGAGAGCCAACAGGTGTGGCCAACGAGAGAACAGAGGAGGGAGACAAGAGGGAGACCAGGCAGGATGGGGGTAGGGGCGGGTGGGAGACGTTGAAACAGGGATTGTGGACGAGACAGGGAGACGGGAAGGCTGGGAAGAGACAACGGAGGTAAAGACAGACACGGAGGTGAGACAGGGATGTAGGGAGAGACAGGGAAGGTGGGAGGCAAACATACGGAGAATGAGACAGACGCGGGGTGAGCAGAGTGAAAGGGAGGGAGACGTGGGGGGAGGAAAATGCAGGGACAGAGAGAGAGAGACAGGGAGGGACGTGTAGAGACACACCAGGAGGGAAGGACACAGGATTCAGAGAGTGAGTGAGTCAGGAAGGGCAGCGACGGGGAGACACAGGCATTAGAGAGAGGCACGTGATAGACAAGCATGAGTAAGTGGAGTATGAGGCCAATTAAGCGAACAGATGGGCAAACACACACACCGACACAACACACATAAACATACTGACACGCAGACACACATAAAGACAGACACATGCAGACACAGATGCAGAAAAACACAGACAGACGCAAACACGTGCATGTATTCATAGACAAAGATTTCCCGTATAGCCGTAACCTACTCTTGTTAGCGAGCACCTATTAAGCCCGACACGACACACGACGGGGCGATGTTTATGCACCACACCAGCTATTCATTTGAGGCTGAGTCAACACAGCAGAGGTCCGCAATTGTTTGAAATAATCACCGCTGATGTTAGTTGTAGCCAAAAATCGAACTCGGGTCGCTGGATTCAAAGCGCGATGCGCTAAACACTGCGCCACCGCTCCACCCAAAGCATAGGCTGACACGCACGCGCATACAAAGACGCACACGTAAACACGCAGATAAATACAGACCCCCAGATGCACACAGACTCAAATACACACAAACCTTCAGATCCACAAAGACATGCGTATACACACAATCACATAGATCGACTCCCAGGTGCACAGACTGTCAGATGCACACAGGCGCATAGATATACACAGACACACACATATAGATCTAGAGACGCAGATACAAACATGCTCATATCCACACAAACATGCAGATACAATTACAAATATAAACGCAGAACCAAATATACACGCAGACTCTCAGATACACATAGACACACACAGACACATTGACATACACGCGAGCGCGCAGGCTTGCCTCTGCTGTTGCCTCGTTCGCTCGCTCCCACGCACGTCCAGATGACTAGGGCTGAGCGGCGAAACAGCCAAAGCTGCTGCTGCTGCAGCTGCCGCTGTCTCCGCGAGGAATGTTGAGTCTGCCGGTGGGCAGTTGCTTTGTCTTGATCGCTTTTTCGTCTGCCTGCTGGTCTACGCACACGCCTACCTATCCACGCGCACCTGAATGCATTGATGACCGGCTGATATTGTACACAACAGAACACCCACTGGCTGACTCGCTGAGATAGCCGCTCGCTGTCAATCTGAGAAACGGATTGCCCGCCAGCCGTATACACCGCCTTAGCTGGCTGGCTGAGATACTGGCTGACTATGGGAGATCAAACTAAAACTGGAAGTTTCCTCTGAGAGAATAACTGGCTGGCTGAAATACTGACTGGCTTGAAATCTGATATGATGATAATAAAATAGCATGAAGAAATAACAAGGTAAACTGGTGGTATAGCTGGCGAGCTGGTCGTCTGAGAGAGTGGCTGGTCGGCTAATCATGTGTGTGTACTGAATAATTGGCTGATCGGCCGAAAAGCTGACAAGAGAGCCAGCTGAGCAGGCTGGCTTAGCTGGATAGCTGCCCGTCCAATAAATTGGATAGCGAGCTAAGCGGGTGACTTAACTGATCAGTGGCATGGATAACTGGCTCTCTGTCTGAGTGACTGGCTAGCTGACTGACTGCCTGGCGTGCGTAACTGTTCTGCTGCTGTCGTGGTTTCAATCACCAACCCCCCCCCTACCCACCCCCCGCTCGCTCGCCTGCCCGCCCGCCCGCCTTGTTGTCTCTCCTCCGCTCACACTCCAGTCGCCGCCTCTTGTCGGTCTCTGCGCCACGAGCACGAATAAACGAATTCGCGAGCGCGGGTTTGTTATGCCGAGTGAGTCTGTGTGTGCTGGTGAGTGTGTCTGTGTGTCTCTGAGCGCGCTGCTTTTGCAGAGCGGTTAGCGCGCTGCACCACGAAACCGGCCATCCGAGTTCGATTCCCGATCACGGCCAACACCAGTTACGAATGTCTTAACCAATCCTGGGCCTCCCCTAGGTCGACTCAGCCTCAAATGAGTACCTGGTGCGATGTGTAAATATAGCCACTGGGGAGACAAATGCGGCTGGGCGTGGTTCTGACCACCCAACCCATCGTGTGCCGTTCTGGCCTTCATAGGTGCTCGCAAACAGCACTTGCCCCAAAAGTCGATTAAGGCTATACGGGGGATCTTTGTATTTGTCTTTCGCTGCGCTGTGGATGGTTCTGGGCAAAAGCAAACGCATGCGCATTTTGGCTGCAGTGTTGTCTTCCACGATTAGTCGTTGAGATCAACAGTTATCGTCAATCATTCATTCATTCGCTACTGGTAAACCGTCACTCACTCCATCATGCTTTAATTCAAGCATGCTGTTCAAATCACTCGCTTATTGCCTCCACTGCCAAAGCATCACTCATTCACTCCTTAATTCACTCCCTCGTGTATGTAAGCGTACGTTTATCTATGTAGACCTGTGGGTTTCCATGCAAGTCTATACATGTTAATGATCCGCAGAAAGGGGCGATGATTGAACCAATGAATCAATGACTGTGCCATGCCCTTATTAAATTAAAACCACACCAGCAAGACGCCCATCGCTATTATTTTCCGTAGGTAGCGAATACAACGAGGTGCAAGAAATATGTATATAGAAAGGCTTTGGTTGAGGTAAAGTTTTATTTGGGCTCATGTAAAACCCATTGAGAAATGAACACACAGAAAGCTGGTTACAGAAAAAAAAAACTCATTAACATGACTTTGGGGTGAGCCAACGTTAGCAGAAGGGGTTACCAGGCTCACGTGACCAGTGGCACTATTGTTAGGCTCCAGTTGTTTACTCTACAGCCAGGTGCTACGTTCAAACCCACGTGACCTCAAGTTTCAGCACCCGCTGTGTGGACAGCGCCTCCTCGTTCTCTCTGGCTCGAGTTGAGCTTGTTTGTGCCACCACCGCCTGTGTTTTGAATCCATGTGTTCTGAATCCAATTGCACAAATATCAATTACATATACACACAGAATGTAAATATAATAAAAAAACGACCATCAAATTGTTGGAACATTTATGTAACAAAATAGTAATTGAAAAAAAGAGTGTAAAATATTTCATCCGTGAAAGTCTAACGACTGATTATTCAGGCTCGTTTATAAAAGGTCGTTGCATTCGGATATTTATATGCTATGAAGAGGGGCCATTTTTTGAAACTTTAGGTAATACAGGATGTATAAACATTTAAGGAAATATTATTGACGTATTGGTTGAGTTTTGTCTTCTTATTTGTGCTTGTGCACCACTGCCAACGCAACATCATCACCAAACTATTTTACATTCAGATATTTGGTCATTTTTTTTCTTTTTACCCAGGATATCATCGCCGAGTTTCACATGGCATCTGAAGGTGCCCGAGGAAAAAAAAGCCATCACACATTGCATTGGGACTAGCGCCGGAGTGATCCGCACAGATTAATTCCACAATTCAATTGCTGCACTGCAATCTGCTGACCAAGTCGACTTGCGGCAATGTTTTACTTTGCGTGAAGAAACCGGAGTTGTCGGAGAACATCCCACATATTACGAGGGGACAACATTGAAGTAATGTTAGTGGTAACTATTATTATTAGCGTTATTATCTGGCCAAAGTGTGCCTCCTACTGTGCATACATAGTATGTTAAAATAGTATTAAGCTTATTATTACACTTGTTTACCCAGGAAATGCTGTAATGTAAATTATTTCAGTTGTTTTTCTAAACAAATGTAGGATAATAATGCACAAATGGTAACAATAAATTAATGCATTTTAAGAAATTATAGGCGGTATATGTACTGTCATATCAACCAATATTTTAATATTTGTTTGTAAATTTCATTGTAAATCACATAATAACAATTATTATTTAGAACTCAATTGTCAATCTACTGCTTGTTGAGAATCTTCCCACACCAAAGCTGGTCCGTAGGAGTTATTAGACGATACATCACCACGCTGGTTAGCTGCGGATTAGTGAAGCCGGTGGAGACATAGATTTTCGGTCGAATCGGTTTTGCCCTCTATTTCCCAACACATAACCCCGTGGCAGCCTATACCACCTGGTGGTCGCCCAATCAGGCACTACCGAGACTCAACCCGGCTTAGCTGCTTTAATATAACGAGGTCAGGCACATTCCGGTTGGTTAATAATATTATAGTTTAACACGTAGGCTTTCGCGACCAATATCCATAATACAGGTATTTTTGGGTTAGATCGCGATCTAACCCAAAAAACCTGTATTATGAATATTATCGTTGATGTATATGGCAATACAATTGCGAATTCATGAGTTTATAATAGTTTATTCTGAAAGGTGTATTTTATATATATATAATTATATCTAAAAACGTTCGTTCATAACGTTAAATAAATATATAATTGCCGACATCTTGGATAATGACCCTTCATCACACATAAGTGCCTTGCAGAAGCCAGCTATGATTAATCTACTACGCAGAAGGTAGTTTTTCCGAAACATCTATTATATGTTTCCTTCTAAGGCCACAATGTTATTGACGATTGTATTAGAATTTTTGTGAATTGTGTTTGTGCACCACTGCCACAAAATGCAGCAACATCACCAAATAATTTAATCGGGACCCCATAGCGTAAAGAAACGGCCCTTGCCTGTTATTTTACCAGCATTCTGCTCTTTTCCTGCATATGGCAATATGTTCAGGAGCTATATGCCAAATTAGAGGCCTGATAGCCACGAGAGGGCTTCAAGGGAGAGTTCTTGTACTCTTTGGTTCTTTCGGTAAAGTCACGTAGAAATAAATTAAATTAAATAATAATAGAATACGACGTTTCGATTGCAACACACGTAACCATCATCAGGTACAAATGAATGAGAAAACAAACATAGTCAACTTGGAAATATAATGTAATACAACACAGAGAGTCGGACAACAAAACAGTCAACACCCCACCTGGGTGTTGACTGTTCACATATAGTGTATTGTGCTACATTAAAAACTGCATAGACACTGTCACTGTGGACAAACGCGTTCGGGTTTACCCCAACCAGAAGCCCTGGATGACCCGGGAGGTCCAGCAACTGCTGAAGGAGAGGAATATCGCCTTCAACTCCGGAGACAAAGCTCTCTACAGTACAGCCCGAGCTAACCTGAAGAGAGGCATCCGCAAGGCCAAAGCAGACTACAGGAGGAGGATTGAGGAACGCCTGGACAGTCACGACAGCAGGCAGGTGTGGCAGGGAGTCCAGCACCTCACCAACTACAGGGCCAACCGCGGAGCTGCTGATGGTGACAACGCTCTGGCAGAGGAGTTGAACCTCTTCTTTGCCCGTTTTGAGGTGACACCACAAGGGACAGCATCACCAAACCTCACGGTCCACAGCAGCTTAAACCTCACAGTGGAGGAGCATGAGGTGAGGCGCACGCTGCGAGCCGTCAACCCGAGGAAGGCTGCGGGACCTGATGGCGTCCCGGGACGTGTGCTGAGGGACTGTGCTGACGAGCTGGCTGGAGTCTTCACAAGGATTTTCAACCTGTCTCTGGAACAGTCCACTGTACCAACCTGCCTAAAGTCCTCCACCATAGTCCCGCTGCCCAAAAAAACCCACATTTGCAGCTACAACGACTACCGGCCAGTAGCACTCACGCCAGTGGTGATGAAGTGCTTTGAAAAACTGGTCCGGAGTCACATCATAGGAAGCTTGCCCCGAAACCTCGACCCCCACCAGTTTGCCTACAGAGCGAACCGATCCACGGAGGACGCCGTGGCCACAGCACTACATGCTGCACTGTCACACCTGGAGCAGCAGGGGAGCTATGTGCGGATGCTCTTCGTGGATTACAGTTCCGCGTTCAACACCATCCTCCCACACAAACTGGTGGAAAAACTGGGCGACCTGGGGATTCCACATTCCACCTGCATGTGGATATATAGTTTCCTCTCGGGCCGCAGACAGAGGGTCAGAGTGGGCCGTCATACATCCACAGCCCTGAGCCTCAGTACCGGCTCCCCCCAGGGCTGTGTACTGAGCCCCCTGCTCTACTCCCTCTACACACATGACTGTGCCGCCGTCCACCATAGCAACACCATTGTGAAGTTTGCTGATGACACCACAGTGGTGGGGCTCATCTCTGGGGGGGATGAGTCTGCCTACAGGGACGAGGTGGAGCGGCTGACAGCATACTGCAGGGGCAACAACCTGCTCCTTAACACCGCAAAGACCAAGGAGCTCATAATAGACTACAGGAGAAAGAAAACGGACACTCCACCACTAATCATCAGCGGGGACTGTGTGGAGAGGGTGGCAGACTTCTGCTTCCTGGGAGTCCACATTGGGGAGGGCCTGACCTGGAGCGCCAACAGCACTGAGCTTCTGAAAAAGGCCCAGCAGAGACTTTACTTCCTGAGAATTCTCAGGAATAATAACATCACACAGAAACTGCTGGTGTCCTTCTACCGAGCCTCCATCGAGAGCATTCTTACATACTGCATCTGTGTATGGTACACCAGCTGCACAGTGGCTCAGAGGAAAGCGCTCCAGAGGGTCATCAACACAGCCCAACAGATCGCCGGCTGCCATCTCCCCACACTGGAAGAACTACACAGTTCACGTTGCATCAAAAAAGCACAGAACATTATAAAGGACTCTTCTCACCCTGGACACTCACTGTTTGAGCTGTTGCCATCAGGCAGACGATTCAGATCAGTCAACACAAGGACAAACAGATTCAAACAGAGCTTTTACCCTACAGCGATCACCACACTCAATAATGCTAATTAATTATTAAGTAATAGTGTTTACAATTGACTGTGAAATAGAGATGTGCAATGACAAAATGTAACCTTATGTGGGTATGTGGGTATACTTGGGCTGTTTTTTATATATAGTATAAATTTATTATCTTTCATTTAATTTTATTTTTATTGTTTTATTTAATTTAAATTTATGAATGATGCCCTGACTGGTGAGCATTTTAAATTTCGTTGTACTGGTGACAATGACAATAAACGATCTATCTATCTATCTATTACGCTCTTCCAAAGATTGCTAAATTTGAGAGAGAGACAAAACATAGACAAGGAGACACAGACAGACACACAAGCAAGAGAGAGACTCACACAGAGACAAACAGAGAGAGAGAGATACACACATAGACACACATATATTCCTCTATTGAAGAATCACAGACTGCAGTAGTTTACCAACTGCGTGCTCTATAATGTGTGTTGCACTGCCACGGTCGCACCACTTTGGTTTGTGTTTAACAGTCCACTCATGAAGATGCGCGAATCGGCCCATTGTTGTCCTGGTGCGGTTGATGGCTCCACCACCGGCGTCTTCGAGGAGGCATTTCAAAGCCGGGAGGTGCTATGTTTGGGTCTCGAATGAGGCGTTTATTCTGGACGTCCGCGTGGTTCCACTTTGTTCTTCTGTCACTTGGTGAGATTTAAAGATGTTGGCGGCGCAATTTCAGAACGAGGATAGGGGCTTGAGTCGGCAGCGAGGAACGTTGTTGTGGTCTTGATTGATAGGTAGGCTGTCGTTGGCAAAAACGTCTGGGGCCAGAATGTTCGCCAGGTAACCGGGGTAATCGGTATCGGTTGCAGTGTTCCGGCTCTGATCCGCATTGCGTTATTTATCTGTCCATCTGGCAGTGCTGCGTACAAGCTCCTGGACCAGGCTGGAGCACAATCCTCTGCCACTGAGTAGATCAGTGATAGGGCGACAGTTCGCAACATCTCAGCACCAGGTCGACCCTATAAGTTTCTGTAGCAGAGCGATTCTTGAATTGTTCGTTTCACGGATCTGTTTTTATTGGGGCGTAGAGGTCAGACTTCTGTCCATGATAGGCCCTAGATATCTAGAATTGGGGTCACAGCGCCCTGGGCTACCACAGAAGGACACATCAAGGGAGGCATCTGCAACGGGATTGTTCAGGTGGAAAGCGCTTGTGGTTGTTTCAGAGGGATTTGGTCGGAGTCTCCGTCGATGGAAATAAGCCTCCAACTTAGACCAGCCGTTAAAGAGTACTGGCAGGACGTTTCGAGGGTTGTGCCCTGAGCAGCAAGGGCTGTGTCACATGCAAGTGTGAACTTGCGAGATGATGTACATGGCAGGTCACTTATAATGTTGTGTATTGTAAATAGTGACGAGGGAGGGAGCCTGCTTCTGAGACACCCGTGTGTCGAAACCAGTCTAAGTGTTCTTGTCTTGAATCAATGCTTGCGACTAATGGTGTGTGTAAGAAATGTTTCCTGTAGTATGTGTATATGTGGAGACAGATATGTGCAGACATTGTTCATTTTTTTCGTTTGGTCTCAGTTAAGTAACACGTGTGGCACCACAGTGCGTGGTCAAGGCAACAAAAAAGTTCCCTTTTCTGCGGTACATTTTCACCATCAGCGGAAAATAAAACTCCGCAATGTGTTTTAAAGTTGCGTCCTTGGCAATGAAAGGTTGTGTCTCATTTGTCATTTGCATGAATATATTTTTTTAAAGTCTAAATATAGATGAGATAATGAGACATCACTACACACGCGACCCCGTGTGTGTGTGTGTGTACGCCGAGATTGGGTCATTATAACACACGTACTTGTCGCTCATTGGCTGCTCCAACAGCCAATCGGACATCTGCAAGTGGCATCGACCCCGCCCACCGACATCCCGTGCCGGTGGACTTTCACATTAAAATATAATTTTATTGCAATTCTGACCGAAATAATGACAAGCGCGTGAGTGACGTTGGTGTGCTCGCATTTATTTTAAATTTAAAAATGTTTTAAAAATTAATTTAACCGAGAGCGTACGTGACGTCACGCGCCGATCGGACCAATGCGGAGGGGCCACGGCGCGTCGCGTTGTCGTGGGGCGCGAACAGCTTCTCGATCCGGCGATTCGCGCCGCCGTTCGATTCCAACGCTCCTCTTCGATTCCCCTTTGCGTTCGACTCCAAAATATATGGGCATAACGGAGAATCGATTCGGATTTGTTTGTCGCCGTTGCGGCAAACGTGCGGGAATCGACGGCGCCGACCATTGATCGGGTTCAATCGTGACCGCGAATCGTAAAGGTTAATAATCGCCCGCGTGTCGTGAATCGATTCCTGTATATAAATTCACGTTGGTGGGGAGGGGGGCGTGTTGGACAGCGTTGAAGAGCGACAATCGAAGCATGGGGTTCTTCCACGGTGAGGAACTCGTTAAACTAAACTAACATTTAACATGTTCAATAAGCTTCTTGAGGTACAATATTGTCATAGCGATGCCATTCATTGCAATGATCTGCCTTTCATGTTATTCCATCGTTTGGTGTTAAAAGGCGCGCAGGTCGATATGTTTAAAGGGGACGCGAATACTAAATAATATGTTATTGTGGTAAAGCCGTGCAATGTTATCGTCATATTTATATCAATGTTTAATGTTACACGTTTTTGTTAACGCCGTATTTGCCATACCGTGCTGATGCAAATGGCACTTTAAGTTGGGTCACCGTTGCATTTTAAACCATAGCTTTCTTTACGTGCTACGTGTAACATGTTAAAGTTGTTTATGAAAGTAAATCTACGAATAAGTGTTTCATCTGAAGTTCGGCAACAATTGTAAACAAATCAAAGTTGTTTTGAAGCATCAAACAGGTTTTCTCTCCCACGAACGTGTCCTCTTTAAGAGTAAGTTGAATGTCCTTTATTAACCAGATCATATTTGAGCATTGTGAACTCTATGGAAACGAAATCAGAAACTTTTGACTCCGTAGGTCTTAATTGTTCACAGTTAAAATTCATACCTTTTTGCAAGGCAGGTCAACAATTGCTGTGTCTATTCACCCAGCTGATATTGTATTGCGTTCGATAAACACCAGCAAAGGAGAGCTAGATTGACTACTGTAATTTAATGATATGTCCTTGGACAGTGAGGGTTCTTTTAACATAAAATTTAAGCTGTATCTAAAATATAAATCATCCAGAAATGTATCCTGTTGAATTTCGAAAGATATGCATCGTCTGCTGTATGAGACCGCTCCATATTCTAATACAGTACAGTAGTTCAATTCTGTATTATATACGAAATAGTAAGATCAAATTAATAATGCAGTCTTCTCTACGTAACACGATTGGAATGCGGTCAGTTGTCACGAAGTCATTCTTACATCGCTCATACGTGTCAGTTTTGCTAATGTACACGAGACACGCGCGTAAAATCCTGTTTTAGTTGCCAGAAAATGCTGACAAGTTTCGCCGTTTTTACTCTTAAAAGTAAAAAAAAATGCAGTGGTTTTCCCAATAATGGGGAGGTTAAAGTCTTTGGTCATTGTTGGAAATTCAATATTGTGTCAGCAGCGAGTAAATCCTGAGTACAGCCACTTGTTGACTTGAAAAGTGGTCTGACCCCAAAGAGATGATTGGCTGAGTTGACTCTCGCCTGAGGTTTTAACTCTACAACCTTCCAAATGCAAGTCCTTTGCTCTCACAACTGGTATATGTAATCCCTACTTAAAAATTTTAGTGAAATATGCTGTTTTGCGTATCCCACTGTTTTGTTTCCTGCTTCAATCCCCTCTCTCACACCCTACCTCATTGTGCGCAGGTGCTGTGGTTCTGGGAGTGCTGGTGGCCGGGGCACAAGCCCTGTACTCGCCAAGCGATGATGTGATAGAACTGACGGCCAGCAACTTCAACCGTGAAGTTGTCCAGAGTAATGACCTGTGGCTCGTGGAGTTTTACGCACCCTGGTACGACACTCGCACATGCGTTGGCCTTGTGTCTCGCTTGTGTTTATGACCTTTGATGTGGCCAGAAGATAGCAGAGCATTTCCACAGGAAACCTGGGAAAAAAATAAGTTGGTTTGTGGCCATCTGTCATTTAGAGTCCTGGATAACATTAGTAACATAGGCCACACACCCTGCTGATTAGACCAAGAAACATTGAAATACATCCAGGATATTCCTTTTCTGGTACATGCTGTTGTAAACCCTAGTCCTGGAAGGGCCATTAGTTAGTGATCTTGTTTAATGTCAGCATTTAAACCGACAACTTAACCGTGTATTTATTTTAATACTCGGCAAGTGGGATGCTAGTGTATGTATGCAGTAGATCATTGTAACCTCATTTGCCAGTAAAAAATATGATAATTGGTTTTTGTACCCTTCTATCTGGCAACAAAACTGACACCTTTTTTTACAAGGAGTCATGTTTGTGACTCCTTGTAAAAAAGGTGTCAGTTTTGTTGCCAGATAGAAGGGTAAAAAAACAATTATTATGCAGTAGATGTTTGAGTGCAATGTTCTTAATTGGGGTTTTCTGCATACGTCTTAGAATTGTACCTTTTTTTTCCTCAAGGTGTGGGCATTGCCAAAGGCTAACACCAGAATGGAAGAAGGCGGCCACCGCTCTTAAGGTGATGGATATATGTTGTTTACCTGACTCCCTTACGTTGTGATTTACTAGACTGAACGCTCTCACACTTTACATAAGAATAAGATCATTTAAACACGATTTTTGTTTATCAAACATTAAAAAGGGGGTTTATAAACAGGATCATCGGTCATTACACTCACAACGGAGCCATTTGCACCGAGAATTTTCAATTTCCACGAGCTGCCAAATAATTCCTGAAGTGCATCAAAGTCAACCATGAATTATAAAATGACATTTGCAAAATAAGGTCATTGTGTACCAAGTGACATAATAACTAGTTCATAAATTTGCCAAATTTGAATTAACAATCTGTTCCTGCTTATACGCATTATTAAGGTTCCCCTCCTTAATGCGGTAATGAGTCTTAATAGGCTTAGCTGGTTAAACAAATGACATTTGGTTTTTAATGGTAAAAGGAGTTTACAACTGATAGTAAATGCAGTGGTCGAGCTCATTTGAATTGGCATTGGTAAAATTGAATTATTGATTTAAATAATGTACTAGGTCACTCGGTTGCATCATGTATGCAAGATTGATTATATTGCTAAGTAATCGATTTGCATAACCTGTGCAGCCACATGATATTCATCACGATGTAAAAAAAAATCTCCTTTATTTAGTCAAATTCATGTCCCAGAATCGTGGCAAAATGTGGACTCTCAGGAGGGTGGGGGGTGAATTGTCAAATAGTACACATTTACACATTCTGGAAAGTTAAGAAAGCGATTTTCTGAAACAAAATACAAAACTTCCTGAGGTAGGAGTTAGAGATGTAGGGCCACTCACTTTACCACGTGGCTTGCGGTGTTTGGCACTTTCCTGTAATTCAACGATTTGAAGATATTTATGGTGGATCAAATCTCTTTGTGAATCTCTAAATAAACCTGCTAGGCTGTGAGATGGCAGTACAGCAAATGGATTCTTGAATCTATCAGTGTGGACTTTAGAGTATCGTCATTTATATGGTTGTTTTCTCCCACATGGAAAAACTCGTAAGAACTGGTCAAACATACCAATGCAAGATCCACCTGATGTTAAAGCAGACCGCGACGTGATATTCATTGCATCCATTCGTGTGCAATTTGTAAAGCCGCGGTGACAGACTTCTTTAATTTAAATGTTATAATCCCTTGTTCATCACGATGTCATTTATACTTGTCTCAATAGCGTTATGGAGATCGTGTGTGACGTGAGGGTTGTAAGTTGACGCTGAGGAGGGAGGAGGAGGTGCCTCGCCCCCCCCCATGTGGAGTGACGTCACCCGCTAATTATTATTAATGGGGGGGGGGTTCTCCATGCGGAGTGACATTAATGAGGGGTGGGTCCATGTGGAGGACGTAACCTGTTCATGATTATTAATGAGGGGGGCTGATCGACGTGGAGTGACGTCACTGGCGTTACGCACTGACATTCTTGGGTAAATATCGTAGTAAATTGCACAAAGGAAAACGTGATTTTTTTTTAGGGTAACATTTTTAAGAGTATTTTTCAAATTGCTACAGGGCATAGTGAAGTTGGGCGCTGTGGATGCAGACGAGCACAAGGGACTCGGCTCCACATACAACGTTCGTGGATTTCCCACCATCAAGATCTTTGGCAATAACAAGAACAAGCCTGAGGACTTCAACGGTGAGCTCACAAACAAATCTCGCACTCCAATCGTGTAACTTTTCAACTAAATACCCCAACATTATTCATTGGCAGTTGCTTTCTATGATGCTTTTTTCAAAGTTTTGTATCGTTGAATAAAATAAAGTTTTGCTTGACCTATACAATGCATTGCAACTGGGATTTTCAATAACCTAAATATGATGGTATCTGAAGAGGTGGAGGATGGCCTATTTTTTGATAACTGGAGACATTTAGAAAGGGTGGTGAAAAGGTTATTAGAAGTCAAAACAATATTTCAACAGTGTAGATATAATGAGATTTAGGAATTGAGAAAAAATTATTGACATGATACATTGGACACCATCTTTTATTTGAACAGTGGGAGGGATATGGCACTGGGTTATCCAATGGGAAGGTTCCAGGTACCAGGAAGTAGAGAAGGAACAACTTCACATTGAGAGTGGACGAGGCTGTAAAGGGGAAGTGATCCCCTTGACAGTGCTGACAGAAGGTCCCGGTTGTAAATAAGTTCTCTTGATTGAATTTGACTCGCAGACACTGAGCTGAGCTTTGGTTTTTTAGGTGGCAGGACGACACAGGGTATAGTGGACGGTGCTTTGGGTGCCCTGCGGTCACTTGTGAAGGATCGGCTCGGAGGAAAGGGAGGCTCTGACTCTGGAAAACAGGTACCAACACACTCGTGGCATGCACTTGGCATTACACAACACAGGGCCATGATGGTTTGTGCTCATGTTATATTTGGGCAATAAATTTAACTACGTTTAATTAATATGTATACTTGTTTTTCCTAAAAATTGCAAACCATTCTTGAAAAATAATTGGCTAAAAGTTCCAAGGCCGGACTCTGGAAAAAGTATTGATAATCATTGACGCGTTTCTGTAAAACGACATTATTTGAAGTATTTTATTTTATGCCTACTTGACTTCACCGAAAGAACCAAAAGTATTTTGAATCGTATAAATACATTTTCAGGAAAGGGCTTCTGTAAGCGTAAACCAGTATCATTTAGCATAATGAATGTACACTGTGCTAGGTTGTGGAAGGCAAAGCCTAATTGGCACGTGTAGTAATTCCCTCCAAGAATCTATTAATTGTCATTTATGAAAGAACCAGTTATTATTGCTTGCTGTCATGTGAACCAATTACATACAAAATATAAATGTATCCATTCTTACACAAATCAATGTGTTTATTGTATGCCTAAGAATCAATAACATTGTCTATGGAACATTGCATGCCTCCTGATTTATGCATTTTAACTGCTGAACTTTGTTTCTAAAAATATGCATAGTAATGAGGCCTTTATGGGTAGGGCACATGGGAATAAGCAGAGCTTTGTGTATGCTTTGGAACATAATTTTTGTTGAACAATCCATTCATGGTCTTCCATTACGCAAATACGTTTTGATGCAAAGATGAGTTTATTCAATTGTATTACTCTGGCGGAGCCATTTGTACACTGGCCAGCTTGTTAAGCTGAGTTTTTAAGTACTCATTATGCAAATAGACATGAATGATCCACTTAGTCATTGTACTTCTCGTTTGACCTGTTCGCTGTGGGAGCCTTTCTAGGTTGGCAGGGAAGTGCAGAAACTAATTTTATTTCATGATAAAAGTGCTTTAATTTATGAATAGATCATCAAAATATTAGATCAAAATTTTACTGAATACCACTGAATATATAAAGAAAGTTGGAAAATCTGTAAAATATAATTGAATTGTATATAGTACATAGTTATGGGTCTATTCAAGCACAACAAATAAAATAACATTTACCCCATCAGAAGTTACTTAATACATTTGGTTCAATGAGTGAGAGTGAACATTTTATTTCATCTTCAATGTAGTAAACTCCTAACTACTTTGGGTTGTAACACTGGTATAACTATCCACCAGATATATTGCATGCACCACATGCAAAATATACAATCAAATCGTGATTGTTCATTTGAATGTGAAGGGGGTGCCATTTGGAGATTGGTATATAATTTTGGATATGTTTTTTTCTTTATATTCTCGTGTATAATAAAGCACTGTCACCGTTTGATAGGGAGGAAGCAGCGGTGGTTCTGGAAGTGGCAAAGATGACGTCATCAACCTCTCGGACGATGACTTCAATAAGAAAGTCATCGGCAGTGATGACACCTGGATTGTGGAGTTCTTTGCGCCTTGGTGTGGCCACTGCAAAAAGCAAGTGCATTTTAAAAAAACCACGATGCTTTGCAAACACACCCTCCACTGCAGCACACCTGTACAGCATTGGTCTAACGATGCTGCTCTTAAAAGACAGTGTTTTTACTTTAAAAAATTCCCCTGGTATCAAAGATTGCATAAATAAAAGGTTGTAATTTTTTTGCTCTTTTAGCATATATATTTTTTTAACTGGCTGTGAGGGATGAAATTGGTAGGATTATATCAGGGTACAATGTTTCCAACATTTTTTATGATTAATATTAAATGGCATTTTATACAAATTAGAAAGCATTACTATAGTAATGAGAGAAGGCTATCGCAGTGACAGCTGTTGAAGTAGGCCAACTGTTTTAGATTGAGGCCAAAACCTTATATACAAGTTCTGGAATGAATGTATTTTGTCTTCATTTTTTGACTCCTGATGGTACAATTAATTTATAATGTGAAAATGTCAACGGGAAATCACATTTATATACAGAAATGTACAAACAAGACTCATGAATGACATCTGGTAATTTAGTTCCATTTGTCCCCTTGTGTTGACTGGTCATGTGGTTTGCTGTGTGTGTCTCGGACTGTGTCTAACCAGATATGATTTTCTCTTTGTGGTTGACTTTGTGGCTGTGGTGCGAACAGATTGGAACCTGAATGGGCTGCTGCAGCCACTGAGGTGAAGGCACAGACAAATGGGCGTGTGAAACTCGCTGCTGTGGACGCCACCGTCAATCAGGAACTCTCCAACCGCTTTGGGGTGAGGGGACTGGTGGACGCTTCATTTTCGCACCTCCGATTAGCACGGTTGGCTATGTACAGTGTGAAAGAAGTTCTACATACGTGTAATAATATTACTAGCAGGCTACACGTCCTTTGGACATGATCACGCCTCCCCTCCCCTTGGAGGGCAGTAGTAAAATGAGAGGAGTGAGAATGGCAGGGGGGCAAGAGTCCATTATGAATCTTAACATGGAGTGTAAAACCACGTATGTTCATGTGCACAGATCCGAGGTTTCCCCACCATCAAGGTGTTCCGCAAGGGTGAGGACGAGCCACAGGAGTACCAGGGTGGCCGCACCAAGTCTGACATTGTGGCGTATGCTCTTGAACTGTACACCGACAATGCTCCTGCTCCTGAGGTCGTGGAGGTGAGATTATTTCTTGAAACAACACGTACAAGGCTGCAAGTTCAGTTGCCCATTTTGTGGCAATGCAGCCAGTAGCTTCGCCAAAATTGCCTGCATTTTGATGTGTTTTTTACTTGATGTGTGGTTTTCTACATAACTTCTGATTTTCTCCATTGTGCAAAACAATACATGGGAAGCAACTGGTGGGACAGGCCCAGTGCATTTTCTACTAGACCCAGTAAGGCATTTCTGAAGTAAAAGGTTTTTTGTTTTTATAGTATCAAAAATTATTTACAAGTGAGCTGCGAGTTGAAGCTGTTGCACATGTGTGTTCCGCACCGGGCATTGTGACTATATAATGCAGGCGTGAGATAAGCATGTTGGAGGCATGAAATGGGGTGTCCTTAAATGAAAAGCTAAAATAGTTTTATGAGTTCTGAAGACATTGTTAATCAGGCTGAAACTATCAGGTCACTGCAGTTAAATAGTCGAATCTGATGTAGGTAGCTGCCAGGATTCGGACGAAGGGTCTCTGGTACTGGCTGTGTCGGTGACATGGACAAGAGCTTCATATCCCTGAGACGGGGCCCCCCTGTTTTTCCTCTTGGTCTCTGTTTTAAAACCTTTGTGTGTTTTGATGTCTGCCGTAGATCCTCAACCAGGATGTGGTAAAGAAAAGCTGTGAAGAGCATCAGCTGTGCATTGTGTCCATCCTGCCACATATTCTTGACACAGGTACTTCAACTTATATTCAATGCTTATTCACTATTTCAGATACTAATTAGCTCACTCATTTGCTTCTGTTCTCTTGCTCACTCAACCTACTCAATCGTCCAATCATTGACCTGCTCACTCAAATTCCCACTCGCCAAATTGCACGTTAGCTCACTGATCAGCCATGATTCTTCCACTGCTGGATAAAGGCCTATCTAAGCTACTACATATCTCGTGGTCCTGATATCTTGTTTATTAAAAATCACTTGGAATATCAGTAAAGTCGCGTAGGTAAAAATTAATAGAAATAAAATCACTTGATACAGTAAATTTGGCTGTGACGGTCCTACCTGAAGACTGAGACTTGTGTTGCCTCCGAAACGTCGTGATTGATTTATTTTCATTTATTATTTTATTTCTATTATTTTTTACCTACGTGACTTTACCGAAAAAACCTAAGTATGAATCCTTGCAGTCACGAAAGCTTCAAAACTTGGAATTGAATTGACATAGAACAACCATCTCATTTGCAAGGTTGTCCCAGGGTATGATATGTAACAATTCTCGTGCCTGCCCACAAGCTGATTTCATCACCCCATCTCCACAGTTGACCTTTGGCTGCCACCTTGTTATTAGTCTCAAGCATTGTCCATCGTCCCATTTAGTGGTGTCCTGCCCATGCCCACCTTTCTTAAGTCAAAATTACTGCAACTTTCAAATCTTCTCTAGTCGATGTTCCTATTTCTGTAGAATTCCAAGGATCTTTTTGCGTGTTTTTGACATGTTTTTTGTCAATGTCCCATGTTTCTGCACCATATCACTGATAAAAACATTACTTAAAAAATATGTTTTCAATATTAAATTCAGTTTTCAAAAAGCTCTCCCAACCTGCTGTCATCTGCCTATTTTTATTTCACTAATTTGTAAACTGATGCTGTCACCTTGTGTGCTCGCTCACTGACTCGCCCATTCACATACCCAACCAATTCGCTTACATGCTCGGCCGTTCGCTTACTCAATCTCCCACCCATTCATACTTACGCGCGCTTGTTCACGCACACCCCTACTGGTTGATTGACGGATTGTTCGGTTGCCTCTTGTAGGGGCTGCTGGCAGGAATGGCTACATCACCACCCTACAAGGGATGGCCGAAAAATACAAGAAGAAGCTGTGGGGGTGAGCATTTGAGACTACCTTACTGGGCAGGCGAGGCATTGAAAGCCTCTTTTTAAATAACATGTCTACTTTTTGGCTACCTGGACTTGTGCACTTGTGATTGTTGGAATGTGTGTGCAGCGAGGGCTGGGTGATGCTGGGAGTTGAAACATTACACCTATTCAAGCTGCTTTGGATTAATGCTTCACCAGGATGGATGTGTGGGTGTGTGGGGACATGTATGGATGTTATGGTACGTTTTGAAAGTGCCAGTCAATCTGACGGAAGAGACAGAATCGGTAGTGCAATAAACTGTTAACAGAAGAGAATGCAATGAGACAGTGCAGTGTGCATGCGATACGGCAAGAGCTACATAAGAGATGTCGTGGTCTCTGCAGTTGTATGTGTTCATGTGAGGAACCATAGATATGTGCCTCTGGTGGGAGTAGGTGATAATCACACGGCAGTACAACTCCAGCGACCTGAGTCCATACCAGTCCATAAGAACCCTCAACAATGGGTGGAATAATTGTACTTGCACGGTGTGAGCTGTTCATCCTGAAAGGACGTTATGCAATATTGTATTGCCGTGTGCGATGTGCATTTATCCACAAGGTGGCTGTGGACAGAAGCTGGGGCTCAGCCTGAGCTGGAGGATTCCCTGGGGATCGGAGGTTTCGGCTATCCAGCCATGGCGGCTGTCAACGCGCGTAAAATGAAGTTCGCCATCCTCAAGGGCTCCTTCAGCGAAAGCGGCATCAACGAGTTCCTGCGGTGAGGAGCAGCACGTCACTGCCTGCTGAGCCTCAAACTTTCATTCTGCAGTGACCTTTGCCCCATTCAATTACCTGTCAAGATGGTAAAGTCTGCCTTCCCCACCTATTTGTTGTTATTTATTTATTTTGAGGCTCTTGTGTAGCTCTGTTTTGGATTGCTTTGTTTTGAAGTAAGGTAGTCCAAACTAGATATAAAATGTTGGAGTGCATTGGCAGTGTTGTGAAAGCACAAATTGTAGACAAAAAATGTGACCTTTTTCATTCATGACAACTGAAAACAGAAATATTTAGTCGGCAAATATTTCAGGTAATGACCCTTATTAAGAGCCCTTAGGTAAATAAAAAATGGGGCATGTTACCTGCTCTGAAGGACCAATCTTGTTATAATGTTACATTTTGAAGATGGGACAATTTTCATTCTGGTCAAAACACATGTTTTATAAAATACTGCGGTGCTGTGTTTTGAACAGGCAGTTATACACTTGCTGGGAATGTGCATTGCTATTTTGTGAAATTAAATTATAAAATGTAGTTCTTGTTCAGGAACATACATTGTATTGGGTGCATCTTAATCCTAGCATTAAACCTTTGGGAAACACTGTAAAGTTTTATGTTGGCTTAAGGTTGATCAATTGCCCTTCGAGATGCTTGGGTAGAGCTCATTTTGGGCTATGTCAACTTGTGTAACGACCAATGCACTATTATTTTTAAGTTCTGTCCTTGCTGATGAAAATTGCAAGTGACTAACAAGTGTTCGTCCATCCTACCCTGGTGGCAGGAGTCGGGAGGGCAATGTGTGGGTACAATTTTGAGGCTGGCATACATTGCGAATTGTAAAGTTTTAGCAGAACACGGATGGGAACAAAATGGGCACAAAACTTACAAAATAATTAATTCTACATTTTTTTTGGATGCACATGCAACTTTTAACACGAGTTTCAGAGACTTACACTGCACTTGTGAACTTGGATGTACAAATGTCAAACTCGGGGGTAGCCAGGTGACTGCTGAATGTACAGCGTCAAGAAGACCTATCATGTTCAATTACAAGAACACTGTTGGCATGTAATTTAGAGGTTCAGCAAATAGCAGTTGCTTATCCAATCGAATACCTATTTGGTTGTGGCGAGAACAGAAGCTGAATAGTATTTTATAAGAGCAAATAAGTTGTATGACAGAAATCAGACTGAACCAGATGGAAGACGATGATTCCAGAGAAAGCCGACACAGTGAGAGGAGACATATGGTAGTTTAGATGTGACAAACTATAAGAGATGCAAACAAACAGTGGATGTAGAAATGATGTGTCATGCTGCCAGCTATGGCTGCAAGTTTGGTTGTACATGTTATGTATATCGTTTATTGTTAAATTTGAATCACAGTTCCTATGATCACTGTTGTTACATTGTTTGTATAGCTTTATTTTGGTGATTTCGAAAATATATGGTTAAGTCATGTTTCTTACGGAAGTGGGGAGTTTGCCTGAACTTTTATCTAAATTGTCTTATGGTTGTTATTGTTTGACTTGCATCACACTCGGATTTTTGCACACGGCGTTGTAATACGTTATTTTTCTTTGGAAGATTTGCTGGTTTATCCAGGATGTTTCTGTTGCGTGTCGTCGCTTTAAGATGTTCTCTGTTCATATTTTGTTTGTTGCGGTTGCACCCGACTCAAGAGCCACATGGCTCACCGGGCTATACCTAATAAATGAAACTTGAATGTAGAGATGACAAGGCGAGTGAAGAGCCACGTTGACAAGATAAGATCGATTGAGATTATAGGTTAGATTTATACAGTGGAAGCCAACAAACCAAAAAAACATTTTAACCTGAACTGCATGTAAGGTAGTTTGTTGGAACCATGTTTAATTTTGGCAGCTTTTAAAAATGTGGAAAGAGGAATAAATGGAAACGACTACAATGTTGAGTGGTTCGTATTCTCAAGAGTCTTGCTGCCTTGTGGCGGGGGGTGGTCCCTTTGTCTTGCAGGGAGCTGTCTGTGGGACGGGGCTCGACAGCACCGGTCAAGGGAGCTGCTTTGCCGCCAATCATCAGTAAGGAGGCGTGGGATGGCAAGGATGGAGAGGTGAGGGAGCTGTCGAGATTGCTCACACATCTTCCAGCCACCACCAGGCTGGAAAGCCAACAGCAGTCAAAGCTATGCTTCTACCGACAAAAATCACTCCTCAAATTACGGCCTCGAGGTTAATTGGTTTTATCATGGGCAGGAGGCATCAGTAATTTGTCTGCCGATTTATAAAGCAAACAGTCTGCAACCCGTAATGTGTTTATAGGTTTTGTACCACGATTGATTGTACATGCAAAACAGGCACAAAAAGGAATATAATAATGATCCCAAAGCATGAGAACATATAAAATCATGGACCTTGTTAAACTAAGTTACAGCCTTCGAATAAAACTACAGATCCTGTCAACTGCACACAGGAATTTATCTTTGCCTGTAGTTTATGTGCTTGTGTAGGTCTTTCCCCTAAACTTTCCGGTTTTGTTTTTCTACAGCTGCCAGTGGAGGACGATATTGACCTCAGTGATGTCGAGCTGGACGAATTTGACAGAAGCGAGCTCTAACCACGTCGCAGTAATCATCCCGTCTCTCCTCCCAGACACAACCTCCCCACCGAAATCTCTTCTCTACCTTGTCCGCACACACGTCTGCCTCCTTGACCCACTCTTCCACGCACACACTAGCGTGTGCGCGCACAACCGCGTGTGTGCGCACAGAGCTGTATACGCACGTGCACACGGCGTCGTGCATGCATGCATACAACTGCGTCCACGCGCGCAACCGCCACCCCACCCCTGCACCATACACCCAGCCTTTCCTACTGCTTCTCACCATCAGCAACATGCAATTGCACACACGTGATATCAGAATCTTCATACTGGAGGAATAAGATGAACTATCAAGCTCTTTGTCACACGTCCAGGAGGAGCGGGGTCAGCAAGCTAAACACTGGGGAAACAATACAGCTGTTCCATCAACGTAAAAAACATGACCCGTGTAAAGGTTTCCCAGATATAAAATACGGTCTGTTGAAGGGTGGCTTTTAGGTTTTTTTAATTTTGAATTTGACAGTGCTTTTTCCAACTGCATCCAAGAACAGGGCTCGTCTTAAAAATTAGTATGGGGACGTGCCAGTGGCAGCATGGGGAGGAAAGTGTAAGGGTGCTCGTGCATGATATGGGCTGGTTATCTGTCATAGTGTGGCAATGTGCGAATCGGGATATTCGACTGCTCAAGCAGGGTGGTTGGCAAGTTGCATTTTTCATGATGCGTTCATAAAAGGTGTTCATCCTCCAAAATTACTACCTATGCCACAGTGGCAGGAATAAACAGCAGTGGCAGAAATTGAGGGAACTGCCCTCGTGTTCTCCCTGTACACAAGCCCTTTGGTCTGACTCGTGCGTTTGCAGAAAGGCAGTTTCCACTGGGTTTTTTGGCAGAAAGGTGAAAAACAGGTCTCTTCCTGAATAATCAAAGAAGTCACTTCTGCTGTGCATGCACATGCATTATAAATGCATGCACTTAGGTTGAGAGTGCCCTGTGCAATCCCCATTGTTCTGCACGCTCCACGACCCTTTCATACCTGCCAATGGCACCCCCATGTATTGAAGTCGAGCGTGTGCAAGTCTTCCTCCGCAACCCAAAAAGGCCTATCTGTAAAGGTTGACTCTTCACCTAATGCTGCTCAACAGGTCGTTCCCTTTAGTGGATGTGCAGCCCTGATGTAGAGACTTTTACTGATATTTATAGACGTTCTTGAAAAGCCATGTTCACAATTTCGTAAACGTACGAAGGAGTTTGTAAAATGGCTATTGGTTGGTTATTTTACGTTTTTTGTAAAGGGGTTTGCTTCATTTAAATTAACCACTGCTTTCGAACATCACCTTGCAATTTAATGGCTCGCGTTCACCAACCACGAACAAAGTAAACCAGTGACCATGTTAATGCACCTCCAATTTTAATTCAAAATGACTGCAGTCAATTGGTTATTGTACGCCAATTACATTCGTCACCGTTGTAATGGCTTGGTAATTAAACTTTATTGGTTATTAAAGTTGCTGGTGATTTTGCGCCATGCTGTCCAATAAAATTCCTGCATAAATTTTTGGCAGCTGGTTTAGGCTTTTGGAATGTTTTGGTCTTGCAGTGCCGTGCCACTGATTCCTTGGCTCGGGTGAAATTGTTATGCACTTGCCGTTTCATGCTTTCTTGATGGCGCCGTGTGGTTAATTAAACCACCCCAGTCGCTTCACTTGAAGCCAGGCAGTCTCCCTCCATTGCCAGACAATTCATGTCGAGGAGGATTTGGCTTGACGAGATGCAGTGCACAAAGTCCTACTCGGCTGTTTTAACCAATTAATGATTAAATACTGGGGTGCTGTGTGAAAAATATGGCAGTGTTTGAGGTAGGCATCGGTCTGCTAATGTTCTTAGGATGTTGGTTATTTGTAATGCGCATTCAAGCATAGTTTGCTTGAAATGCACCTTGAGGTGGATTTGCGGGGGGCTTTTCATATAACTCTTCACACGTTTAACAGTTGGCATGGGCAATGACTATTGCCCAACCATCGACCAGTTTACCAATGACTCCTGCTAGCCCAGACCCTAGCCGACATGCAGTACTGTATTTGAATTGGGAGGTTCTTGGTTTATTCATACATGTTTAGTGGGAAATGCACCTATGCTAGAGTGCATTTTTCCCACCACAATGCATCTGAAACTGGTGACACCCTTGCCATTTGGAAGCCTCAATAAAAACGTGGCTTATTTTCCAACATTGTGTTATGGTATGCTTTTTTCCCCCATATTGGTCATCTATTTTTTAATTGGTGGTTGACAACCGTCTAGGCACCCCATCCGAGTGGTCAGTCTGAATTATTGCCACCTAATCTGAGCCCAGTGTTGGTCATTCTCTAAAAACCCCGTTGAGTACCAGTCCATTGTACGTCTATCCCATCGGAGAGCAATATTTCAGGTTTTTGTCTAAGGCCCTTTCAGACCGGTGTGTGATTTGTCTCGTCTAAACCCTGAAGAGCCTCGTTAATCTATCTCAAAACAATTAAGGAAGACCAACATACTAGTGACAGGCTTGTTTAAAGAATAAAACAAAAAATGGGTTAAACGGCTCAACCAAAACTGGAACATTTTTGACTCATTGAGGCTTTTTGGGGTAAAACAAAACGTCGTTCAAAGTGGTGGTTGTTAAACTTAAAGGAACCTAATTTAAACATCAACAGTTTATTTTACATCATTAAAAGTGACTGCATGAATACAATGAAGTGTGTGTTGTGGGCAACATTTACATGTACAGTTTTTTTTTAAACCCATGTCAAGATGACACGGACATGACTCGGAATTAGATGTGTAAATGTTCCACATCTCCATACAATTAAAATATCTCGCAAATGACCCAAATTATTATAAAAACGGTGCTTTAAACCGTAACATGAGTATTGAATGGTTTATTTGTGTAAATTTACAAAATTGCGTGTCTTGTGTGCTGAAATGTGTTTTAGTGGGAAGTCATCGATTTTGTAGCTCAGGATTTTAAACGACCAATGTTTTATTGTCCACGAACTGAGCATTGCTCTTGAGCCGATTGTGGTGAGGAAAGACTTTCACTTTTTAACCGAGATTCCCGGAATAAGTCTTTTTTTTTAGCCACTTGAGAAATGCAACACCCTCATACACAGGCCAGAGCTGAAATTCATACCACTTGATATAGGTGAAAACTTGAATGGTTAAATTTATTTCAATGGCCAAAAAAGTCAACTGAGAACCAACTAATTAAATGTTTTCACAAACTACCTGTATGCAGAAAATTGTGCGTTAAAGTATTTGGTGCTGTATTGACTTCTCTGAAAAGTTTGAAAAGTCAATACAGCAACAGTCAATTAGGCTGTCTCTTCAGCGTTTGGATTCATGCTGAACAACCACGATTTGATACACACTTTCTGGTCATCAAGCGTATAAAAATGTGGGGTTTTTTTGTAAGCGCTAAAACTAGAACACATTTCATTAACGGGTTGGCCTTCTGATTTTATGATAATTCAGTGGACATTTGGCTACCGGCTTTAACGTCACGGAAACCCGTCGGTAACGTGTTGTCTTACGTCAGTGCTACTGGGTACTGATGTGGGTCCTTGCCTTGATTTGGTTACGAACTCCGTCATCAGCACGGTGTTGCTGCATAAACTATTGGCTCCAATAAAGTTTTTATTTAAATATATTGTTTGTGTATTCGCGAGTGAGACTTCGGACAGCCTTCAAGTTTGCCAGAAGATCGTAGTACAGCAGGTAGGTTACTCCATAAGGAATTGTTCAACTATCCTGAGGTTCCTAAAAGTAAGTCTTGGCTCCCTTTGCCGCGTTCATGAATGAAAAGAAGACTTCTTCTTGGTCCTCCTATTTGCCTTCGAGGAGATTAAGGTCGAGACGAAAGTGCACATATGGGTAGTAGTCCTGGCTATTGAAGCTCATTCCTGGTAGATCCATACTCGCCTGTTGTAGAAACACAAGCCCGCATACAAAGACAAAGAAGTGAGAAGTGTCGTTAGCACACTGACCTATGTACCCAGTGCTTGAGTTGAATTCCTGGCCATGGCAAACATTGGGGAATGACATTGAACCAGTACTGATAACCTTCAACGAACACTGACCAGCATGGTGAAGTATGGTCAAACAAAACTCCCATGACCCACGTTGGGAGGCTTTCACCCTCCCCCCCCCCCCCCCCCATTTTTTTTGGCCAAGGGGTGCATTCTACTCATTGTTTTTTTCGGTAAAGTCACGTATGTAGAAATAAAATAAATTAAATAAAAACACATTCCTGCGGAGGGAGCTAGTAGGAACGTTGGGTTGCTCGGTCAATGGCCAGGGTCAACGGCGGCGTGGTGTATTCTGCAAATATGGCCGACTGAGGGCGGGTACAAGCCGGCGTGAGTACGTTAAACGTTGAGTTTTATAAGGGCACCACGGGGTGACCAGCCCCTCCCCACCCTCCCCTCCCACCCCCCACCCAGCCTCACCCCACCCTCCTCTCCCCATCCAGCCCCTCCTCACCCAGTCCCTCCCCACCCAGCCCCTCCCTGCACGACGGACAGACGGACACAATAATCCCCTGTGGGCTGGTGTAACCAGGACGTTCCTACCAGTATAAAGAGGCTCCCAGTATAGAGTCGTCGGTGTCATTAGACGTGAATGCACAAGAGTGTACACACCTGAGGGTGCTGTATGTGTACAAGTGTGTATTTGAGCAGTGTGTACGTTAGTAAATGTTAGTAGCCAGTATACGTGAGTGTGCATACATGATAAAGCATGATTGTGTAGTATGCAAGTGAGACTACCGAGTGTGTATCTGTACATTTGTGAGTGTAAGGTTGTGTTTATATGTGAGTGCAGTGTAAACAATTGCCAGCGTGTACGCAAGAATGTGTGTATACATTAACGAGGATATGAGTAGACTGCATGTGTGAGTGTACAAGTGTTTGCAGAGCTCGCTAACAGCACTTTCCCTAAACAGTTTGTTCAAGGCTATACAGGGGATATTTGTCTTTGTGTGTGGAACAGTGGTTAGCGCACTGCGCTACGAACCCAATGACCCGACTTCAATTCCAGGCCACGGCTCGCATCAGTGACATAGTATATCTGAACCAGTCCTGGGCCTCCCTTAGGTTAATTGAGCATTTAATGTGTACCTGGTACGGAGTGTAAAAATATCAGCACGGGGCAGACGACAGCTCCCTCGTATGCCATTCTGGTCTTCACAGGTACTCACTGACAGTACTTGTCTATGTATGTTGTACATGGTGTCTTTGTAGATATGTGAATTAATACACATTTGCATTTATTAAGTGTTAAAATGTATATGAACTTATACTCATCCATTTTTGAACACTTAATGACATTTAGTCAAGAAATGTATTTTTCCAGAAACGTCGGCTAGGAACGCAACCCCTGTATATAACATTATGTCAATGGGATATTGGAGTTGGCTTGAAGTAATTTCGGGTTAAGTAGCATTTCCCAGGAAAGCATCCCTTGCATATGGCAGAGAGATAGAGATCCTGGAAATGAGACATGAATATGCATGGCCACTCACATCTACAGAGATGCCGGCCCCACTGTCGAGGTGCTTGTACAGCTGCTGTAACACTTCTCTGAGTCGCTTTTGGTTCTTGCGTGGTTTCAGCAGTGCCGCCTGGAAGTTGACAGGGAGCCCATACCTAGGGTGGGTAAGCGGGTACACGCAAGAAGTAGGAGTTGTGATTTAGTACAATAATCTGGGCATCTACCTGCTTACCGTGTCAGGATAGGACTGCCTGACAAGATTGATTTGACATTGTCTTGCCAGACACATTCAAGAGAAGCTTGTGGAGCCCCATTGTACTTTCAGTCAGGAGCAGTCCTGCACAGATTCAATATTGTCTGTCCGTCTACTGCAGATGTGTAGGGAATTTCAACAAGACCTACATCTTTGCTTTGTTAACCTGGTGAAGGTCCGTGGTGCCATATGGAAGCCATGGTTCTGAATTGTCAGTTTCGTCTTTAGACTCCTGAGCACTGTGCTCACAACCATTAAGAATCTTCATTATAGTGAGTCGACCCATATAAAGAGACTTGGTCAGAAGGCACTGCTAGATATATCCTCTGACTCCTTCACAACAGAGGTCGCAATCGGGTACCCGATACCCGTACCCTACCCGATACCCGGCTACCCGTACCCGCCCAGGTACGGGTACGGGTACCCGTTTGCGACCCTGGTGCGGCCGGGTACGGGTACTTGTAAGGAATCAAAACCCGTTTGCGACCTCTGCTTCACAATTCGAACATGTCTAAGCAGTTCAACAATCAGTCCATAGCTATAGCAGTTGAATCTACGACTGGTCCATATATAATGGGACGCCGATCAATGCCCAGGTTAGGCCAACGTTTCATCTCCCTTATCATCGTTATGTCCATGTTATGTCCGCTGAGGGCTTGGTAATGTCTTCCCAATTATATTGAAATTGTGCTGTAGGTGTCACGTGATGAGAAGAACATTTTTATTTGGAATTCCGACAGAAAGCAGTGCACCACCGTGTGTCAGAATTGCTCCAGAAGATAACACGGGAAACGCTTCTAAAGTCACTCTAACAAGCCTTTATCAACACTCGGGGCACACAATTATTGCGTGCACTGTCAAGAGCGTTCGTCACATGTCAATACAATATAGCAACATTGTCCCTTCCTGCGAAAACTTGGTGGGACCCTCCTAAAAAAGAGCTGAGACTCAAAACTAAACAATTTTTTATTTTACCAGGTAAGGCCCACTGAGCTATATAGCTCTTTTTCAGAAGCGACCTGGCCACAAATGATATCTCAACGAAATAGCTTATCATGTGGACATTGATAGTAGCCCAATACTCTCAACGCCTCTTTCTAAATATAGAGGGAAAAACCGGAGGACCCGGAAAAAAATCTACACGACCACGGGGAGAACGTGCAAACTTCAAATATACAGGCATCAGAGTCGGGATGAAACCTACGAACTCCTGTATAAGAGGCGATAGTAGTTAACATCTCGCCATCGTGGGGCTGAGACTTCCCCAGCTAACAAGTATTAATAAATTAATATATTTTTTGCGTTTGATCCTCGGTATTTCTCACTGCAGCATTGGTCTTCACCTGAGTACGCTCTCCACGAACACACGCAATGCCTTCAGGTGGATCCACGCCACAAACGCCTCGCTAAAATTCACCTGCAGCCAGCGCACCATAGGGCCCTGCAACACACACGTAAGAGTGGGTCAGCAGGTCAATCGGCAGTGAGTCAGTCGCATTATCGGTGGGTCATTTGGAGAGTGAATCAGTCAATCCGTCGGTCTGGCAATTGGCCCATCAGATAGTCGTTGGGTCATTATTTGGTCAGTTGGTACGTCAGCTGTCAGTCAACCAGTCACTTGATCATTTGGTTAGCCAGTTGGTCGGTCAATTGATTGGTCTGTCCAACTGGCAATGGGCCAGTCGGTCATTTACTAAATCAGCCAGTTTGTCAGTGGCCTTTACTTCAAACCAGCAGTGGGCTCATTGAGGCAACAGTCTGGCACTGGACGGATTCGGCAGCTGATGCTGATGATGAAACTCATGGTATGACAGTTTCTGATTTTTCTAAATGACATACAATACCAAAGGATCCTTATGATGATGGCTTTTATGACGTTTATATTGATGACACTGATAATGACCATGATGATGGATTTGATGATTATGCCGCCTGAAGATGATAACAATGATAATTGCTAACTTCTTTAAGCTCATAATGGCTGCTAATTATAGAAGTAATAACAAACCGGATCATGATTTTTCTGTTGTTGCTTCATGTGGCAATGCTCACGATGATTATGATGATACATTCAATGACGTTAATTCATATATTCTATTTCGGATGAAAATATGATTTGACGACGATCTTCATTATAACGTAACTTGTAAAAAATGGTGCCGCTGATGATGATGATGACAGTCGTGGTAACGGTGATACTCGTGTTTGTGATGAGTGCATCGTACAAACTGTTTCTTCTTGTCCGTGATGAGTCTGTTTATCTCCTCTTTGTCTGCCTTTAGCGCCTCCTCGTTGTACTGGAAGTCGCGCACCATGAACCTGGGGCCAAAAGTTCGCTAAATTAGCAGCCAACCCAAGCAAACTTATAAATTCATAGATCAGCATCGTCTATTGAATTATTGGGCAGACAGCTGTCCAATTTATTACATATAATTTCCATGTTATTAATCTGATTGGGCAAGTATTTGCCTGGAGGTGGTAGTACAGCAAATGGGTTTGTGTCTGGACTTTTGAGAAAAATCCACGCGACCACGGGGAGAACACGCAAACTCCAAATATACAGCAGGAGTCAGGGTCGGGATCGAACCCACGACCTGAATACCAGGCGAGGGTTGTGAACATCTCGCCACCATATCGAGATGCGGCCACAGCTGTGCGCAGTACGAATCCGTATCGCGTTGATATTTTTTGCAGGTCGTGTTCACGCTATCAAACTGTACTTGTTCCGCCGGGCTTCTAGCTTGAAATCCTCCACAGCTTTTTGCAGCAGCGTCACAGTGCACATGTAGCCTTCTGGGTCCTCAAACACGATCCTGACAGAGGGGCGAAAAAAACAGAGCGAATAGTCGACGATAGAAGCATGTGGGAGCAGCACCCTCTCGTGGCTGATGTCAGCCTGTGATCTCGGATTCGAGATCAGGGGAGGCCAACCTGTAACAGAGCCAAAAAGTACGTATGAGCCATGCAAAGAACTAAGTATATATAATAAGTGTATATATATATAGATTGCCAATTTTCAGCACAGCACGGGCGACATGTATTATTCTTTGCTACTGTGACAGTAGTTCTGCGTTACGCCCCTTTCACAGAGCCGCGTGTGGTGGATGAAAGATCCGCATGCGGCTCGGGAGATGCCAGTTTTGGTTGCCTACCCCTCCTCTAGACTCTATAGATATTGGGTTCGTGGATATTCGCTGGGATTTGATCAAATCTGGAAATGACGAGGGCAACCCATCATAACAGAACAAAATAGTGCAGGGAAAAAAATAGAAGCGTTGAACAAAAACGGACAGAAACGTGCACAAAACTTATTTAACGACAGGATGTGAAAACAATCAGCAGTTCCTGAAGAGGTGCATTGTGGTGCTCTTGTCTTTGGTATGGTCACCATCAAAATAAACTTGAGCAAATGTACAGGACTGACAGCAGCGGTGTGGTGATAGAAAACTGTGGACCAGTTCCATCATTATTAGACTTGATCGGTGCAGTATAGCCACCGGTCATCACTGCTGCAAGGTGTACTTCTAGGAACCATACACTGTATATGAATTCTCCACTTCTGCACTATGGGTGCCACTTAGCATGGCTAAATGCTAACAAGAGTCAAGTTTGTAAATAATGAGAAGAATTCATCATGACAGAATAATAGTGCAGACTTCAAGACCATAACATTTCATACCAAAACATCAATAATGCATTATGTAGTCACCTAAGACAAGAAGACTACAATGCAGAGGAAATGATTATGGGTTTTTGCAGGATACACATTTCTTCGTATTGTTTGAAACTTGGGGGTTGAGTCAAAATGATGAAAGCGATTCTGCTGTTGCTACTAATAATACAAATTATCACGCTGCTGCTTCTGATGGTTGTATATAATTGTATACATTCAAATCGTGTTGTATCGAGATTGGGGCATTTGAGATCAGAGTTCTGCATCCTACCTGCTCGACCGTGGGACAACCATTTCAGACAGAGTCTCGTAGCATTTGTTCCAGTCTCCAATATTCGGCCTGTGGTACACAGCACACAACACACCCACATATACATACACATCATTATCATCAATCAGCCATGATCTCTCCACTGCTCGATGAAGCCATCCAAGAATTCATCCCCATCCCTAATGGTCTCATAATGCCGCAATACATCATAAATATTGCGCACCATTCGACCGCATTGCCCCATCACGTTATCCTCCTTATCCCGTGGCAAAGCACGTGGGCTTCGAATTCAGCATTCTGAGGAGGCAGCGAGGCTTGGTGGATCGCTCAAACGTTGCGAAACTCCCTTCCCGTTGGCGTCGAGGAAGTGCCATAATTCCCTGGCTTTCCAGCAGGAGGTGGTACAAGCAAAACATTTGGAATCCACCTGTTCCCGTCTGTATAGAATAGAGTCGAGCAGAGAAACCTGCTGAAATAAACGAGAGTCTTGAGACTCGGGCTTTCCCGGGTAAATTCATGGCATCGTTATTATCACTTACACACACACGCACACACAAATCAAACAACAACAATGATATTATCCATAATAAGAGGAGTTTGAGTTAGATCGCGTAAATATAAATGTGTCGTGAAACCCGCCACCACCCGACACAGCCAATTAGTAAGGTTTGTCACGTAAACAAAACGTGGCAATTCGTTACTAGTACAGCACACCGGTGTGTTGGAGAGTAAGCCAACAACATTTACAATTCCAAGACGACGTTTTGCCAGCAATTACAACCGTTCTCATCAGGCGACAGCCAGAGCTGTGGAGGTATCCTCCTGTTTCGGTCTTAAAATGAAGGGGATAAATGTGATGTCGTCACGTGTGAGCCAATAGGGAGGGGGAGGGTTAATGTATGCTTATAAATTACAATCCTGTAATATTGTATCTGTCCAGGAGTGCTGGAATTAATCTCGAGACTCATTCACGATCATTGGTGGCAGCTCGGGACATTTACACTAGGTGGCGCTGTTGTGAGTGACCTCTGAAGAAATGGTGTTCTAATTAAGAAAAAGCCTCGTCACGTTATTGGCCTTCCCTGTCGTATCTACCGGCGGGAGGAATTTATAAGCAATTCGAAACAAAACAACAAATTACTCAAATGCTGTCCCCATGACCAAATGGAATATTTGGGAGTGACTCCACAGTCTTCGTTGCTAATTATTCGTCTGCTGCACCTGCTGCCATCGCCGTTGCTGTTGTTTCCTCCTAGAGCGTGTGGACCGTGGACCTGACACATTTGGGTGCCTTTTTCACCGCCCTGAATGGGTCTCAAACGGCGTGGCTAAAATGCAAGAAGCTGATCGCAATGAATGAAGGGGGATATCTCTCACTCGGACGCCTTCACAGCAGCCCCGAGACCTCCCCGAGGCACAAATCAGACTGCATTAGGAAATTCACGTTGAAATAATCATTATACAAAAAAATGTAAATACAACTAAACAAGTGAGAGAAAAAATGTTTTTTATTAGAAAAATAATTTCTCATCTCCAGCTGCTTGGCGGGGCGACGCCCCAACGCCCCCTAGTGGACGAACCGCGCCTGCTCGAGATAGCCCCGTGTTGGAATGTGCAGCCAAATCCCTTGCCGCTTTGCTCGGTGTCGCAGAAGGACACCGGGAGTCCGCGCCCGGAGAGAGCCGCACACCACCCACGAGGGGGCGCCAACACTGACGACGGTGCTGTCTGGCTCGGGCTGAACGATTTGGGGAAATCTTCTTGGTTCTTTCGGTAAAGTTACGTAGAAGCGATATAATAAAATAATACAAATAAAACATAATAAAATACAATTCTCACAATTGTATTTTTAATGTATTTTTATCATGTTTTATTTTTATTATTTTATTATTTCCCTTCTACGCGACTTTACCGAAAGAACCAAGAAGATGAATCCCTGCAGTCACGAAAGCTTTAAATCGAGATTTGGGGAAAATATCTGATTGCGATTTTTCTGACAGATTTTGCGATTTGATTTGCGATTAGAGTTTGTTAAAGTCAAGCTTCAGTTCAATGTTCACTGTGTAATAGATTTAAAACATGTGATGGAGCGTTACCACATGATACCATCAAAATATGAACTGCTCTATATATTCTAATGCAAAGATGAGAACTTAAAAGATATGAATTTCTTCCAACATGTATTTATTAAAATGTTTTAATTGAAATGGAACAATTAAACATATAACAATTGTTAAGTTAAATAAATAAAGTTATAATAATACAAATAATAAAACAATTCCAATAAGAAAGTAAGAGGACTTTTCAAATCGCAAAAAATCGCAGCTTTTGCGATTTGCTCATCTCATTGTTTAAAATTGCGATTTTGATTTGAAATCGATGAATCGTTCAGCCCTATTTCTGGCTGGCGCTGTGCGCCCAGCGGGGTTGCACACGTGCACCCCCCACCGCATCATCCCCACCATCTCCTGAAGGTGGGAGTTCTCCAGGAGGATTTGTTATGTAACCACGATGATGATGTTGATGACGGTGACGTGATGAGGACTCACTTGGGCACGATAACCAGCAGGGTGATGAGGTACTCCGAGTCCAGAACAAAGTCGTCCTTTTTGACGATGTCAGCGAGACTCCGCGTCATCAGACTGCCACTGTGGGGCAGCAGCAGCAGCAGAACCATCAACAACAGCGGCGGTTGCAGAATAATCAGCACCAGCAGGAGCAGCGGCAGCAGCATCACCAGTAGCAGCAGCAGCGGCAGCAATATTATCATCAGCAGCAACATCTAATCATCATGCACAGCAGTGGTATTCATCTTCTTCTTGGTTCTTTCAGCAGTGGTATTATCAGCATCAGCTTCATTCAATTATAATTTTACGTGGAGGTGTAGAGATGCATACTTAGATGCACAGGTGAAGGTGTTTATAGTACGTGTACTCTGCTTGTGCACGTCCAAACAAGTGTAAGAATGTGAAGGTGTGCTGGTGTGTGTATGGGTAGGTCGACTCAGCCTCAAATGAGTACCTGGTGTGTATAAACATTGACACTGGGAAGACAAAGGCGGCCGGGGGTGGTGCTGGCCACCCACCCCCTTGTGTGCCATGCTGGCCTTCGTAGATGCTCGCTAACAGCACTTGTCCCAATTTCTGTTGAGGCTATATGGGGGTTCTTTGACTTTATTTTTGTACGGGTGGACAGGCATAGGATTAGGCAAACTGGTATGTGTGTGTAAACGTCCCTACGCTATCTGCCTTCAACCAAACCTCCTCGATGAACTCCCGTCACTCACGCGCCAGCAGCTAGTCGCCTCCCTGTCACTCTTTTATCGCTACTACTACCACCACCACAATTGCTGTTGCCATGAACTTCGCTCAGTGATTCCTCCTCCCATACTGTCTCCCTCTCATTTACACTGCTCCGCCACCACACTGCACGTCGCCACACACTCGCTCCCTCACCCACTCACTCACCACACTGCAGGCTACAGCGCTTTCCTTTCCACTTCTTCACCTCGCACCGCTCCACTTTGCAAACCATCGTCTATTCTCTCACGCCCCCATACCCAACAACCTTGATCAAACCCAGAAACGTGTTCACTCGTATCTATTACGCATTCAGTGGCACTCGCTGGTTGTTGCTGGCCGCTTGACGTTTTGGTGGTGGGAACAGGGGGGGGGGGGTGGGTAGGGCGGAAAGCCGGCGGGCCTTTAAAGTGGTGCTCAGATAAGGAGAGGGATATGCGCGTGTTTTGTAAGGGCGCACACGTTGTGCTCCACGTGTGCTCCACGCGTGCGGACGGCAGACTCACGTGGCTCTGCGCTCGATGACTTGCAGGCCGCTCTTGAGCGCGTTGTACGCCGAGGCGCGGCTCTTGAGGTCGGAGTCGATCTGCGACACTTGCTGGGCGAGACACGACTTTGCTCGTCAAGTGTGTAACCATCATCCACCTTACGGGCCGAGAAGCCCTTGAACAGCGACGAAATTAACGCAGCTCCCAGTTCCTCCCGCCCGGCTACGGCCAGATGAACGAGTTCAATTCCCTGGTTCGTGGGGGTTAACTCAGCCCATCATCCTTACCGGGGTCGTAAAATAGGTACTACTTTGTGGAGAAAGTCAGCGGTTGTTGTTCTATAGACCCGTCCACCTTTCCCCCCCCACCCCTCGCCCCCACACACATGTGGACATTTCTCCTAGAAGTCCGGTTTCCCTCAACATGCAGCAAATAAATCACTACACAAGCGGTCGTCATCGGGCAAAGGAGTCCGCCTCTAAAGGCAAACTGTTTATAAAGGTTTGGCGATGGGCGTAGCCAAAGTGTATCAGCAGCACCAGGAGCATGGGCGGTGCACGAGTGCCAATGCAGCAGCAGTGTCAATGCAGCAACAATGCCAATGCAGCAACAATGCCAATGCAGCAACAATGCCAATGCAGCAACAATGTCAATGCAGCAACAATGCCAATGTAACAGCAATGCCAATGCAGCAACAATGCCAATGCAGCAACAATGTCAATGTAACAGCAATGCCAATGCAGCAACAATGCCAATGCAGCAAAAATGTCAATGTAACAGCAATGCCAATGCAGCAACAATGCCAATGTAACAGCAATGCCAATGCAGTAACAATGCCAATGTAACAGCAATGCCAATGCAGCAACAATGCCAATGCAGTGGGCGAGAGAGCTACCGTGGCAAGAGGTTATATAAAAAAGAGGTTATATAAGTAAGAAAGGGGGGGGAGGAGCAAGGCTGCGTGAGCGCTAGGGGGAACTGGTAAAACATTCCAACGCAGCAGGACCCTCCTGAAAAAAAGTCTTGAGACTCTGCGAGGCTTTCCTGGACAAGTAAATGACGATTTTACTTCAATAAATATGAGGGAGGTCACTCTTTCTCTGTTGCTGCCCCCATAGTCTGGAGTCCTTCCCCCCCAGCTACGCGTGCTGCCAACTCCATCCCTCATTTCCTCGTCTCCTCTGCCTGTGACAGACTCTTGTCCTAAACCTGGTGCGATGGCTAAACGTCACCACTACGGAGACAAAGGCGGCCGGGCGTTGTGCTGACCACCCACCCCCTCGTGAGCCGTACTCTTCATAGGTGCTACTCGCTAACAGTATTTGCCCCAATAGTCTGTTAAAAGCGATACGGGGAATCTGTGTATTTGTGTATGCGTGCGTATACGGTGTGGGTGTGTGCGTGCGTAAAGTACCTTAGCAATGACATCTGACACGGCCTGCAGTGGCTGCCGCACCGAATAGCGAGCCATGTCCCACTGGAACTTGGTCACGTAGGTCATTGGGTCAGCTGAGGTCAAGAGTTCAAATAGTGAGCACATTTACAAATACAAATATATGACATATTTCCATACAACCTATTGTGCAAGTGCACTTTGCCAGCACCCAATGGCATACGAGGAAACGGTTTGGCGGGTACTACGCCCGATCACCTTTGTCTTTCCAGTGCCGATGCCGAGACCACAAAATTGCTAATTGTTTAAGGCTGAGTCAACCTAGCGGAGACCCAAGACCGGTTCAAATATTCGTCACTGAAGAGGTCGTGAGCGGGAATAGAACTTGAGCACCCGGGTTCGTAGTGCAGCGCGCTTACCACTGCACCATTGCTTCCTATATGGCTGATACAGCAAATAGTAAAGACAAAGCTTCCCCGACAGCCGCACAGACTGTTAGCGAACACCTATTGAAAGCCAAACCGCGCACGAGGGGGTAATAATGGGCAATACCACGCCTATCCGCCTTTATCTCCCCAGTACTCATATTCACACACCGCATAAGCTTCTAATTTAAGGCTGAGGCGACCTGGCGGAGGCTCCTGCTGATGCTGATGATGATAATGGCGATGATTCTGCTGGTACTACTACTGATTATGCCTCTGCTTCATCTGCTCATGATGATTCTTCTGCTGCTGATGATGATAATGATTGCTGCCGATTATGATTTGATGATGATTTGTAGATGATTGGTTGATGATCAATGATGATAATTGATGATTTGTTGATGTTTATTCATGACGAGTGATGGATTATTTATTTTATTACGATGCTATGATGATAATAATGATTATCATTGATGATGAGTGATGATGAGGAGGCTGGGCAGGGCCGGTGATGCTTGTCCACGTGGGCAGGCAGCGTGACCAGACCACGATGGGCGAATCGAGAGATGACTCCGTCATAACCTGGTCACTGTAGCTGCACCACGCAGATATATGAGTCGGCCCTGACCTCAACCTCCCAATGATGTATGTATGTTGAACTTCTTTTGCACCGTATGTAGCCAAGCATGCTATCGGAGGTGCGGGGGAAGGCGGACAAACTAAACACAAAAAAGCAGTTCTAAAGAAGAAAAAGTTTAAATCTATGTTTAAAATCGCATAGCTCCAGTGGCTTCCTAATATTGGAAGGAAGAGCATTCCAGACTGCCGCAAAAGTGCATTTGAAAGCGCGCGATGCAGTGATCGTCTTTGTTCGATCCGCCACACACCATTCCTTTTATCTTACACACATGGGCCACCTTTATCAGGCCAGTTTATCCGACGCTCCACGTGCCTCCTAACGGCCACACAAAATTGTGTTTATCCTCGAATCCGAACTGATATATACCGCGTCCTTGTTCAGCTACCGCTCCCCAAACCCGTTAATCGGCGCCGTACCCCCGTTAGCCACCAGGTTCTCCCGTGCCTTGTCACGCGCGTCCTCCAAGACGTCCACCATGGTCTGTGTGATCTTGCGAACGACGCTGTTCGGACATCAAAACGCCATACCAATTAATTCACGCATTCGTTCACTCATTGGCTAGTTCGTTTCATAATTGATCACAACAATTACAATCCTAATAATAATGATAATCCCCTTTATCCAGAAAAAGCATCGATGAGTCTCAAGATATTTTTGTTCAAGTCGAAAATATTCAGGATTGGCATATTGATGTCTGCGTCTCCTGCTACGATCTGTCCTTCTGTCTCTCCACCACTTGCCCTTGACAGCCTTTTGAACTGCCACCATGAGCGGAAATCGAACACCGGTCCGCAGGCTTCGTAGCGCAGCACGCTAACTACTATGCTACCGCTCCCCAACCATGTGTCACGAAACAAAGACAACGATCCTCCGTATAGCCTTAACAGACTGTTGGGGCAAGTGTAGTTAACGAGCGCCTACGAAGGCCGGCACGGCATACGAGGGGGTGGGTGGCCAACACCACGCCCGGCCGCCTTTGTCGCCCCAGTGACGATGTTTAAACACCGCACCAGGTACTCAGTTTAAGGCTGAGTCGACCTAGGGGAGGCCCAGGACCGGTTCAGATAATCGTCACCGGTGTTGGCCGTGAACGGGAATCGAACCCGGGTCGCCGCGTTCGTCGCGCAGCGCGCTAGCCACTACACCACCGCTCCCCAAACACACACTCGCGCACACACTCGTCCACCCACACCACTTACCCCTCCACGAATGTGTCCAGTTTGACGAGGTCATCAGACATGCTGACCAGCGAGTCGAGCGTCCCCACCTGTGTGCGACATGGGGTGTGGTAGGGGGGCCCAGGGAGGTCAGTGAATCACGTTGGAGATTGTTCCATCAAGCATCCGTGTGACCGTTCCGCGTGCTCTCACGACGATGCTCACTGCCGTCACCGACCCGCACCTGAGCAGCGTGGTGAAGTATGGTCAAATAACGCCTTACAACCAGCACGGCACTCATCTAGCAGTGGATTGACCAAACGAAGGCTGGACAGTATGTACATGTATTATTCACACGAGAATGGTGTGAGCTCACGTGGGCAGCGAAGGAGATGGCAGTACATTGATACATACATACAATTGATTTATTTACTCTATATGTACTAAGTTTTGCGCGTCACGTGATGGGTGTTCACATGGTACGCCGGTTTCCTCGCACATTATAAGCACACATTAATGGATTTACCAAACATCACAAAGTAGCAGAGACTCAGTGAGGATATCCTCTATAAATTATTGGCATTAATCTTCATTAGACAAAGGCGGCCGGGCGTGGTGTTGGCCACCCACCTCCTCGTGTGCCGTGCCGGCCTTAAAAGGTGCTCGCTAACAGCACTTGCCCCTACAGTCTGTTAAGGCTATAGGGGGATCTTTGTATTTGTCTTTGTATGTATGTACTAATCGGTTACCATCAAGCAGAAATCATAAAAGCAATTTATGCAAATCAGCCATCACTGGATCTCAATCCATTTTTGTTTGTTAAGGAGGGTCCTGCTACATCGATTGGCTTGGTTGGCAATTCTCTCTTACTTAACAACCGTCTAGGTTCATTCACGGGTCGCTTGCAACCCGAACCCAGCATCCATGCCATCGGTGTGGGCTCATCGTGGCTCAGTGTCGATGCCAGAGCCAATACACGACCCTCCCGAGTCTCCCGTCACGTCGACCCCTTTATGGGGACTTGTCGAGAGGAGGAGGAAGAGGTGGAGTAATTTGCCCTCTAAAGTGACAGTGGTACACGCCAGCGGGCCCCGTGCTGTATACACAACACTGGCAACCGGTCCGCACCACACCGCACCAGGCGGGTGCTGGGGTGGGGTGGTGGTGGGGTAGGTGGGTGGGTGGGGGGTGAGTGTGAGTTGAAGAAGTGGGGGGAGGGGGGTTTAATGTCCCCATCAGCTGCGAAAATAACCGGAGCGGCCCGGCCCCCAACGGGAGGGGACTGGCGGGCCAAGGTCGCGGGGGACACGTGTCGCGTGTCATCGTGTTGTGTCGTCGTCTCATTGTGTCAGTGGCGATCTTTGTCTGTGTCGTTGTCAGCGTGTGAGTGAGCGAGTGTGTCATTGTCAGTGCAACAAAACTCAACACGTTCGTTCGTCACACTGCGTGTGTGTGTGTGTCGCCTGAAAAAGGAAGATTATATGATAGGTGACGTTTCGCGCAATGACCCTTCTTCAAAGCGCGTACATCGAATGATGTGCTATAAAAATGGTAATTACCCGAAACGTCACCTATTTAATGCTATAAAGAAGGGTTGTTGCCCGAAACGTCACCAATTCTTGCGGCAGTGTAATTGACAAACGTGTTGAGTTTGTTTTTATTTGTGCCTGTGCACCACTGCCAACGCAGTATCAGCAACCACTTTGTCATTGTTAATGTATCTGTGTGTCATTGTAAATCGATATGTCAGTGCACGTGTGTCATTGTGTATCGTTGTGTGTGTGTGTGTCAACGTGTGTGTCATTGTGTCAGCGCGTGAATAATTGTGTCAATGTGTCATTGTGTCAGTGCGTGTGTCTCATTGAGTGTCATTGCGTTTGTGTGTCAGCGTGTGATTCATTGTGTCAGTGTGTGTCTGTGCCATTATGTGTCATTGTGTTTGTGATTCTCCTATGTCGACTTAGCTTCAAATAAGTACCTAGTGCGGTGTGTAAACATCGCTACTCGGGAGACAAAATTGACCGGGAGTGGTGCTGGCCGTGCCGCCCTTAATAGGTGCTACTCCCTTACAGCACTTGTCCCAAAAGTCTGTTAAGGCTATACGGGGGGGGGGGGGGGGTCTTGGTCTTTGTGGATGAGGCACCCCATACCTTGAGTTCGGGGATGTGGAACTTGTGGTTCTCTGAGAGCCCAACTCTCTCCGTGGCCGCCTGGAGTTTCTCCCATGCTTGAGGAGCGCCGGGCTCCCCCGGCGCGCAAACGATCCACAGCTCGCTCGCAGACATGCCCCCGGTATAGGTTCAAATCCTGGCAGTGGTGAAACACAAACATTGTTCGTTATAGTGTGTGAGCCTGTCCGCAACCTACTTGCTGTACCGCAAATGCAAAAGCCCCTGTTTGACCTTCCGAACCAGATGCACCACCCCATCCCTACTTGATCCATAAACCCCGTCTCCGTGTCGCTGAATTGTAGCTGGACGTGGCTTCCACGGCTTCTAGCATCGCCGTTGTTGTAGTCAACTGTAGGCTAAATAATAACAATGGTGTCGGACCAGACATTGAGAGCAGTCGCAGGTAAGTAGTGCGTGATTGGCGATGGCAGTTATGCTGGCAGAGGGGAAAGGCAGTGGTCAAATAATTTAGAAGCAGTAGAGGAGTGGCATCCACTTCGATCTGGCGATGCTCATCACAAAGGTACAGACCTGCAATGACTCACTCACACCATTGTTGTCGGAAGGGACTTCGCTAGAGGGAGCTCTAGGGAGAGAGATTCCCACTGGAGGGGAATTGGCCTACGCTTCCACGCTGGCCAGACCTCTTGGAAGAGAACTATTAAAACGAAACTATTTTTTATTTTACCAGGTAAGGCCCACTGTATGGCCATCACAAATGATAGCCTAACGAAGTGGTATTTCTTACGCGGAAATTTATATCAGCCAAATATGCGAAACGCATGCTTCTAAATGTGGAGGGGCAAACCGGAGGACCCGGAGAAAAGTCCACGCGACCACGTGGAGATCGACATTCCAAACTCCAAATATACAGGCGTCAGGGTCAGGAATCGATCCCACGACCTCCTGTATACCAGGCGAGGTAGTTCACATCTCGCCACCACGGCGCAAGAGGCGGCACTGTCCACGCTCTACCCCACCACACTGCCTGCCGATCGAGGAGTAACTTACCGTGCCCATTAACACTCATTTGGTGGACAGCGGCGGGTCGGATCGGGTATTAAGGATCTGCTCATTGCTTTAACTGCCGCGACGGGAGATAGAATCCAAGCACCCAAATTGTGGATTGCGAGGGCAGCAGCGATAACCCTCACACAACGGCAGCACGACGATCATTATTAATTTACTGATTTCGAGTGAAACGCCACTGGACTTTGCTATATACCTTAGGACCTGTGCCAGAGCAGGAGCATCTACACGATATTCACACACACACACCCCTCATCTCCTCATCCTCTTTATCCCCCGATCCCCTCTCCCACAGCTATCTCGTCTCACAGGTGTGTGCGTGTGTGTGTGTTTATATCGCAATGTGTCTGTTTCTAAGCGCGTCTCTGTGTGCATCTACGTGTATCCATCTAATTCGCATGCATATCACACAATGTAGCCGGTGGTCGTGCGACCCGACTCGCGTATCGCTACACACCTGTGCGAGGCAGGGGGCAGGTAACCGAACGGCCAGTTGCAGGAGTGTCCTCCAGGTTCTGTCCGCTCCCCTCCACACTACACCCCACCGCGAGTAGCGGTCCTAGTCGCGCGAATGGCTCGTGTCCATCATCGGTCTCGACAGAGGACGGACAGCCAGGGAGACTCCAGGCAGATAGATGATGGTGCTGACTTCAATTACTCGACCTTCGCACTCACCATCTAGACAGCGGATCGGTGATCTTCCAGCTTATAAAGCCACCCCATGCCCGAAACCCACATCTACTTACCCACACCTCCCCCCACCACCCAGAACCCCCCCCCACCACCCTCTATACCCTGTGTATGTCTCTATAGGGTGACAGGTACCGGGAGGCCCGAGGTGGTTTGGGACCGGTGTGGTCTGTTGTGACCGGGCAGAGAGCGTGTGTGACTGCTCCGAGCCAGACCTAACCTGCACGGGACTCGTTGGAGATGGAGGACGTGGTGGAGGGAGCAGGTGGTTGAAGGGCAGCTTTGTTGTGAGCTCACTGCTGAGAACATGAATCCTTGCAGTCACGAAAGCTTCAAATCTAGAAACATGCGTGGAGGTTCGCCGTTCGAAGATGTCGCAAATTCGTGTGATTATTTTTGTTAACACTGCCGGATCTGAAATCGTCGTTGTGGGTTAATAATTTAACATCATCCCCCATCATCATCGTCGTTGTCAATGGATAACCAACAACTTTTTATCGTTATATAAACTAGCATCACCATCGTCGCTATCATCATCAATACCATCATTCATACAAATCATGAACGTTCTTAAATGGATTGCAATCATCAACGAATTATCGTAATAACCTTTGTGGTCAAATATGAATAGTAATAATAATTAAATCATTATTATAATCATGGTAAATTAATACGAATCCTTGTCATGGCGGTCATGGGATCGTAATGTTAGGTGAAATCAAATCATTACCATTGTCAAATGATTATCGTCATCATCATCATCATCGAATAATCGCCACAATCGCCGTCGTCAGTTATTCATAATCATCATCCTCATCATCGTTTACTCTGGAGAGTCTCGCTTGCGTCTCGAGACTCGTTGTAAGGAGGGTTCTGCGTTCGGCAGTTTTGCCATTTATTTGTCGATTTTTTTTTCTCGTTTGTTTGGTGTTGGAGAAAACCGGTGACTGTGAGATCGTGAACACCCTCAATGGGGGGAGACGGTCGGGCGTGCATTGTTCCGACCACACTTCCCCCTCGCACCGCGTTACATAGCTACCTTACTAATCGAGTCAAAGTCAAGAGGGTCACGATGGTCAATGCTTTTGATGCGCCAAACCTCGCCATCCCTTCCTTCCTCACTGCCACATCACGCATTCGTTGCGAAAAATCGTCCCCTCTAAAAACATAATAATATTACACGCCGCCGATCGTAGTCTCTCCAGGTTTGCCTGCCGTAACATTGAATTGATTCTCCCGAGAATCAATTCAATAAGTCCAAGTCGTGTAAAGCTCTCGCCTGCGCAGCTCAGTGTAATATCAGCGATAGCGATGCACGTCTTGAATTGGAAAATCGATTTTGATCAATGAGTCAAGGACACGCTTCCTTTTCCGTACCATGTCGTCATAGAGACGCAACTAGAGTGCAATTGTGGCTCGCCTGGATGTCCTTTTACAGTGCCCTGCCTCGTGTGTGAGAAGGGCTGTGTGTAGTGGGTGATGTATCTTGCGGGCTAGGTGTGTGGCAACAAGGCGGGTTATCTGTGTGTTAATCTCTTGTCAAAAAGAATGTGGCCAGAAAACTAGTCGATCAAACTGAAATGCTGTTGCAATGTATCCAAGACGCCTTGTATCCAGTAGACTATTCACACAGGCGTGCGCATTTCGATTTAAAGCTTTCGTGACTGCAGGGATTAATATTCTTGGTTCTTTCGGTAAAGTCACGTAGAAGGGAAAACACAATAAAATAATAAAATTAAACAATACAATTCTCACGACGTTGCGATTGCAACACAAGCAATCATCATTAGGTGTGAAAACCACAGCAAGAAAAATGTCTTGCTGTGAAAATTTTCTTGCTGTGGTTTTCACACCTGATGATTGCTTGTGTTGCAATCGAAACGTCGTGAGAATTTTTTTTATTTTATTCTATTCTACGTGACTTTACCGAAAGAACCTAGAACAGGCGTGCGTATGTTTAACACGTAGGCTTTCGCGACCAATATCAGTCCATAATACAGGTTTTTTGGGGTTGAATCGCGTAAATATAAATGTGTCGGGCGGTGGCGGGTTTAATTATCCACATTTATATTTACACGATCTAATCCCAAAAAAAACTATATTATGGCGTGCGTATCTTGGTGGAACACAAATCGACCGTGAAAATGTCAATAAAGACATCCAACGTTGGGCCAATTTTGGTATGTGGTTGGTCCAACGTTATAGCCCAACGTGCTACGTTTACAGGGTTAGTACAACACAAATTTACCGTGATTACTGTGAATATAGGGGCCGTCCATAAATGACGTCACGCACCTGACGTCACAAAGCTCTGCCCCCCCCCCCAAAAAAAATGTTAAATATGCTTCAAATCGCGTTAAACTATTGTCATTGTAGTGCGTATTTAATGTGGCGCTGCACTCTGATGTTGTAGGAGAAAACATTAAAACGTATATTTACTTAAGTAGAACGTGTTGTCTATTTTTAAAGTTACGCATTTTGATATGACGTCACATTTCTCACCCCCCCCCCCTCAGTCACACATCGTCACCAATGTCTGACCCCCCCCCGCCCAGATGCGTGACGTCATTTATGGACAGCCCCTTAATAAAGCCCTCGTTCGGGTTTGTCCTCCACCAATCATGCGGGACCGCTCGTTACTTTGATGCGATGCTGCGCCCTGTCCGCTAGGAGGCGTAGCACTCAATGCAATTCACGCATAACTCAAAATACAGTGGTCGTTGGCGTCATTCATCACAAACAGCATCATTACACCAAGCATTATAATAACCAGCATCATCAGGCGGTTGCCATACATCTCAGATTGCCAAAGGCCTAGGATTTATGATGATGATGATGGTTGTAACTACCAGCGAAAGGTCGTACCAAATTGTAAAATGTTGCGTATTGCTTCTCCAATAAAATCGGTGGTGCTGCAGAGGCGTTAATTGGCACGTTTGTGCATCACGTGACAAATTTATGAATTGGCTGTGTCGGATGGAGGAGAGTGCACGACACAACAATTAGACTTACGTCATCTGACCCAAAAAAATATATATCAATCGTATTACAGTAGTTGCAAAACCCCTTCACGTGTTAAGAATAATAATTGGCATCGTTGTGGAGAAAATATAAATAACAAAATAAGCAATGTCTCCTTCGCATATCCGTTTCTCCGCATAGATATTCAACTAATTATTCCACAACCCATCAGCCGCACGGCTTTCTGGAAGCGCGTCATTTCAGCAGCAATGATTCAAGGCATGAATAACTTCATGCACCGGTTTCGATATTCAGTGTCTCATCAGCAGGGTTCAGGCTTGCTTCAGCAAAGGCTGGTGAACTGCCAATATTCAGGTAACCACATCCCATCACTTTAATATACATTAACCAACACTGTTCTGTTTCGATTTATAGCTTTCGTGACTGCAGGGATTCATCTTCTTGGTTCTTTCGGTAAATATACTCTTAGTTCTTTCGGTAAAGTCACGTAGGTAAAAAATGAAATAAAAATTAATAAAAATAAAACAATAAAAATAAAAATCACAACCGGTCCCACCTGATGACGGAGACTTGTGTTGCCTCCAAAACGTCGTGATTTTTATTTTTTATTGTTTTATTTTTATTAATTTTTATTTAATTTTTTACCTACATGACTTTACCGAAAGAACTAAGAGTATGAATCCTTGCAGTCACGAAAGCTTCAAATCTTTCGGTAAAGTCACGTAGAAGGGAAATAATAAAATAATAAAACATAATAAAATAAAATTCTCACGACGTTTCGGCCACAATATGGGCAAACCGCATGGGTTGATTGATTAAAAAAAAGTGTTTAATCCTCATGAATATTCATGAGTCTGCGCCTCTCACACTCGCAGCGACGCCCCGCCCCTTGCCCAACCCCGCGGGTTTGACCCGGAAACGGAAGCGGCGAACACATGGCGAACACATGTTGGCGCGTGGAGCACGTGTAACGCGAAAGGGGTCTCGAGCATCTCGACTCTTGCCTTCGAGTCGCAATGCAGGTGTCAAGCATCAACAACGTGAAGATCTACAACCTGAGCAGCGGAAAATCCCTGCCTGAGGTGCGTGGGGAGAGTGGGGGGGGGGGGTCCGCTTTGCGAGCTCCTTGCCGCGATGAATGGGAGAGTCGGGAAAGTGCTTTGGGCAGTAAAGCATACGACGTTGGCTTGTAGTTCGAACCGTCGGTCCAACCATTTCGTTGTTTACTTGCGGGTTACACAGGAGTGTGTGCTGGGTGATAGACCACGTACGCTTGGGATTGCACCCCAGACAGAAAAAAGGAAGGCGTGGATCGGAGAGTAAAAAACGCAACCTGTTCACTCCAACTGTGAAGAAAAGTTTGGTGAGCTCGGGCAGGACACGTGATTTGGGATGATGGACGATGGTTTAAAATTCATGACGAGGTCGCAGCCAAGTAATTGGATGTTAATTGAATGTTTAATTGGCACATTTATCTTACGGTGGCGCAGTGTTTAACGTGCGCTGCACTACGAACCCGGCGACCCGAGTTCGATTTCCGCTCGCGGCCAACACCAGTGACGATTATCTGAACCGGTCTTGGGCCTCGCCTAGGTCGACTCAGCCTAAAATGAGTACATCGTGCGGCGTGTAAACATAACCACTAGGGTGACAAATGTGGAGCTGGCCACCCATCGTTTTGTGTGCCGTGCTGACCTTAATATCTGCTCGCACACAGCACTTGCCCCAAAAGTATGTGATGGTTATACGGGGAATCTTTGTCTTTGTTTCGTACGCAGTGGCTCACAGACCGCAAGAGGCGAGAATTACTCAAGCAAGATGTCGGTGAGCGTCCACCTTTCACCGCAAACTACTCACTGACAGCAGCCACTCGATACACTCTGATCCACTCAACCTGATATGAATGCTAGCAAGTGCGTATGCTATCATAGTGATCGCCATCTCCGAGTGTCTGTTTATGTCTCGCACACGTGCATGCATTAACGCGTGTGTGCGTACATGCGTGTGTGTGTGTGTGTATCTCACAGCCGTACGCAAGCGAATCAACCTCATCCAGGACTGGGAGATGCCAACCGTGTGCAACAACATCCGCGTGTCGCGGGACGGGCAGTACCTGCTCGCAACAGGTGAGCCAGTGGGACAACACATGTGCACGCGTCCAACACGAGTGATCGCGAAAGAAATTCAACATACATCAGAGGTCGCAAACGGGTTTTGATTCCTTACCCGTACCCGGCCGCACCAGGGTCGCAAACGGGTACCCGTACCCGATACCCTACCCGATACCCGGCTACCCGTACCCGGCCGGGTATCGGGTAGGGTACGGGTACCCGATTGCGACCTCTGGGATGAAGCCATGTTGCAGGTGCGGGTGGGTTGATTCTAGGAACTTGAATTGTGAGAAGAGACAAGACGTTGGGAAATGAGTGACAAACGGTTACTCACCAGTGACTCACGGCCTACCCGTACCCGGCCGCACCAGGGTCGCAAACGGGTACCCGTACCCGGCCGGGTAGCCGGGTATCGGGTAGGGGTACGGGTATCGGGTACCCGATTGCGACCTCTGACATACATTCAATAATAATTTGGATGATCTAATGGAGACGCGTGTAGATGACGCGGTGACACTGTGTTGACTGACTGACTGTCACGTGCAATTAATGCGACCTTCCCTGGCCCTGAGCCAGAGTCACAGGTGTTATGAGGCCAGCGAGTCAGTTTGGTTCCTGTCCGGCACGGCAAATCGTGTCTTGCAGGGCCTCCCAAACTCCAGTCCTCGCAACCCCCACCATGCTCCGTCTTTCCGTGTTCACCAATTTCACCAATCTACTCCTCCCCATTCGTTACGCGCTGCATGCGCCCGATAAATTGTAAAACATGTCCCACTTGACGCGCTATGAATTGAACGCTGTCTGCGTGAATAGATCCGATTCAAATTAAGATTGGGATCTCAGGCGATGTGCGTGCACACGTGGTCCCCGTGCGTGTGCACTCGTGGTCCCTGTGCGCGTGCACACGTGGTCTCCGTGCGTGGGTACACGTGGTCTCCGTGCACGTGGTCTCCGTGCGCGTGTACACGTGGTTTCCGTGTGTGCGTACATGTGGTGCGTGTGTATATGTGGCGCGTGTGCACACGTGGTCCCCGTGCGTGTATCCACGTATTCTGCGTGTGCATGCGTACACGTCCCCGTGCGTGTGTACACATGGTCCACGTGTTCCATGTGATGCAGACAGCGTTAATTGCTTAGCACGTCATGTGGGATTTGTTTAACAATCATCGGGCGCGTAAAGTGTTGAACCAGTTAATTTATATTTGAATCGGGAGTACATTGGGAACAAGGGAAGAAGTAGCGTGGTGAGTCAAGAGGACTGGAGTTTGCGAACCTCTGGTGTAGTGAGTTGATGGCTTCATCCCTGTGACTGATGTTATGAGTACATATATAATCTTAAATTTGCTATCCAGTGATTACGGATGGAACTTGCTGTAACACCCATCAATTGTTTACCATGCCTCACTGCTGATGAGACGAAGGCAACTCGAAAATCGGTCCAAGCATTGTCTGCTTAAACAAGCTACTGGAAGACATTGTTGAGGATGGTCGGTAATAGATTTAAATGTAATTTTATTTTTTGACGAATAAACAAGACATTGACTGCTAGTTTATTGTGTTATCACGTTGTCCATGTGGTTGTGCAGGCACCTACAAGCCACGGGTGAGGTGTTATGACGTCAATCAGCTCTCCATGAAGTTTGAGCGCTGCATGGACTCAGAGGGTGAGCCCCCTTTCATCGCCTCAATTGAGAGTTTGGAATACTCTGAACAGGTGTGGGATCTGGCAGAAGGAAGTGATGGCGAATTGTGGTGGCTTCAATAAGGATTGGCTCATGATTGGCCATCTTCTTGACCTTGATTGAGACAAAGAGGTGTATTGCGAAGGAGGACCTGGGCTGTGGTAGGCGAATGTGCTCGCTGATTATGTAGAGATAACATCGGTAAAGTGATTTTATATTGATGAGACACTCTTGCCAGTTGGGGCCAGTAAAGCAAGTAGATTTTTATCATTCTTTTTTTTATACGTGTGGTGGGTTTTCAACCAAGGTACTTAATTTTTGTCCCACGTATATTAAAAAAAACTACTCCACTCGCCAAACATCCCAGCGCAGGATCCTCGAGTGATGCGGCAGTCTGACGACTTGGCGAGGCTTTCCTGGGTAAATAGGAATTGTTTTTCTGCATTCACATGACCGTGCTCTCGCCCCCTGCCCTTTCCGTGTCTCCCTTGCAGTGGTCACCTTTGAAATCCTCTCGGACGATTACTCCAAGGTGAGTCTAACTCGGCGAGTACTCCGCTAAACTAATTACAGTGCGATCTATCGCATGGCCCCATTAGAGGAGTCGCTGCCGTGAGTTGGCGCTGTGTGTTGACGCTGGCACTAATTGAGGGTCGGATCCCAAGGCTGATAATGGACTGCTCTCTTTTTGAACGACCAATAGCTTGGTTCTCGTGTGAGAGCTGAGCTTTTGTTAACACCTAACGATGCTGTATGTAATCTCCAGAGAAACGTCGTGGAAAGGTTTCTGACATTTTTGTTTGTAAACGTTCCTCCGGTTAACCAAATGCAATTGGCACATTTGCCTTCGTGACAACTTGATTCGATTGGCTCTGTCGGGTTGTGGAGGGTTATCGTGAAACAAATTAACGTTATTCTACGTGATATATGCCAAAATACACTGAATCAATTACCTTCAAACTTTCTATCCCAATATATATTATTCGAATGATTTTGAACTTTGAATTCTGAACTTGCCTTGATTGTGTAAATGCCCTTCTGCTTTTGATTCGAGCTCTGGATAGTCTTATGGGTGGTGACTATTTTTGGGGGTTTTCGTCTGTCTGCTGCAGCTGGTTTTCCTGCAGTGCGACCGATACGTGGAGTTCCACTCTCAGAACGGCATCTACTACCGCACGCGCATCCCCAAGTTCGGACGCGACTTCGCCTACCACTATCCCTCGTGCGACCTCTACCTCGTAGGAGCCAGGTGCGTGCTGCCCTCACGGTCTCCCTGCCAGAACCCGAGTAAGGCGACCGGGTGTGGTGCTGGCCACCCACTGCTCTCTTGTGCCGTGCCGGCCTTCATAGGTGCTACTCGCTAACAGTACTTGCTCCTTCAGTCTGTTAGAGGCTATACGAGGAATCTTTGTCTTTGTGAAGCGGTAGTTTAGCGGTTAGCGCACTGTGCTCCGAGCCCAGCAACCAGAGTTTTAGTTCTCGTTCACAACCAGTAACAGTGGCAAATATACGTGTGTTCCACAGAGTGTTCGCTCTGTGTGTATTCACTTTGCTGTATTCACTGCTGTTCTGTTTTCACCGTGCGCTGTGTGCTGTATTTACTGTATTCTGTGTTCACCGTGCACTGCGCTCACTTGTCGTCTGCAGCTCCGAAGTGTTCCGCCTGAATCTGGAGCAAGGCCGTTTCCTGAATTCACTTCAAACCGAGGGATCGTATGTACTTCTTCCTCCTCCTCCTGGCAAATCAACAGCCAATATTACAGCACGAATTCTGCTATGGGTAGACTGGTCCCTTGCATATATAGATTTGGAATACCATTGGAACCTCCTTGGCCAGTAGCAAAATATGATAATTGGTTTTTTAGCCTTTTATCTGGCAACAAAACTGACACCTTTTTTACAAGGAGTCATGTTTGCATTGACCACAATACCTGCAGTCGGAATGCAAACAAAAAACACAACTCTGATAATATATGCACTGTCCTTGAAATTGATTGGTCCACACCCGAGACAGCTTTGCTTAGAGCCTAGTCTCACATGGTGTTGGACCAGATGACGCCAAAAGGCGCACTTTTTTTGTTTGCATTCCGACTGCAGGTATTGTGGTCAATGCAAACATGACTCCTTGTAAAAAAGGTGTCAGTTTTGTTGCCAGATAAAAGGGTAAAAAAACAAATGATCAGATTTGGAATAGTCCACCAATTGAAATGAGTGTTGCCCTATTACTCATTTGAGCCAGGGGGGCACAGCAACTATTGATAATGTAACGTCAGTCTCTAGGGGGCCAGAAACCTCCAGGGTCAGAGCACTGAGTCGGCACCACTTGAGGTGCTGTGTTCGAATCCGGGTTTCGGCCGCTTCCCGCTATTAAACTGGGTCCCCAAGTGCAGTGAGTTGATGGTTTCATCCCTGTTACCGATGATTGAAACAAAAAAATTACTTCATCCAATCACATTTGGTTTGTGACAGTCAATGGACTTTAATATCCCGAGACATCTCCATATATATGAAAGGCAAAGTTGTGAATATGTGTGTCTGTTCAAAATGTTTAGCGTACCTCCCGACATGCAACAAACTGCAAATTTGCCATGTGGGTACTTTCCAGACTGTACACCATCAAATCTGTCACGTGACCCGCGCATGTGGAAGCTTAACACATTGTACTGTAGTGGTTAGCGCGCTGCGCTACGAACCCGGCGACCCGAGTTCGATTCCCACTCACGGCCACCGCCAGTGACGATTATTTGAACGGTTTTGGGCCTCCCCTAGGTCGACTCAGCCTCAAACGAGTAACTGTTGGTGTGAACATCGCCACTGAGGGGACCAAGGCGGCCGGGTGTGGTGAATCCAAGGCCCGGGCGAAGCCGGGCAGTACAGCTAGTCGTTAATAAAAGCAGGCCATTGCATGCCGATGCCATGGTTTAAATTTGCCACATTTGAAAAATCACGCCGCAGATTACTCACTCGGGAATTATGCCTTGGCAATAGTAGCCCCCTGCTGTGAAAACATAGCAAGACCCTTTTAAAAAATGTCACAAACTTAGGGGGGCCTTCCTGGCTAAATAGACGCAACAATAACAACACTTCACGCTGATCATTGCGGGTTGGCAAACTAATAATCACTTTTATATTGTTTGTAATTTTTTATAATGCAACAAAAGCTGGTATTAACAACGCTAATGAACCACCCTGTGCGATGGTGTGTGCACCAGCAGATCCAACAATGTGTGCGGGATTAATACGGAGCATCAGCTGTTTGCCTGCGGAACAGCGGAGGTCAGTTATCGCCTGTTCCCGCCTACGCGCCTGTTGTGCACACACGTGTACTTGTGTACGTGTGTTCGTGTCTTCATATGCATGTGTATATATGTGGGTGCTTATATGCATGTATCGGTATGTGTTTGATATTGCATGCGCCTGTGTTCTGTGTGTATATGAATGTATGTATGCAGCGGTGGCTTTGTGGTTAGCGCGCTGCGCTACTTACTCGACGACCCAAGTTGGAGTTCCGCTCACGGCCAACGTTGGTGTCGAATATCTGAATCGGTCCTGGGTCTCCCCTTAAATGAGTACCTGCTGCGGTGTGTAAACATCAGCACTGGGGAGACAAAGACGACCTGGTGTGGCGTTGGCCACACTTTCCACCTTGTGCGCCGTGCCAGCCTAAATCGGTGCTCGCCAAGAGCTTTTATCCTGGCGGTGTGTAATAGGCTATGGTGTGTGGGTCTCATCTCTGTAGGGCAGGGTGGAGTGCTGGGACCCACGTGACCGTACACGTGCCGGAGTGCTTGACTGCGCCCTTAGCAGCATCACAGCTGATACAGAGTAAGTGCTACTCATACACAACAAAGATAAAAGATCCCCCATATGGCTGGGATTTGAACTCGTGACCTCTAAGTTGTGAGTCGGGATCTCTGATCGCTGTGACCGGTTGTTGAACGGCCATGTCTGTGCCTCAGGGTCACCGGCATTCCGGCGATTTCAGCACTTAAGTTCCACGGAGCCCTGAACATGGCTGTGGGCACCAGCACTGGGCAGGTATGGATCTCCCCTCCCCGCAACACTCTACAACAGTGGTGGGCAATCTGCGACCCACAAGCCGCACACGTCCCGTGCAGCCCCTCTTGGTGGCCTAGTCCAAGTTTGTCGAGGCTTCTGCGTGGGAACATGATCGGTGCACAAACACGGTGTCAAGCTCGCGGCCCACTTGGGTGAAGGAGGGCCGCTCATGTGGCCCACCGACTCGTCTGGGTTGCCCGTCGCCGCTGTACGACCAGCGGCCAGTGCAGTAGTGAGCGCTGCCCGTGCCGCCCGGCCAGGTGCTGCTGTACGACCTCCGCTCGGCTCGCCCGCTCCTCGTCAAGGACCACCGCTTCGGGCTGCCGATCCGGAACATCGAGTTCCGGGAAGACCTGGACCTCGTGGTGACGGCCGACTCGCGCATCGTCAAGATGTGGAACCAGCACACGGTGAGCAGCGCCAGCAGCGAGCGCACGGCACCTTCGCGACGCGACCCTGCCCGGTGCCGTTAACGAGCACCTATTGGGTTTCGGCGAGGGACACGATGGGGTGGTGGTGTGGCTGGCGCCCATCCGCGCTTTGCCTGATGTATTTAAACATTGTACCGACTACTCGGTTAAAGCTGAGTCGACCTAGAGGATGTCCAGCACTGCTTCACATATCACTTGACGTACGATGATTAGTCGTTACTGGGAATCGAACTCGGGTTCATAGCACAGCGCCCTAAGCGCTTTTGTCGCCGCTCGCCACACTGGTACACACACCCATACGCCCGTATAGATATTTACATTTGCGCATAATAATTAAATGCATGCTATAGTCATCCGCTAATGTGCATATACACTGCTCGTACACTCGGTTTATTCTCGATCTTACACAGTGACCTGCTCACAGACATTCACTCTTTTGACACTCGCACACTCGAGTGCAAATATGCTGACACTCGCCCACATTTATTCATTTACCCGTTTGCACTCTTTCTTGCTCACTCACTCGCACTTGAATATCCCTCGCACACTCACACGTTCACGAGCTTACATATTTCTATGCTTTTACACTCGCTTATTCTTTAATGCACTCTTGTGCCTGTTTGCTTACACTTGCTCGCAACAGGTTCACGTACACTCACACGCTCATTCCCCCATACACTCGCACGCTCACGCGCTTACACACTCGTACATGCGCACAGGATACAGTGCTGCACTTGTTTCTGGGCTTGTGTCTCTGCTGCCAGGGACGGCAGTCCGAAATCTAAACGTTGCTGTTGTTTTGTCTGCGACTTGGCAGGGCAAGAATTTCACCTCCCTTGAGCCCGAGTACAACATTAACAACATGTGCCTCTACCCCAACTCCGGTACGCGGTAAACGCACTCCTCAGCTCTACCTCCATCGCTTCCGTTTTTCTGTCACCTACCCCCCAGTCAATTCATCACCCGCATCTCTCCATCACTCTTGTCTCTCCATAACACCCGTCTTGCCATAACCCGCGTCTCTCCATCACTCCCGTCTCTCCATCACTCTCATCCTGCCTTTCTCTTTGACTCATATTTCTTACATCATGTCATTGATGGCGCCTCTGCGTCTTTGTATATATTTTTTTCTGTTTTAATCATGGAGTTGGCTTTAACCTTCGTTGTTGGGTGCATGTGGTTTTATGCGATTTCTGTTCTGTTACCTCTAACCGTGGCTCGACCCCTAACCCACAGGGATGCTCTTCTTGGCGTGCGAGGCGTCCAAGATGAACACGTACTACGTTCCGGTGCGTGGGCTGTGTGGCACGACCACTGTGATGGTTACCGATGATGACGCACGCGCGTGTGTGTTCGTTTGTGTGTGGGGAGCAGTCGTGTAGCGGTTAGCGCACTGCGCTACAAACCTGGCCACCCGAGTTGGGTTCCTGCTCACGCCCAATACCAGTAACGATTATCTGAACTGGTCCTGGACCTCCCCGAGGTCGATTCGGCCTCAAATGAGTACTTGGTGCTGTGTGTAAACATCACCACTAGGGAAACAAAGGCAGCTGGGTGGGTTGCTGGCAAGCTTACCCCCCTTGTGTGCTGTGCTGGCCTTCATAGGTGCTTGCTTTGTCTTTGTGCATCTATCAGTCATTTCAGTTAATCCATGGCATCTTGGTCTGTCCCGTGACCTCAAAGTCCATCAGAGCGCCCTCGCGTACACCGCAGCGTCTCGAAACACCTCCCATCACATCTCAACTTGCGTGAAAGGGCACCCCCAGTAGCGGTTGTCCCTGTGCGGCACAAGGTGACTCGGCACCTGGCCTGCAAACGGGCATTCGTCTGCCATTGGGGGAGGAGGGCGATGATTGCTGTGGGGTCTAGCCTAGGGGTAGCTGACCCTGTGGAAACGAGCATTACCCTGGCAGTCGAGGGGTAGAGGCGGTAGCTGCCACGTGTCTTTACATTTGAGTGCATTGCAGCGGCGATTTTCCCATCTGCGCATTCAGGCGCTGGGCTCAGCCCCGCGATGGTGCTCGTTCCTCGACAGTCTGACGGAGGAGCTGGAGGAGAACCCGGAGAGCACCGTCTACGACGACTACAAGTTCCTGACGCGCACCGACCTTGAAGCGCTCGGTTAGCACGCAGCACTGCCACCAACACCAGCAACAGCACTGCCACTAATAGCAACACCAACACCTTTAGTAGCACCGCCAGCACCAGCAGCACTGCCACCACCAACACCAGCAGCAGCACTGCCAACAACACCACCAGCTCCTAGAGTAGCACCACCAGCACCACCAACACCACCAACACCAGCACCACCAACACCAGCAGCACCGCCACCAACACCACCAAGACCAACAGCGGCACCAGCAGGGATTTCCGTAGCACCGAGAATGCAACCCCTACGCACACTCTAGAAACAAAATCGCGTCGGTAGAGGCACGTGGCGACAATTGACCCGGTCACTCGGCTCCCTGCGTGGTTTGATGACTCGTCACGATTCGGGGTCGCGATTAGGGTTTTCTGGAGTGCAGCCCTTAGGCGCACTACGCTATGAACCCGGCGACTCAAGTTCAATTCCTGCTCATGGCCAACAACCCCCTCGTGTGCCGTGATAACTAACGGCTCTTGTGCCTACAGTCTGTTAAGGCTTTATGGGTTGTCTTCGTGTGTGTCTGTGTGAGCGTGCCTCCTCTGCATATCACGCCATGTGGCCATCTCTCATGTGCGTGTGGCAGGTCTGACGCACCTCGTGGGCTCCCCACTACTCCGCGCCTACATGCACGGCTTCTTCATCGACATCCGCCTCTACCACAAGGTTCCGCTCGCAGAGCCACGATGATGGTTTCTCCCGACCAGCGTTTCTCACCTCTATTTCTCGTCACCGCCACACCCGCCAAACCACCTTCCCCTCCCCCCCCCCACCACGATCCCCCATTTCGTGATTCCTAATCTTTTTAAATTACAACTGGGATTACGCGTCGATTCGTCAATGCCACAGTTGGTCAGCCTTTTGGGAGTGGTGTCTTGCATGGACGACGCTTTGTGCAAATGAAACGGTTGTTGTTGAAAGTTCCCAGGGATTTCGCTGTTGATGGCTGCTTTGCCATCGCCCCGCCTGGTTCATCTTGCGTTTGAGAGACGGCGAATGCGATGGGATAAACAGGGGAAACATGTACAAATGAGGCGATTAAAATTAGTAAAAATAATTATCGATTCTTGATCGAATTGTCACATGTGATTCATTTATTCTCTGGGAGCAGGGGGCCGTTGGATGGGAGGGTGTGGGTCAGCTTGGTGGGAGGGGTGGCGGTGTGGGTGAATCATCACCTCATTTAATCTTCCTTTACCCGACTCTCTTTGAAATGGGTTTCCTTGAGGTGATGGTCTGGCCCTGTTGGAGGCCTGGCCCTGTTGGAGGCTAGGCGCTCCCGTCCCGTTGGACATCTGTGAGAAAAAAAATCTCCGCATCTTATCGGATTTCCCCAGTCTCGAATGTGAACGTTGTGATTGTGACACGGCACCCCGCGTGCGTTTTCAGGTGAAGGCCATGGCGAACCCGTTCGCCTACGACGAGTACCGCAAGCAGAAGATTCGAGAGAAGATCGAGGAGGGCAGAGTCCAGCGAGTCCAGACCAAGGTGGGTTTACCGAGAAGCGCCGTCCCCCACCGGACCGCCCCCACCCCGCCGACTGGGCGTGCCCCCTGACGCGTCGATACTTCGGGAGCGGCTCTCGTGAGCGTGGAATGGGCGCCGTAGGAATCGGCAGCGCCGATATGCTGGGCTTGGTTAAACCTAGGTGCTCAAGTATAGTATTGAGTTGTTTTAGCACAGTCGCCAGTGGCTGTGCAACAAAAACTACATTTATTTTTCATGAATTTGTAAAATTTCCATGACAAATATTTCTCTGTAGCAGGGCCCATGCCAAAATATCCCCTCGTGTGTGGATTTGGTCACTCGAAGAGATTTCAGAATAAGTTCTGTGATAGCCACGTCCTTGGACCATTCTCTAACATGGTGCGATGCATTGCCATGTGTGTGTGTAGACACGGGTATGTAGGTATACTCCTCCGTGCACACCTGTGTGTATACACCTGAACATACTCGAATGTACACACTTGTATGTACACACTCACAGGTACACGCCCGTGCGTACACACTCACACGTGCGCCCATGTGTGTGTGTGTGTGAGCAGCGCCTGCCCCGCGTCAACGCCGACCTCGCCCAGAAGCTGCTGGATGACGAAGAGGACGAGGCAACCTCCTCACGAGCCCTCAAGCGCAAGAAGGTCAGAGGTCACCTCCAATCACTGGGGCCCCACTTATTCATTATGAGGGCCTCCGGTGCACAATCCATGGTTGGGGCCTTTGACCGATGTGTGTCAATTGGTAATGCTTAAAAGTGAAATGCGGGGGATTTCTCCTGAGAACCTGCAAGGCTTATGCAGCAGCTGAAAATTGTGCAAAATGTATGTGGCCGGGCAGTTCAGGAGAGGGGTAATGCTGCATTAGAGACACTGAGTCAGCAACACTGGCAAACCTGCGTTTGAATCCGGGTTTTGGCCGCCCGTGATTAAACCGGCTTCTTGGCATGGTCACCGATGCCTGCACACAAGAAAGCATTCGCGTCAAATTAGTTTTATTTTCCAACTGCATTTGGCTAAAATCCTGTTCTGAGAATGAAATACATCATTCTGGACTGCCATCCAACAAAAATATGTCTCTGTGGCAGAGCATGTTTAGACTGTGCAGTGCCCCTGGGCATGTTGCCAAAAGGTCATTTGAGGGGCCTCAAAGGTCATTCAGTGATGAGACTTCAGTAGAATGTTCCGCACACAAGGTGATGCATTGCTTCCTGCGATCGTTCGGAAAGGAAAATTCGTCAACCTAACCCTAAGCCCAACAATGTAAAATTAAATCTCGAAGCATGTTTTTTTGCCATTTCACTAAATTCTTAAATCTCTCCCTGGCCTCTGCCCTCGCCCCCCACCCTCCATCCTCCGCCCCCCCCCCCCCACTCTCTACCCCCCACCCTCCTGCCCTCCGGCCTCCACCCTCCTCCCTCCACCCTTTGACTTCCATCTTTGGCCCTCTGCCCCCAACCCCCCTGTGCTCCACCTCCGCCCTTCCTGCCCTTGCCACTCCACGTGCGCAGGCGTCGGTGGGCAGCATCCTGCAGGACGACCGCTTCCGGTTGATGTTCGAGAACCCAGACTTCCAAGTGGACGAGCAGAGCGAGGACTTCCGCCTGCTCAACCCCGTGGTGTCGCGCGCCACTGAGAAACGCAAACGCAAGCGCAAGGGCATGGAGCGAGAGGCAGAGCAAAGGGTGAGAGCGGGAGAGAGAGAGAGTGAGTGTGGGTGGGTGTGAGAGAGTGGGGTCGGTAAGTGTGGGTGAGTGGGGTGTGTGAGAGTGAGAGCGAGAAGCAGTGGTGAATATTTTAACCTGTCCTGGGCCCTCTCCTAGGTCGACTCAGCCTTAAATTAGTACCGGGTGTGATTTGCAATCATCAGCACTGGGAAAACAAAGGCATCCAGGCGTTTTTCTGGCCATCTACCCCCTTCCTCGTGTGCGGTGCCGGCCTTCATATGTGCCCGCTAACAGCACTTGCTCCAACAGTCTGTAAAGGCTATACGGGGACTCTTTGTGTATTGTCTTTTCGGTGGGCGAGTCACTGTGAGTGAGCATGTGGCGATTTCCACACTGCGCTACAAACACAGAGAGACCTGTGGTTCAATTCCCGACTGCGGTTAACATCACTGGCAACTGATGTCTGAACCAGTCCTGGGCCTGCTCTAGGTCCACTTGCTGTATCCTCCAACATGACCATTAAGAGCCCTGTGCTGTTCCTTCCCACCCCGCACACCCTATCTCACCACCCCCAACGCCTTCTGTCATCCTCAGAAAATCTCCGCCACCGAGGAGAACGACTCGGAGCCCGACGGACGCAACAGCTCGGACGACAGCTCGGACGACGATCGCTCCTGGGTCCCCGAGGTGCAGAGGCAGTACAAGCTGCTTCGCCTCGAAGCGTCCGGCAAGGAGTTGCGGCGAGGGGCGGCCTCCGGACCGGGATCTGGTGGTGGTGGTGGTGGTCGTGGAAAGACAGACGTTTCGGGAAGGAAACGACCGTGGCAAGGCAATGAGGAAGCCGATTCTGCTGCTGGGACGATGACGACAAGAGATCAGCAGCAGCAGCCACGCTTCTACGAAATCCGGCAAGGAGTGGAATTCAACAGCTTCAAGGATGCTGCAAAGAAGCGGAAAAGCCTCACGTGCGTACAACTTCTCCCCTTCTCTCCAAGACTCGTGTCGCTTCTGTTTTGGCACCTCACTGTTTCACTACAATATTCCTGTCGCTTTCCATCGTCATTCAGTGTTCAGACAATTTCGTTAATACATGTGTTTGGCTTCATGTGCGAGGAAACCGGAGCCCGGCGTGCGTGCGAGAGGCCATTAACAAAAGCGCTCACTATCTGCTACGCGTCCCTGTCTCTGGCTCCAGGTCCTCGCTTGCCGATCGGGTGAAGGAACAGGAGTCTGATCTTCCCGTGGGCCTCGCACACTCTTCCGTGGGCAGCAAGGAGTTGACTTTCCGTCTCAAGAAGGTGACTCTTTGAATGGCCGGGTTGGCCCAGGAGTTCATAATGGCCATGTCGTAGATGCAACACTGTCATCGTTGAGATCCTGCACTCGAACCCGTGTTTCGCTCATCCGTGATGAGTTGACGCTCATCCTCGGGACTGCTCATTAAATTTGGTTTGTCACTTAATATCGATTTTTCCAGATACCAGAATTAAAAATGAGGGTGTCATTGGCTCTTTGCAAGGCATAGGAGTGCACCGAGTGTGGATCCAGAGGGCAGTTGATGTGGCTTGACAACTCCCATGTCATCTTCCACGGTTGTTTAGACACGAGGTGGTGCAATGCCCATCGCCCACATACTCCCACCACCTACACACTCCACCACCCAACAACAACCGCCGTTCAGCACTGAGTGGTGGTGGCGTCGCCATGACACTTGTGTCATGCTAGGTGCACTTTGAGGCCATGTGAAGTGTCGAAGGCCGGCTAGCAGAAGGTCACAGAACAGACCATGGGTTGACTGCGGTAACTTGCAGATGCACCAAATGTGTTGCCCACTGTGCCAAATCTCTGTGTTTTAGCCACCCACACCACCACCAACACAAACACCATCCAAACACTCCACGATCACAAGTCCCCAAGTATAACTGTTCCAACAACCACACATGTACGTATGTATATATTGAACTCCTTTCACACTATTCGTAGCCAACCATGCTAATCGGAGGTGCAGTGGAAAGACACATGGTGTGTGTGTGTTTGCGGGCCCTTGCACATGTGCGTGTGTGGCCGACACCGCGTCGCGGTCGATGCGGTTGGCGTCGTGGTCGATGATGTGGCCCTCCGCGTGGTTGGAGGCGTGCGCGTGCCGCTAACCGGAGCGCCGCGCTTGTCTTTCCCCGCCGCAGACGGAGCGAGAGGAGCGGCGCCACACGGCCGAGAGGCAGCACCACCGCGAGCGGAAGGAGCTGCGGCGCTCGGCTGGGAGCCTTCCAGGGACGGCTCGTGGGGGGCGGGGTGGGTGGCGGGGAGGCAGGGGGAGGGGTGGGGGGCGCGGAAGGGGACGAGGTGGGGGCCGGGGCAGGGGTGGACCTCATTGAGGACATTGCAGGCGAGCGCACACGTGCAACAAAGTAAATAAATAAACGCCCCCCTTCCCATATTTGTGTCTTCGCATAAAAAAAAATAAAGTTTTTACATAACTGATCGGCCGCCCGGCCTTCTGGGAGTGCGTCTTATCAGCAGAGTTGGTTCTTGATTCAGTTCAAGCAAACTAAATCGTTTTCAACATTCTGTGTTTCATCAGTAGTACTTAGGCTTGCTTTTGAACCCTTGAGTACACCTGTACCCCTGCACACTCAGACAATATGGTAATACAATGCGGTTTACATATATATAGCAACCGCATCTGAAGACGCCGAATCTACACGCCTCGTCTCACCTGCCCGCACAACTGACCTCTCCACACCTGACTCGCCTGTAGGCAACCAAGTCATCTGTACTAAGCTCACATTTTATATAACTGACCTGTATACAGCTGGCTTATTTATACAAGGACATTAACACGTTTTGCTCTAGTATGCACACAAATACAAAGATCCCCCTTAAAGCCTCTAGACGTTTGGGGAAAGTGCTGTTCGGGAGCACCATGCCTGACCAACTTTGTCTCCCTAGTGGCAATGTTTACACACCGCACCATGTGCAGTAGAACCTCTGGTCACGAACGCTTCTGACCACGACCAAATCGGGTTACGACCAAAAAATTCACAACATTTTTTAATCTGGGCACGAACACAAACTCGGGTGACGATCAAACACGGCCGCGGCCGATTTCCCCTTCCGCGCAATTTTTTATAAGCGCCAAATTTCCTGTTGTTTGTTTACAACAAACAACACAAAGCGTAACAGTTATATATATAACTTTTGTTATATAAAATTCCTAGTAAGATATTAATTTTGTGAGTGTAGTCATACCCCTCCCCCCTCATTCAAGCCGTAATTTAGAGAGCGAAAACACTGAGTAGGTAAATCGCTAACATAAGAACCCGTTAATATCTTCTCGCATCATTCATACGATGATGCGGTGAAGTAAACGTTCATACGATATTACGGTGAATGCTTCCAAAAGCAATAGTGTACCCAAATATTACTGTTAACTTATTTTCAATCGAAACATGAATCGCTCATACGAATATTCTCTCTCTCTCAGAATCGACCGACTGATGTAGCAGACGAAACAATCATCTTGTTGAACGATTAACACTGAGGTTTTCTCAGTGTTATTCAATGTTTTTACATTTAGTTTACTATTACACTGTGAAGTCTATGGCATAATTCACTATTTTTGTGCTTAAAAATCTTTAAAAAACAATATTTATATACAGTTCGTAGGAGTCTGGAACGGATTCATCGTATTTACATACAATCCAATGGGGAAATTAGGTTCAAGTCACGACCAAATCGGGTTGCGACCAAAGTTATGGAACGAATTATGGTCGTGACCAGAGGTTCTACTGTACTCATTTGAGGCTGACTCGACTTTGGGGAGGCCTGGGACCGGTTAAAATAATTATCACTTGTGTTGGCCGTGAGCTTGAATTGAACTCGGGTCTTTTATTGGTATCGTATTTCCTGATGAAATATGAGGAAAATGACGTGAAAAATATTTTCAAGGTCCAATTAAATAGCTGCAATGATTTTCCTGTACAGATTAATGCAGCGTGTGCATTATTAGTGTTCTAGATGGTAAAGCTGCAATGAACGATGAGTTGACTTACTAATGATGTTCAGTCAAATCCAATGAGAACTTTAAAGGAATCCTATTTTTACTGGAATTGCAGCAATGCACACGATAGTCAATACCATAAAATTATACAATATAGTTCCAAGTATAATTAAACGTTATGGGAAACTGATATTGCCATAATCGTCACGTGAAATGTTATACTGTCCTGTGAAATACTACAGCAACCCCAGTATAGTAAGTCCTCGTTTCGCGTGTTAGATGTGTTCCCGAAAAGTGCCGGGGAAAGCAATAGACAGTTTCAACGAAAACAGTTTCCCCACAATGTAAGAATAAGGTTTGCCGAGTTACGATGTACACACGCGCACACAGAGATGGTGGGACAAAACTGAGGGTACGCTGCCACGTTACTGTATCGCAATACTCGGCTATGCAGCTCAATAAAATAGTTCGTCGTTGACCACTCAGAAACCGCGTTTTAACGGGCGTGTGCGTTATAATGGTGCACGTTCCGCGATGTGCCAAAAGGGTTTCCCTGACAGAAGAATGAAATAGCGAAAATGTGTTGTGTGAACATGCGTTAAGCGAGGACTTGCAGTACTCGTAATGCTCATTCGAAGACATCACCTGACATCATGGCGGTACACGAGCCAGTGTCATTGAACTATGGGTGCGTAATCCTTGTTATCTCGGTCATTCATTTGTAAACATTTGTACAGATACAAATATTTTTTAGTGTTCAACTTGGATGTTGAGCAATGCAAAAACCATGCCAAGTTACCTTAAATGATCTGAGAGAACCAAGAATAAGTCTACATTATAGACTGCCAGTACGCTCAGGTTAAGAACCAGGCTACAGTCTACATTATGGATTGCCAGTACACTCACTCCGATTAAGAACCAGGCTCCAGTCTACATTAATGCTTTTTTGGTTTATTATTTTTATCATTTGTATTCACTTTTTTATTGTTATTTTTCTATCTACGTGACTTTACCGAAAGAACCAAAGAATATGAATTCCTGCAGTCACGAAAGTTTTAAGTCTTTAAACCCGCCCGATCCTTAACGCTAACCCTTGTGTCAACGTGACCTTAATTCATCATCAACAGATTTGATTTTACTACTTTAAACCCCAAACATCCGGACTTCAATTTCGATTGAAAGCTTTCGTGACTGCAGGGATTCATCTTCTTGGTTCTTTCGGTAAAGTCACGTAGAATGGAAATAATAAAATAATAAAATAAAACATAAAATAATTCTCACGACGTTTCGGCCACAACGCAAGTAGCCGTCCTCAGGTGAAGACCAGGTCTGTCGGGGAGACAGCGTCTGAATGAAACAGTACCATGCTTGGAGCATATATTTAAGCTGGGTTGGAAGGGGGGGAAAGGGCGCCTTGACAAAAAAAATTGCATATCAAGATGAATTTAGCATATTTATGGGAAATGCAGTTATGTGATTAGTACTGCTTATGCCCGTGCATTATGCAGGATTAGCAGCATCAAAGGGAGGGGATATGGGAAATGCAGGTATGTGATTAGTACTATTTATGCCCGTGCATTATGCAGGATTAGCGGCATCAAAGGGAGGGGATAGGGGTAGCATTAATAATATACATACTATTAACACTCCTTCCCTGTATGAAACCTAACCTCAATAGAAACCATAACATCTATAAATTACTACCTGCAGCCTTTAAGAGTTAAGGTGAAGTCCAACCCTCTATTTGTAGATGTATATTTGTAGCTTTTAGGCCATCAAGAGCTAAATTCCCATAGGGCATTGTCTACTAATGAGTGTCTTAAGCATCCAGGTTTTCGTCGATTTACAAACGTTTGTTTTACGAAATTTGGCGTGAACACAATTGACCTTTCGATGAACGAGATCGAATTTCTGCGTTAACGAAATTTCACTCCGGCACGCGCCATAATCATCATCAAACAAGAAGCACTCTGGAGGCTGCGTCCACCATCCATGACGGCGTCACGGTATCCCTGCAGTGCAACGGTAACGCAGCCACTTCACCTTGCCAGCCATTCCAACGTGCAGATCTCTTGGCGAGTTCCCTGAAAAGATTGATTTTGTTTAAAATTACTTATTCTAACGTTCTTCATTATTTTCGTATTGTGAAGAGTGATATAGGCGTATATTTTAAGTTAGGAGGAGAGTTGGAATGACTGTCCGAAACACATCCCAAATTTCGATTTAAAGCTTTCGTGACTGCAGGGATTCATCTTCTTGGTTCTTTCGGTAAAGTCACGTAGAAGGGAAGTAATAAAATAATAAAAATAAAACATAATAAAATAATTCTCACGACGTTTCGGCCACAACGCAAGCAGCCGTCCTCAGGTGAAAACCAGGTCCGTCGAGGCGACAGAGTCTGAATGAAGCAGCACACGAGCTTGGAGCATATATATAAGCTGGGCGCATTGACAAAGGAATTTGCATATCAAGAGGAATTTATGAATATGCTAAATTCCTCTTGATATGCAAATTCCTTTGTCAATGCGCCCAGCTTATATATATGCTCCAAGCTCGTGTGCTGCTTCATTCAGACTCTGTCGCCTCGACGGACCTGGTTTTCACCTGAGGACGGCTGCTTGCGTTGTGGCCGAAACGTCGTGAGAATTATTTTATTATGTTTTATTTTTATTATTTTATTACTTCCCTTCTACGTGACTTTACCGAAAGAACCAAGAAGATACATCCCAAATTTTTGGCATTAAATTCATGCGGAAAGCCGTTCCAATTTACGAACAATTCCGTGTCACGCGTGTGTTTTTTTACGACGCATCCCTTTCGTAAATCGAGGGAGACCTGTAATGAACCGCGATGGAAGTGGTCATGTGGTCAACTTGCAAGGCCTTTTCCTGACATGATGATGATGGTGTGAATCTGCTTATTGGACGAGGCAAGGGTTGATGGATCGCAGAGATTTGTGCAACTCCCAAACCCACGGGGCCGTTGGGTGACCAGGAGATGCTTAAACAACGAGTGGGTTTGTGAAACCCATCTGTGCAGACGGACATCTAAAGCTTGTGGTTGATTTTCTCCGTGTACTCCACTGCGCTAGTGACCTGCGAACAGATACAGGACACAACTAGACTCGGCAACGAGTGATATCCTTACTGATCCTGGGCCCCCCCCCCTTGACCAATCTGTACTGAGCAGCGTGACTGACGTGGCATGGGGAGGCTTTCATCTGTCGCACAAAACACATTTAAAAGATATTGGACAAACATCCAAATACAGGTAATTTTTTCCTTCCATTATCTGGAGCAGTGTTCATTGCAAGGCCCGCGGGCCACTGGCGGCCCCTGGCGGCCTTTAGTGCGGCCCCTGACGTGTGGTCCCGACAATACGCACATGTGAAAACACCCCCATCATGCTATCGAACCCAGTGGTTTCAAATGTGTGGCGGCCCTCACACTGCTGATGGTGTATATTTGGCGAAAGTGGCCCTCCTCTGATAACCAAATGTTACTTTGCTGGGTTTTTATTGTGTGTAGCCCTTGGTGACCGGGCTGAGCCAATCAACTATTTGAACTTGAGGGTCTGGTTTAATCACATGCATTAAATCTGAAGCTTAAACTAAAATTGTTGCTTTACCAGGTAAGGCCCACTGAGCTATGTGGCACTTTTCAGAAGCGGCCTGGCCACAAATGATAGCTCAACGAAGTGGATTATCATCAAGTGGAAATGTATAGTAGCCGAATACTCTAAACGCATGTTGATTTTAAATGTGGATGGCCTGGAGAAATATTCACGCGACCAGAGAGAACATGCAAATTCCAAATATGCAGGTATGAGGGTTGGGATTTAGCCAACGACCTTCTGTATACCAGGCAAGATACTTAAAATCTCGCTACCTTGGTGCCATTATCCAGGGTTGCAGTAGTGTCTGCTCAGTATTCTGCCCTCTAAGCCACATGGCTGCATCTCCAAATATGCATGTTTTTAATGTATGACACTGCGTAGATAAGCTGTTCTAGTCAGCGTGACCCTTTGCTGAATTCACGTGTTTGCATACTTTTTTGGATCAGGACATAAAGCCATTAGGACACCGTGTGAAACATGGTCTCTTGTGCAAGGGCGATAATAAAGTCGCAAGGAATCTATGGAAGTGAATTTTGTTGGAAAGTTCTGTAAATACAACTTTTCCCACTCCATGCTCTGCAAACAGCTCCCGTAGCAAAGCTTTCTAATAAAATTTGGACTTGTATGCTTTGTATTTTTTATCGATGTTAAGTATCTTGCTTAGCTTTCTTATACTTTGCACTCGTATCAGTTTTTGTATTTGTTGTTGTGACTTTCTGACCCGCCCCTACTGGACATTTATATAAAAGAGCTTCATAGCTCATTGTATTCTTCCATTCTAAACAAAGATTTTGATTCTGAGTTTCTGCTCTGAAGAATACAAACATATCACACGAACAGCTTTTATTCAAGTTTGTATACTTTAGGGATGGTGAAGGCTTTGCAAGGCCCTTCATCCAGAAGTGATAATGAAGTAGTCACCTTCGGGGGTTATAATGGTGGCGCAGTGCTTTGTCCACTCCATTGCGAGCCCGAGATTGATTCGGGGCCACGGTTGCAGTGACATCAGAATCAAAATCCGTGATCTAATCCCATCTGTGAAGGATGTCATTCCTGACATGCAATATCCAGGAGTCTACAATCTAAGTTGCTCCTGTGGTGATTGTTACATTGGGAAAACGAAATGGCATTTGTTCGACCGTGTTCGCGACCACAAGGCAGATCTGAAACACGGCAGGACTAATACCTCCGCCGTGGCTGACCATTGTTATAACGCTGTGGGCTCTCATGATATAGTTTTTTCCGAGACCAAGGTGCTCTGCTAACCTTTGGGCTACTATCAAAGGTTTGTTCATGAAGCCATCCAGATATATAAACATAGACATAACTTCAACTGAGAAGATGGATACAAATTGAGCAATCATTGGAAGGATGTTATTAACCAGGTAAAAACGTAACTGCTTTATAATTTGCCTTTGTATCCGCATCTCCAGTTTCTTCAGCCTCCTACTCTCCAGCTCCACTCATTTCCCAGACCCGGCATTGTGTTGTACTTGAGCTCGGGTTGGGGCTTACACTTCACCACTCCCCCTACCCCACACCCCCACCCTCTTTATCTCTCCTCCCTGGCTCCTCCCCCCCCTCTTACGTATATATAGCCTCGTGTCACAAGCAGCCTCCTTTTGCCCACTTAAGCAACTGTTTATTGTTGTGGTTGTTTCCACCTGATGACGGGCACTTGTGTTGCGCCCGAAACGTCGTGATTTAATTTATTTTGTACCTACGTGACTTTACCGAAAGAACCAACAAGTATGGAGAACATTTGTTCGATTCGAGGAGGCCTATACATATCTAGAGTGGACAGAGCCTGAAGCACTGAAGGCTCTCCCTATGGCCCTTAGCGACAATGTTTTAACTATATATTCCTTAATTCCAGCGTAAAAAGAAGACCCTGTAAACTGCTCATCGAGAGATGGCAGAGATTTTTAACCCGCCATCCAGCGCGAAAAGACAACTTCAGAACCGTCAGCGGGAAGAGGGACAGTCAGCCTTGGCCTATAGCAGTGCTTTCATGGCCCTAGCACAGGCTGCTTTCCCAGGCCTGGACGCGGGGGCCTTGGACTTTATGGTGGCGGACAGTATGTTGGCACAGGCACTGGCTTTAGAAATAGTTTTGTCGGTCACAGAGGAGGATAAACAGACCTCTTTGTGGATCGCCAAGAGCATAAGAGCCCATGAGGAGGTGATGAGGCTACAACGTATGGTCACGCAATTAACGGAACCAAAATATCAAGGACTGGAGGGGGTTCCGGGAACGCGGAACAAAGAGGACGACGCCGAGACGGATGTAAACATTGAGCTGCCTGGGGGAGAGATGTTGCGGATGCAAGGGGACGTTTTGGAGCCCTACCCAGAGGACCCATCGCTGGACGCCCCGAGGACTCGGAGCACCTAGCCGAGGTCGGAACCCGGTGACCTGTCACCGATGCGGCCATGCCGGCCACATCACCCACGGGTGCCGTACCGAAGTTGCTCCATCGGGCCGACTTCGCGCCAACAGCCATTCTCTACTCCTACATATAACCAGAAGCCAAGTGGCGGCACCCCGAACACCTCGGAAATTCCCCATCCCAGACCTCTCATACACACCATCAGTTGATACACCTGCCACTTCCCGATGATCACAACCACCATCGTATAATGCAATCTTTCACCACAATGATGGCCGGCTTCGGGTACACAATGGCGCAAGTGGTGGCAGGCTCGGTGGGGGGAATTGAGGTTTTTGATATGCTTCCCAACAGAGCCCAGCGGTTGCCATCTGTACAGTCATCCTACGTAGCGGTAAAATTGGGGAAGCATTGGAATTTTGGGAAAGTTGGAAACCAAAATCTCTGTAGGAGAGCTGGTATAAGTGAGTATGATCCGTGCGTTGCCGAGGCGACCAAGTGGATGGCACAATCATCGCACGGAATTCCTATTCCTCTTCGAACAAAAACCGCCAACAGAAGTGGGCAGTGAGTGTGCTCAATTTGCCATCCCCTCAAAAACCCATGTTTTTATGTTTGGGGGTGGAGGTTGTGGTTGATGATCGTTAACATTGATAAAATGTCACAATAACTTGAGAACTCAATCCCACCGAAACATGGTCAATATTTACCATTGAAATTCATGCAGAGAGATCAAGAGGTTACTTTACAGAGATACTAAATAGGACAGTATGTTCATACACTTTTAGGTCACCATGCAACTATATATATAAGTCCGGATGCTCAAGAGATCATTCAAGACCGAAGTCACACGCGCTCAATGAAGAGGACTTATTTACTAACATGGGTAAGACTCATCGTGAGGATTTATGATAATTAATCGTATGAGTGGTATTTTAAGATCATTGTAATGAGTAGATGGTGGACGTAATCATCAGTTATGGCAGTGATTGATGTGGAGTGGTGCATGGTGACAGTGGTTGGAACACGGCGCTATAGATCTGGCGACCTCGAACACATCATTGGTGATTGACATCTGAACCGGTCCTGGCGACCACTTTCCCTCCCATTGAACAGTGTGCTGAGGTATGGTCAAACAACCACTAAGACCGACATGGTGCGGGCAGGCCTCCATCCAGCAGTGGATTGCAAAATACATGTACATTATGTTTTAGCATGTATACTTTATGACGCTGATGTATGAAGACGATGATGCTGATTTTGTTCTATGTCTAAGATGCATGGATGGTGATCGTGAATTTGATATAAATAATATATATCCTGAGGATTTGTATTCATAACGATGATCGTGATTATCTTTCCTATGACGATGCGTGGATCAGAAACGTGTACTGCGCTATATGACGATGCTGTACAGTATTCCAATATATCATTGTTTTTATTTATTGTTATTATTTCCACATTACCTGGCCGTCCTCAAATCACGGGCCTCGGTAAACACATGGACACTAATGTCCTCATCCATCAACTTCTCATTCCCACCGATCTGTGTGGTGGAATTGCATCCCTGCAGCACATACGGACCAGCAGCATCATCAAATCCATTCACTGCCACTTTTAAGAGACTGCTGAAGGCTGCTCATCTGTTTCGTCGAACGTTATTTGTGAGAAGCAGGAAACCTGAACCTGGCTCTGCAGAGCCTCCGAGTCGCGGCTGGAAATTCCCTTTTCATGACAATGTGCGCGTTATGTGGGGAGCGGTGGCGCATTGGTTCGTGTGCTGCGCTACGAACCCGGCGACGCGAGTTTGATTCCCATTCATGGCCAACACCAGTGACGATTATTTCAACCGGTGTAGGTCGACTCAGCCTCAAATTAGTGCCTGGTTCGGAGTGTAAACATCTCTACTGGTGCTAGCCACCCACTGCCTCGTCTGCCGTGTCGGCATTCATAGGTGCTCGCTAACAGCACTTCACCCAACAGTCTGTGTGGGCTATACGGGGGTGTTTATTTGTGAAAAAAATTGCATGATTACTTCTGTGCTGTTATTATTTTGTACGATATGAGACTCACGGTAATTATATCGCACCATTTTGGAAAATATCGTATTGTCTTGATTCTTATTAATTAAACGTTGCAATAATTTATTTTAGAAGATGTTTATTTCGAGTAAAGCCCGCTTGTTTGACCCACGAGAACCTCACTGAGTCTCATGACTCTTCTTTCAGGAGGTCCTACCAAGTTTTTCGCAGTAGTGTCGAGATGACTGCCATAGGGCAGCAGTCCTTAGGGCAAATGCCCCCAGTAGGCTGGTCCATTCCGAGGACCAGGGGGCCGGTCTGTGTGGGGAAATTGCAAAAATTATCAGATTAAAAAAACCTGTTTCTAATTCAAATATTTTATTACTTCTAATGTGTACACTTCATTGCTTATTATTGACTGGTTGGTATTAAGTCCCCATATTTGGCTGCCCCAAAGATTCTTCCTCACCAGCCCAAATGAGCTAATGAGATCGCATGGCAAAATCACGCTCATATCTCGTCACATCGGAACGTCGAGCTACTGCATAGCCCCAATTAGGGCCGGTGTGTTTGTCCCATACCGTCACTGGTTACTATGCATGTGTGATCCCCATTGAGTAAATCTGCGGTGTAGCTTTTAAAATGTTGGCAACATTTGAAAGGTAAATACGACACAATTACGGTTTCGAATACATACTAATTATAGTGCTTTGCAATACGTTGCATTTTTTGGGAGTAACTGACACCGATAAATTTACATGACATCATCTTTGCAATCGGTATTGGAATTACCTTTGGATTATACAGGATACAGGACAGTAGAATGGTGTGACTATTGCTGAGGCTATAGTGATGTGAATGTCATCTGTAGTGGTGTGAATCTTTTGCAGAATGAATGTACAGAGGTTGTAATAGTCAGGGGCGGCCCTAGGCTAGCTGCCAACTGGCGCCCTAGGCGATCAATACAATCGGCACCCCCACCCCCAAGGGCAGATCTAGGCTAATGCTTTTTGTCGCACGGCGCCGGGGTGGCCGGAGGGCAACCGCCGGCAGCCGGGCCACCAAGAGTACGCCCGGTGGGCGCGGGGGAAGGCAGGAGATGGGGGAGGGGAGCAGTGCCCATCGTAAGAGGCAGCGAGGAAGCCACCCGGTGCGGGCGATGGTGCGGCCCAGCAAGGAACCGGTGGCAGCCAGGCTGCCTAGAGGATGCCCAATGGGCGCGGGAGCAGGCAGGAGACGTGGTCGGGGGAGTGGCGCCTGCAAAAAAACAAAGGCATCGGCAAAATAATAAATGAAACAAATAATGGTGGAGGACGGGAAGAAGGGGAAGAGAGAAGGAGAGAGGGGTACGGGAGGTAAGGGATGGCAGAGGGAAAATAGGGATCAAGCAGATCGCTGCTGCGCCATCTTGTGCGGCGTTGCCGCCATCTTGCTCTGGTCATTTTATTACTTTTCCTCGAATTTGGTGCCACACTTAAACACATTCCTGCGGAGGGAGCTGGTAGGAACGTTGGGTTGCTCGGTCAATGGCCAGGGTCAACGGCGGCGTGGTGTATTCCGCAAATATGCCCAACTGTGAGGGCGGGCACAAGCCGGCGTGAGTAGGCTAAACGTTGAGTTTTATAAGGGCACCATGGGGTGACCAGCCCCTCCCCACCCAGCCCCACCCAGCCCCTCCCCACCCTCCCCTCCCCACCCAGCCCCTCCCTGCACGACGGACGGACACAATAATCCCCTGTGGGCTGGTGTAACCAGAGGTTCCTACCAGTACTTGGTGCCCTAGGCGACCATCTAGTTCGCCTATATGGACGGGCCGCCCCTGGTAATAGTATTATTATGCAATTTATAGTGGTGTTTCTGCGGACAATGTATTCTGATGGTGATTTCATTGACTCTCGTCTATTGGTAAACTTTAGAACGTGAATCTATAGAACTACAAAGGTGTGTGACTTTATATCGATAGGCAATACAGTGCTGTATATTGGCCATACCTTTTGTACCCTCACCATTTGCTAATTAGTTAGGAGTTACCATTCCAAATCTGTTATGCATTCTTGCATTAAAGGTTTCATTAAAGGTAGTGCCAATCACTTTCAATCACCATGGGACGTAAAATAACAATAATACCCATTTGTTTCGCATTCAGTAAAAAAAAACAATAGTTCAAGATCCGCGTTACAGTGTGAATACAAGACAGTGGTCCTGAATAAATAATGTGACGAAACAGTCCTTAATGAGCCGCATGCGCCTCTGGAGCCGCAGGTTGCCAAGCCCCTGCCCATTGTAAACTGGACTGCCATGGAGAAGTGGACTTCCATGGTCAGGGGTCGACAACCACAGTAACAAGAGCCATCGTTTTCGAAATTCAAGAGCCGCACTGCAATCATTAAAGAGCCCCATGTGGCTCCGGAGCCACAGGTTGCTGATCCCTGGTCTATGGCTATCCCGTTTTCTCAATGTTAGTCTATGGGCATCCCGTTATCCCTATTCATCCATTCCCATTCAATTTAGTGATGTATAATGGGTCACTATGGCGTTTAGCGCCAGCTACTGATAGAAGAGTGGAACTGTGAGTGTTAGAGCCTCTTTCTGACACCAGAGTATGGTATGGAAGGGGGCCCTAGGGGGCATGGTTCTGGGGACTGTCAGAGGTAGAGCAGTTAAGGACGTGACAGCAGGGGCGGTTTCTTCATTAGGGCGATTGGGCGACGCACCACCAATGTCATTCAACCACAGAGTTACGCTCGCCGTTACTGTGTCTCTGGATATAGTCCAATCAGCGTCATGTCACGTTCTGTGGAGTACCGCCTCTTTTTGGGCGATTTCACTCTGGCTGAGAATCGCCCAGAATGTTCCCATAGACTTACATTCAAAGATGTTTTTTTCGAACGGCGGGCGCTGCAATGCATTCTCTATGGCTTCCGGGAGGGCTCGCACTAACGTGCTTACGTCATCATACGTAAGCACGTTTCATCCAACAATATTATTTGTCGCCACCTAGTGAAATCTTTAATAAAAGAAACTGAGTGGATTGTAATAATAGTGAGTATAGAAACAAACAAGATGTATTGTAAGAGTCACTTTATTTTTCATTAATATTAAAGAAGTGAAGTTGCCTTTACATGCTTAAGCTGTTAATTTATCCATTGCATGGGTGGACCATATCCTTATCAATCATCCAGACATTTGCCCCCCCTGAGAGATTTTGCAGGAGCCGCCACTGCGTGACAGTCTGGTTGAACCCGAGAGGGCACGTGACCAGGACAGGGTAAGAATGTGGGCCAAAGGTGGCGAGAGGGACACGTGGTGTTTGGCACAGAACCTCCTGGGAGGATCCAGAAGGGGGCGTGGCTGAGGGCGGAGCCAGGCCACGCTCAGGGGCATAAATGGGAGGTTCCCGAGAGCCGATTGGGGCTGTCTTCTGGAATAGAACCCGCCATGCTACGTCTCTTTGGTCTCCGGTCTTCACGCTCGGCATCGTGGGCCAGGTAGTGCGTTAACTGACCTGACCCGGTTATATAGTTACCCCATGGTGGTTACCACTATATAGTTACCCTGTGGTGGTTACCACTATATAGTTACCCCGTGGTGGTTGCCACTATATAGTTACCCCGTTGTGGTCAGAATAAATGTGTTGCCTCCTAAGTCAAGTGTGTCTCTCAAATGAACCCACTAAAAATGTATTTTTGAGTTAACACTCACCCCCACTAAAGAAGGCATCGCAATACTTTACAGTATAAATTAAACGAAGCTAGTTCGACCTATAGCATTAAGACACGTAATAATATCAAGGAAAAGCTGAAAGAAAACAAATAGTATTGCAGAGTTTCCTGAACTGTTCAGTGTTCAGAGCCAATCTGAGAACCAGGGGAAGAGAACTCCACATTTTAGGTGCCACACTCGAGAAGGCCCCGACTACCGCCCAGCGTAGAGTAACAATTCTAGGTTGTGCTTGCAGGGCGTGGCCTAAGGAGCAAAAGGTAGTTTGGGGGCCAGACGGAACTGCAGGTACTGAGGGCCAAGGCCGTTTTGAGCTTTTCATGGAATTACAGCTAACTTTAATTGTATGCAATAGCTGACTGGTAGCCAGTGCAGATCACGTAATCCACGTAGTGTTGTTGACAAATGTTGTATATAAGCCTTTCCCAAAAATATATATTAAGTGTGATATTTTCTATTTTTAATTCCATGGCTTCTTGGAAACAAGATAATGAAGCGAAAACAGCACTAGAATGAGAAGCAGGGACATAGAATGCGAGAGACATCGATCAGATGGGCATGATGAAAATAGCCAGAGCTGAGGAGGGCCTTGCATCCGTAGTATATTTTCTTCCCAGGAATTAACCTAACTCATGTTGCAAAGGAGGAACACGTTCATGACAGGCCATAAATAAATAACTCTTGCATGAGCAAGGAGTGACCCAGGGAACTTTCTGAGAGAGAAATGTATGCAAGGGAGGACCCACGACAAAACACCATAAAAACTCGCTGCCCACCCGAGAATGACCCTTGCCATTTCACTCTCTCAATTAACAAATCCCGGTGCCTGGAATGTTGAAACGTTCAAATGTCAACCACTGCATATGAATATTCTTAAACATCATGATAGTAAACGTTAACTTTGGTGATAGGATACAATGTTACATGACAATACAGCACATTGTCAGGGAATTTTGAATACGACTAGTTGCATGTTTTATTAACATCCACTTATTACTACTATAATGAGCCAAGAATGTCGATTTGTGTGTAACGTGAGTGACGTCATTCCACATACCGCACCCCCCCCCCCGTCATTAATATTCATGACCGGGTGGATTTTACACTCACGCAGAATGCTAACGGCTGACCACGAACCCGTTATGAGGCGGTTTATGATGAACTACTTTCTTGAGTTGCACCGCTGAGTGGTACGATGTGGTACGCGGAATGATACAGTATGCGGCAGTGTACCGTTACCTCAGTTTTTTTGTCCCGCCATGAGTTAATTCAGTAAACAATTTCTCGCTGAGCGCGGTTTTCTCTTAACATTGCACTTTTCAGGAACACATCTACCGTGTTAAACAGGGGATTACTGCCCTTTAATATCTAAATGAAACTGGCTACGAGAGGTCTCACTCGCCGTTTGTGTGTGTGTGTGACAGAAAACGTATGCAACAGCCACGTGCGTGGAGTGAGCAGACACCTGAGTGAACTGTGTGAAATTCAAGCCCAGAAGACGTGGCCAGCAAATGAGAGAACAACTACGCCCAACATAGGTACAACAAAAACCCCCACAATATATATCCGTATCGTGTCCACTTAAAAAAAAGGTATGCTAGTGTAGTGTTGTCTGTGCGTGCGGGTGGCGTGCATCGCACACACAGTCAGCTGGAGACGATGTGGTCGCAGGAGGCACCGCTCTACCGTCTTTATTCATTGTTGCCAAGCTCACACCACCACTCGGGCCCCATCTCTCTCTCACACATGACCCCGCTGCCGCACGCCCCGTCCCAGACACGATCCTGTCCACATTGCACCGACGGCGTCGACCAGGACAGTCAACCACTGTCTGGCCGCGCAGTGATCGGGCAAAGGCGGCAGCGACGACAGCGACGACGAGACGAGTCCAATCCCAGAAGTGGTAGCCCAGAGCTCTCGCTCTCCGCTGCTTATATTCTCCTCGGTGCGGCTTGGCTCCGCCCTAGCCGCGCCTCCCTTCTCGAACCCTATAGAGGGTTTCAGGGGCTTCTACACAAGGTCTATCATGACCCTTGCCCCAGTTCCTCCGCCCTGCCGGCACACCCGCGTGTATGCTCAGCGGCGTGTGCGCTAAGTGCCCACCTGCAGTTGCTACTGCTGTCCAACAGACTGCGCTATGTCACTACACAAGTATTCTTTCCGCAACCCATTGGCTATACTGCCTTCTGGAGGTGCATACAGGGAGTCCACGACTTACGGGCATAATTCGTTGATGAGACCCGTTCGTAAGTCGAACTAAATAATGTACTGCATTTAAATGCCCATACGGTCAATGTTATGAAATGTGTTACGGTTCAACAAAAAGGGGAAGCACTGTTAAAGTCATAATTAAGAAGGAATATTGTACAATTACATGCAACACTATAAAAACACTGTATAGTAAATAAAACACAAAATAAAGTAACAAATAGAAAGAAAGAAAAATCTGTTTAATTTTCACTTACCTTGAGTCCTGATGCTGGCTTGCTTGTCAGAAGGGTCGCAATGAGTAGACACACAAACACTCCAACGATCCCCCTTGTAGCTTTAACACGCTATATGAAGGCCGGCATGGCACACGAGCAGGTGAGTGGCCAGCACCACACCCGGCTGCCTTTGTCTCCCCTTGGGCAATGTTTACACACCAAACCAGGTACTCATTTGAGGCTGAGTTGACCTCGGGGAGGCCCATGACCCGTGAGTAGCACAGCATACTAACATCGGAGGGCCCTCGACCCCGCAAGGGGAGGCCCTTGGCGGACTGGGTCGACCAACTAACAGAGGGGGTCACGCTGCTAACCCGGCGACGCCACCCTTGGCGTCCGCAGCGGCTTCTCCTCTCGCACGAGCGGGAAGTCCTACTGTGGGGACGCCACGGGCAACAGGGACAGCCGGGGTGGTCGCCACACAGGACAGACCAATGGAGATGACAGCGCCAGAGACGGAGAAGCCAGCGCCGCCAATGGGTGAGAGCATGGCGCCACAAATGACAGCACCGGGACCACAACGAGACGGGGAAGGGTCCCCTCAGGAGGGGGGAGAATCACCCTTAGTGGGGCCGACACCGCTAACCGCCATTGGACAAAAATGGTGCAAAATTCTCGAGGCCCAGAGGAAATGGCCACTCCGGGCTTTAGCAGCAGAGCGTTGGAGCCACGTGCGGAGGATTTTTGACCCGCGATCCAGTGCAAATAGACGATTCCAAAACCGTCGGCGGGAAGAAGGGGAATCAGCCTTGGCCTACAGAAGCGCTCTCATGGCCCTGGCACAGGCTGCTTTCCTGGGCCTGGATGCAGGGGTACTGTTAGCGCTGGCACAGACCTTTAAAATAGTTTTGCCAGTCACTGATGAGGACAAGCAGACCTCATTGTGGATTGCGAAGAGCATAAGAGCCCATGAGAAGGTGATGAGGCCACAACGTGTGGTTGCGCAAATAGCAGACCCATAAACCCATCAAGGACTGGAGAGTGTTCAGAGAAAATGGAATGTGGGAGAAGACGCTGAACTAGATATGGATGTGGGACTGCCCGAGGAGGAGATGCTGGTGGCCGTGAGGGTGACATACTGGGAACCGGCCCAGAGCACTCGTCATTGGATGCCCTGGGGATTCGGAGCATCCAGCCGGACCCAGGACCCGGTGACCTGCCACCGATGTGGCCACACGGGCCACATCGCATGCGTGTGTCGATGCTGCCCCACCAGGGCCATACTCACACCAACGGCCGCTCTTTACCCCTATGTACAACCAGCAGGCGAGTCGCGACACTCCAGACACCTCGGCAGTTCCCATTGCAGACCTCACACACACCGGCTGTCAATGTATCTGCTACTTCTCGACGATCACAGTCACCTTCGTACACACGCGATTTTTCACCACAATGATGGCCGACTTCGGGGACACAATGGCGCAAGTTGACACGGACGGTAGTAGCAGCCTCAGCGGGGATGTCGGTGGTGGTAGACTCGGTGGGGATAATTGAATTCCAGATGCTGGTAGACACGGGAGAGTCGGTGACTATTATCTCCCTGCACGTTTTTTATATGCTTCCCCACAGGGCCCAGTGCTTGTGTTTCATTCAATTAATTATCATACATAGCGGCAAATGGGGGAAGCATGGGGCAGCTGGAGACCCAAATTCGAGTGGGAGAACTAGTAACATCCGTTCCTGTACTCATCTCCAGCACGTTTACGGTTCCCTGTGTAATAAAGGATCTCGCCGACACACTGCTGGGTCTCCGTCTCTCTCTATTCTCGTTGACGCTCGGACTCCGCTGGTCCCGACAGCGGACTGGCTGCTCCTCGTGCGCGCCCCGCGCGCGCCCTTCCGTCAGTCGCACCGCTCCCCGCTCCCGCACACCGTTGGCCGACGGTGTGCTCGAAGCGTCTCCAGCCACGTGGCTGATGGCGCGGGTGCCCTCCGGCCACCCAACGTGATCCTGCTTCGTGACTCCACCAACTGACCAGGAGCCCTTCCTGGATCCCACCTGTATTCCCTTCACCACGTGATCCTGTCTCCTCCCTCTCACCACGCCCTTCACCGAACCTTCTAGATCCCGACCTCCTCATAGCGCCCCGCTGGCTCTGCCCTTAGGTTCCGCCCCTGCTCTCCTCGCATCCGATTGGACCGGAGGTGAGCGGCGGACCTTCACATACGCCCCCATACTGGGTCCCGCCCCCAATACCCCGGGCCGTATGATTGGACGGACTATTTGAACCAGCTCCCTATAAAAATTGTGACGGACCAAGGGTACATCGAAATGCTGTCGGGAGAATGTCTATATTTCTTGCGTTCAGGTGCAGGCGGTCACAAAAGAGACGCTCATGGTACCTCCAGCAGCACAAATCTTAATTCCGCTTCAATATCGCACACCACTTGTGACGGCTCGACCAGACACAGCCATATTGGTATCACCAGCGATGGCGATCATGGATCGACACGCCACCAAAAAATTTTATTCAAGTTTTTAACACGGCAACCACACCTGTCACTATGCATGGGGGAACGGTTTCGGCACATGTGTGGCCCATGCCAGCAGGGGGCCGAGAAGTGCAGGCAGGAATAATGACGGATGCAACTGACCCTGCGAGCGAGGAAGTTATGCCCTGGCTGGAAGCCATGATATCGCAGGATCCTAACTTGTCCGAGCCACAGCGTCAGGGCCTTCGGGAATTTTACAAGACTTTGAGGACATTTTTAGTTAGGGACCATATGATTTAGGTTGTACTAATGTAATGTCACATCACATAGACACGGCAAACGCAGATGCACCACTACACTCGGAAGAACAACCATGCACTACACTGGCCAAAAACCGGGTTACCGCAAATGCCTACACCTTCATCCCTTCACTCACCTTCATCATCACTGCCGAGGTCAGGAAAGTTACTTGCCATGACGAACCAGCCTAGGCCATCCGTTACCAAGGAGGTGAAGCAACATCCGACCGAGCCGCAGCTACACCGCCCAGTTATCCGGGCACGGGCCCGCGTGATGCTCCCACAGTAACAGACAACTACCGCATGCAAGACCACAGGACCGCAGATGGAAGAAAAAAAACGGCAGTCTTTTTTCGCGCCGGAGGTTTTCGTCGGTTGTTCGCATGTCGCGGTTGGGGGGTCCGATTGACCTGTTGTGTGTACCGTCTTGTCTTACGGTTATTCGTTTTGTTGCTGTCTTAAATTCTGTTCTGTATACAGATGCATTCCACAACTTACACACACAAAGTTCAGGACTCCGGTTGAGTCGAAGTTGCTTGTTTGTTGATCAATAAAAGTGTTTTTTTTTCTACCGTTAGGATTACCCCGAATCCCATGGATTTGCATGGTTTGTGTTTAGTCGAGGACGACTATTTCTTCAGAGGAGGGGTGGTGGATGTAGAGCTGATACTTATGAGATTTGAGGGTACAATATAAAGATGACGTTACGAGGAAATGTAGAGAGAGGCGGCGTCATCGGGAGAGGCGAGGCGATCGGGGCACTTCTGGGAGAGGAACGGAACAGGGTGGACACGTATGGCGTGAGCCCACGGAAAAATAAAGTGTTGACCCTCATACTTCGTCTGGTGGACTCACTACACTACGATTAAATGGCTACAATAATGCTCAAATTAACAGAGCACTGAATGCCAAACCAATACCGAACAGCAATACTGCTGAAAGTGATCAGCCTTCTAAATAGTTTCCCTTAGAAGCTAACAGTGGCGGCTCCTGCAAAATCTCTCAGGGGGGGCAAATGTCTGGATGATTGATAAGGATAAGGTCCACCCATGCAATGGATAAATTAACAGCTTAAGCATGTAAAGGCAACTTCACTTCTTTAATATTAATGCAAAATAAAGTGACTCTTACAATACATCTTGTTTGTTTCTATACTCACTATTATTACAATCCACTCAGTTTCTTTTATTAAAGATTCCACTAGGTGGCGACAAATAATATTGTTGGATGAAACGTGCTTACGTATGATGACGTAAGCACGTTAGTGCGAGCCCTCCCGGAAGCCATAGAGAATGCATTGCAGCGCCCGCCGTTCGAAAAAAAACATCTTTGAATGTAAGTCTATGGGAACACTCTGGGCGATTCTCAGCCGGAGTGAAATCGCCCAAAAAGAGGCGGTACTCCACAGAACGTAGCATGACGCTGATTGGACTATATCCAGAGGCACAGTAACGGCTCGCGAAACTCTGTGGTTGAATGACATTGGTGGTGCGTCGCCCAATCGTCCTAATGAAGAAACCGCCCCTGGAAGCTAACCACCCTTTTCCTGAAGACGACCGCTTGCGTTGTGATAGAAACGTCGTAGTTTTCTGTTATTTTTTTATTATTTTCTTTGAACCTATCTACGTGACTTTACCGAAAGACCCAAGAATATAGCAGTATTGCTGTTAGAGTTTTGGAAAAACAAAAATTTTTAAGTAAGATTTGGCACGGTACACAGAATTCTAAAACTAGTATCATGTACTAAAGATTAATTGCCTAAGTTATCAACAGAAGGTGTGTATCGGCTTAATTGCTTATGTAGCAGATGCTATATTGGGCAGACGGAATGTAATATTAGTGTAAGACTAAAAAAACACCAAATAAATATTAAATACTCTCAAACACAACTGTCGGCAGTTGCCGAACATGCTGCCAATAAAGACACTCAATTGAATTTGATAACGTTGAAGTGTTGTGTAAAACGAATAATTACTGGCTGAGACTATTTCAAGAATCCATTGAAATTGCGAGAAATACAAATAATTTTGACCGCTCTGACAGCTACAGGCTTAGTCCGGCCTGGAAGCGTATTATTAAGTAACTAGCCTTTTGCCCGTCCAAGAACGGGTGTATTGCAGTAAATCTGAAACTTGCAAGCGAAAAGCAAACCGCGACGTGATATTTCGTGTGCAATTTGTAAGGCCGCGGTGGCACAGACTTCTTTCATTTAAAGGTTATAATCCCTTGTTCATCATGATGTCCTTTTTTCTTCGATGTCTCAACAGCGTTACGGAGATCGCGTGACGTGAGGGTTTTGCCTTTGTAGTGAGTAAAGGAGGGGGGAGGAGGCTGGAGGAGGCGACTCGCCCCCCTATGTGGAGTGACGTCACCCGCTAATTATTATTAAGGTAGGGGGTGTCCATTTGGAGGATGTCACCTGCTCATGATTATTAATGAAGGGGGGGGGGGGGGTTCTCCATGCGGAGTGATGTCACCTGCTCATGATCTCTGCACCTGATGAATTCAGTGATGACGTCGTCCTGCTCTATTTAAGAGCGGAAGCAGGTGGATTACTTCACTATTCTGGAAAATCGCCCAATGATGCTGGATGTAATGCCAGCGAAACGGCGTACGCCAATTGTAAATGTTGTGGATTTACTCTCCAACACACCGGTGGGCTAAAGTAGTAACTAATTGGCACGTTGGGTACGTGACAAACCTGACTGGCTGTGTCGGGTGGTGGAGGTTTACGACACATTTCATTACCTACGCGATCTAACCCAAAAACTTTTATTATACATAGTCGTGTGTATGCTTGTTAAAGATGTTATTTGCAAAGTCAAAGTAAAGGAACCGCGTTGCAGCGAACAAACGCTGGATGGTGCTCCGTATTTCTGTCGTCGGTCCAGGTCGAGTGGTGGAAATTCCTCGTTCCTATGGCGGGTGCCAAATCATGGAAGCTTATTTCTTTTACACTACTTGCTGAAAATGCACTGTGGAATATGATGTTTCCCATTTTACCAGCGCTCTAAAGAGGTGACTAGTGATGATGATTATTCCGATGCTGATGCCTTTGATGTTGATGTTTCAACTGCTGCTATTACTGATTCTGCTGCTGCCGCTGATGATGACACTTGTTGATTATATGCATTATTCTTCGGCTGCTGCTACTTCTGCCCTGCTGCTGACTCATGATGATTCTGCTGTTCCTCAGAAGAGAGTGAGCTGCTGGTTTTTGATGATGATGTTGAAACTGAGGAGGTGTTGAGATCGCTCAGCAAAGGAGAATACGCGGTAAGACCGGAACCAGGCAATGCTTACCAACCCCGGCACTAATAGGGGTTTTCCCCTTTTTTTCTGGCAACGAAACTGACACCTTTTGCAAGGAATCATGTTAACATTAACCAAAATACTTGCAGTCAAATGCCAACAAAAACAATACTCTGATAATTTATGCATTGTCCTTGCAACTGATTGGTCCACACCAGAGACAGCTTTTCTTAGAGCCTCGTCTCATATGGCGTTCGACTAGATGACGCCAAAAGGCGCACATTTCAAAGACAACGCACTATCAGGAGTAATGAGAGCTCGGGCTAAGCATCTACAAGTTGCCAGAGAAAAAGGGGAAAAACCCTATTAGTATATTTTGGTACTGGCAAAGGAGGCCTCATGATGTATGTTTGTTAGATTCCTGGCCACGATGCATATCACAAGTGCCACAAGGAGCATATCCTCGGTTGACTTCGCCTTAAATGAGTACTTGATGTAGTGTGCAAACATCAGTGCTTGGTAGATGAAGCTGGCCCGGCGTGGTATTGGATTTATCCACGGTGGCGAGATGTCAATTACCTTGCTTGGTATACAGGAGGTCGTGGGTTCGATCCGAACCCTGACACCTGCATATTTGGAGTTTGCGTGTCTCTCTCCGTGATGACGTAGATTTTTCTCCGAATCCTCCGGTTCCCTCAACATTTCGAAACATGCGTTTAGAGTCATTTGGCTGCGAAACATTTCCACGTGACACGCCGCTTCATTGGGCTATCATTTGTGATGAAGTCGCTTCTGAAAAAGAGCTATGTAGCTCAGTGGGCCTTACCTGGTGACATAAAAAAAAGTTAAGAGTTTTGTAGGATACATTTCTAGGTGCTTGCTTACAGCACCTGCCCCTACAGTCTGTATTAATGTGGGAATTATGGAAATATGTGTAACACACAAATACCTCCAGCACCTCCGATTAGCACGGTTGGCTACGTACGGTGCAAAATAAGTTCAACACACAGTACACAAAGGTCCACCGTATAGCCTGATCAGACTGTTGGGGCAAGTGCTGTTAGCGAGCGCCTTTGAAGGCCGGCACGGCACACGAGGGGGTTGGTGGGACAACACCACGCCCGGCCGCCTTCGTCTCCCCAGTGGTGATGTTCACACACCACGTACTTTGAGGCTGAGTAGACCTAGGGGAGGTGTTGACCGTGAGCGGTAATTGAACTCGGGTCGCCGGGGTTCGTAGCGCAGCGCTACCGCACCCACGAGTACATAACATACATGCCCACACACACATAATGGTTTAATTTCTCAGCAGCAGCTGCTGCCATTTGCCACTAGGTGGCAGGGACCTCACCACATTGGGGCCACGTGCAGAGTATTCGCGAATGTAGAATTCCCATACTGTAGCTGGCAACCCACACGGTTTACCCCGTAGTCTTGTACAGGGAAATTTAATTTTCAGCTCCATACAGCGTACAGCTGTTTCAATACGGGCAAAAAATGTATGTCTTTGTGTTTCTCCCTTGTGATGGGACTTTGTAAGGGGCCGTCCATAAATGATGTCACGCTATTTTGGACGATTTTTTACCCCCCCCCCCTTCGTCACACAACGTCACAAAAAGTCAGACCCCCCCCCTCAAATATGACATCACAAAGCTCTGCCCCCCCCCCCCCCATTTTTTTAAACATGCTTCAAATCTCTTTTGTCATTGTAGTGCGTATTTAATGTGGCGCTGCACTCTAATGTTGTAGGAGAAAACATTTATTAAAAAGTCTATTTAATTAAGTAGAGTTGCGTATTTTGATGTGACGTCACATTTCTCAAACCCCCCCCCCCCCCCTCATCACACATCGTCACAAATGTCTGACCCCCCCCCCCCTAGGTGCATGACGTAATTTATGGACGGCCCCTAAGATGAACATTGAGATTAATAAGGGCACGGGTGACCAATTAGGTCTGGATTGGCAAGTTTCAGGTAGTCACTGATAAGGGGTTGACAGGTTTAACGGGAAAAATGTGGGTTACGTTCCCAGTACAAGTGCACATAGGGGGAGAAATGGTAAATGTTTTATAACAATGACTACAATAAATAATACATTATAAAGAACAATGTGTTTAAAAATGTTTATATCTGATGGTGATGATGATTCGACGATGATGGAGGTGGCGATGGTGAGGAATTCAGGAGGATGCCTCCATGGCAGATGCGGGTGTTTGATAACACAGAGGGGGGGGGAGTAGCTCGAGCCGCAACACTCCTTGATTGCATTCGCATTTTTAATAATCGACCTCCTAGTCGACGCATTTATACCACAATGTCGATCTACCGCAAACGCACTCTCACTGATATCAAGCCCATCTACCACCGTTTAACCATTCCACTCAAACTCAACATCTTACTCTGCTTCTTTCTCAACAGACGCACTTCCCTCTATCATTTGATGCTTGAGAACCATGATTAAGGGGGGAATTAACAAGCGAGTTCTGCATGAATTACGAATACACATGTCCTACTGTGCCGCATCAGCCCCATCCCTCTCGGCTGTGTATGTACGTCCACGTTGCTTATCTCTGTGCTCGCCTGCCAGGATGAGAAGGATGCCTTCTACGTGGTGGACCTGGGAGACATCGTCAGGAAGCACCTGCGCTGGCTCGGCGCCCTTCCTCGTGTGTGGCCCTTCTACGCTGTCAAGTGCAACAACACTCAGACCATCGTACACACCCTCGCCACGCTGGGCACTGGCTTTGACTGCGCCAGCAAGGTGCCTTCAGTGTTTGTGTGCGGTCAGAGTGTGTGTGTGTGTTCTGTGTTCACATGCCTTCTATGACCTGTCCCAGTTTGTGGCCAAAGTGCTACATAGAGATGGGGTAATTGTGGTGGGTGACTTTAATGACCGAGTTGGTCATAACGCAGGCACTTGGGCTGGAGTAATTGAATGGCATGAACGAATATGTGTTGTGTGTGTGATCATTGAGTGCAGTTTGTGTAAGTGTGAATGGCGATTGTGTGTGCGAGGTCTTTGAGAGTAGTTCGAGAAGCTTTCCATGGCTGTACCGGAGGAATTTCCATCTGGTACAGAAACAACTGGGAGGCTGATCGATGCCTAGGTGCGGTCGAGCGATGGCTCCCTATTTGTCAACCATGTTATGTATTCTGATGATCTGGTGATTGCTGCTCACGCAGAGGAGTTGGAGGCGCTGCTGCTGAATCTGGGGTGTGCCATGAAGAGGTGGGGTTTTACCATCACCCCCAGCAAAATTAAGCACCTGCCTGGGTATTGTGTGCCACCAAACACTCCACCCCCTTAGCTCCCCATTGCCCATTGAGCAGTTGTGGAGAGAGTGGAGAGTTTCTCATACCTGGGTAGGGTGCTTATGACCAGCTCCGGTTTGATAGCAAAGGTCTCACTCCGAATCAGTCGGGAGCAGCATTATGTTTTAATCGGCTGTGCAATGCTGTGTGGAAGTTACCTGGTCTGTCGCTCCGCACGAAGCTTCGTGTCTTCTCAGCCACAGTCATGCCCCCCCTTCTCTGTGCTTGTGACACGTGGACCCATCTAATGGAACACCTGGGCTGGTTATAAACACTCCGGCTGGCATGTCTACCATCCATCCTGGGTTTAACCAGGCTGGGTTGTGAGAGGAGCTCATAAATCCTTGAAAGATTTGGACACATTCCCATCTGTGAGATTATCTGGCAGGCAAGGCTACATTGGCTGGGTCATGTAGCCCGCATGCCCAGCCACCGCATGCCCAATTAGCTTCTGTTTGGCCGCATAGAGGGGGCTAAACAGGCACGACATGGGCTGAAGAAGAGCTAAACTGATGTGGTACAGGAGGATGTGCAGCTGGGAGGATTTTCTGACGACTGGTACAAGCAGTTTCAAGATCGGCCTCTTTGGGGAGGCTCGTGAAGGACGCTACTGGGCAGTTGGAGGCAGTCGCCCTCCAGCAACAACGGAGGGCAGAGGAACGATGCTCACAACAACAAACTGAGCGCCGGGCAGCTAAAATGAAGCAAGTTGGCAGAGTAGGGGGTACAGCTGGTGGATCTACCCAGTCATCTCAGTCAGCCAACCCATGGCACCTGGGTCTGTCCCAAGACCTCCTCCTGTCAGCGAGCCTTCGACACTTACTGTACTTCAAGTGGCCTAAATGTGCAGCTGGCGTGGCACAGGCGCCGTGGTGACGTCACCGTCACTTCGTGGCGAATGGCGGGTATTGGTATTGGTTGGTGTATGTGTGACTCAAATGAGTACCTGGTGCGGTGTATAAACATCGTCACTAAGGAGATAAAGGCGTGTTTTCTGGCCAACCGCCCCCTCGTGTACCGTGCTGGCCTACATAGGTGCTCCTCGCCAACAGCACTTGCTCCTCCAGTCTGTTAAGGCTAGACGGGGGATCTTTGCCATTTGTGTATCTGAACATGCAAACAATCATTCTTTGATAATGTGTGCATTGTCCTTAAAACGGATTGGCCCACATTTGAGACGGCCTGCATTTTTTTACCACAAGCACATTGAGTGAATGCAGACTTGATGCCTTGCAATAGGTGCCTATTTAATGTTTGAAAATCTCAACCCACAGAGAGGGTAAAGCCTGTTCCTTTTCACGATCACAGTCATCGTCGTGTGTGTGTGTCGCAACAGGCGGAGATAGCGCTGGTGCAGAGCCTCGGCGTGAGCGCTGACCGCATCATCTATGCAAACCCCTGCAAGCAAGCGTCGCACGTGCGCTACGCGGCCGAGCACGGCGTCAACCTCATGACCTTCGACAACGATGCCGAGCTGCACAAGGTCGCCCGCGTCAACCCCAACGCCAGGTGAACGCAAACGGAGGGGAAAGCGAATTTATTTATTTTTTTCTCTCATGGATGGGCGGCAGCAGCAGCCGCCATTCGCCACTCAGCGGCGGTGACGCCACCACGGCGCTTGTGCCAGGCCAGGTGCACTCTGACGCCACGCGAAGTGTAGAAGGCTCGCTGACAACATTCTTTGTCAGAGGTAGCGATGGCATTGCAAATAGTACATTGTGAAAGTGGTGCTCTCATATCAAGGTTAAGACTCTCTAACTTCAGGTGATGGGATGACACGGCTCTACCGGCAGAGAATGAGGTGGATCTTCAAATACTAATAACCAGGGTGAACAAGACCCATATCACTTTTGGCGCTAAAATCAGTACAGTTGTACCAAGACTTGATCAGGACAACTTAGAATTTAGCAGAAGTAAAGAGGTGAGATGAGGTTGCATCAACAAACGCTGGCCGTGACAATGTGTTGTCAACTTTTGTCCACAAATACAGAAGTTGTCTGCTAGTTTAATGCCCCCCACACGCTCTAACCCTAACCCTAAAGGCTTGTGCTGAGAATCGCCACCGATGATTCCAAGTCCATGTACAAGTTGAGCCGTAAATTCGGTGCCAGCGTCGAGTCGAGCCATCAGCTGCTGGAGACGGCGCAGGGACTGGGACTGCTCGTCGTGGGGGTCAGGTGAGTCTACCTCGAATGGCGATGAGAATGGCACAAGTGAAAGGCGAACCAAACTGTTAAGTTGCCATCCTTGGCAGTGAGGGGAGGAGCGGACTTGTTGTGGATGAGAGCACGCTAGCTAAGTCGATGCTAGTTCAACTCTTAACCAAACCAGCCAACCAGGTGACATGGCCTAGTGGTCACGTGTTCGCAGATTGTTGTTGCAGAGGTTCATCCACAGTTTGCCGAAGAAAATGGCCCTACAAATTATTAAATTGGAATGATATCAATTAACGTACCCTACTGACAGACAAATGCCCAGGTAATTCTTGAAAATTAGGCTATGCTGGTCCCTTGAGGTGTCCCCTGTTTAATTAAAATAAACTTCTTATCAACTGGATAACCAGACAATAGCTAACAAAACATGAACTCAACCCCTAACCTCGATCATCCCACTACACACAGCTAAACTACCCAAGAAATACTAGCCCTACACCCTACCCTCATAGCCAACTTAACACTATCACAACCTTTAAATTCCCATTTAAAGCTTTCGTGACTGCAGGGATTCCCTTCTACGCGACTTTACCGAAAGAACCAAGAATACTATCACAAGCCCTTAACCCTGATCCTAACCCCTAACCCGAGTTCCACCACTGCTGCTTAAACCTGCTCCCAATTAACTTTTGGCGTTCACTGTGTGAAGTGGTGATATTCATCAGTGAGGATCCATCTGTAGCGTTAAACTGGGTGTGTTGCATATTTCTTAAGCGTTGGTGGATCACATAGAGGTTTGTGAAACTGAAACACCCGCTGGGGTTCGTGAATTTCACAGGTACCTGTTCAATCACGCACCTTTGCACGTGCACTCAGAATTTCTGGCGTGAACACCATCCGCTCCAGGGCGTTCCTGAGCCCGCTCCTGCCCAGCAACAACCGTAGCCAATCTTGCCGCCCTCTGTCACATGCTCCCTGCTCATCCCTTCGCAACTCGGCATGTCCTCGCCATTCCACAAAATACCGTTGGTCGAAGGCCATCACAATTGTATGCTTTTTAAGTTAAGCATCACAAAATGGACTGGCTTGGCAGTTTAATTCTTATTGTCTGTGCACGTGTTGTCGTGTGTGTGTTTCTTCACCAGCTTCCACGTTGGTAGCTGCTGCCAGGATGTTGTGACCTATACCGAGGCCATTGCAAATGCCCGTCAGGTTTTCAACAACGCCGTAAGTGACACCCCCCCCCCCCCCGCCCTCAATCGCTTGATACTTAAGATTTTTGATGAAATTGTCTGAAGTGCTGACTCTGTAACTCTCCATGGAAATGCCTCTTCTGTCTTCCAACACAATCAAGGATCTAGTCCTGTTGGGCCTCTCTTCCCTCTCTCTCTCTGCTGCCTCCCTTTGCCTCTTTTACCGGTGCTTCCTTGGTCTGTGCTTTTGCCAAGTCGTTCCCATTGGTTGGCCCATGTGTCTGTTGGCCCCACTTGTGCACGTGCCCTCTCTTCATCTCTTCACGTGAATTATGTTTCCTTGGTGATCCTAGTTCACACCCCGTGCTGCTACACTCTGGAAAACATCGCCCACATTTTGTCTTTCTATTTGATTGCAACTCGGGTATCACTGGATTTATAGCACATTGCACGAACCAGTGTCACTGGTCCACCACCTCTTCCATCCTCTAGAAACATAGTAAACTAAACTGCTCAATTTTTTTTTTATTTTGCCAGGTAAGGCCCACTGAGCGATAGTTTTTTCAGAAGTGACCTGCCCAGAAGTGACCTGGCCACACGTTTTAGCCCAATGACGTGGCTTATCATAAACAAATTAAAGCAGCCAAATGCTCTAGGCGCACGTTTTTAGATATAGAGGGGGAAAAACTGAGGACCCGGAGAAAAATCTACATGACCACGAAGAGAACATGCAAACTCCAAATATACAGGCATCGTCAGGGTGGCTGTATCGAAGAATGCTGAAAATCCCATGGACAGCCAAAACCACCAATACACAAGTTCTGCAAGATATGGGCACTGACAGGCAACTGCTGAAGACCATCATTAGCAGGAAGTGTTACTACCTAGGCCACATTGCCCGAAACGACCACAAATACCAGCTATTAAAGCTTATCCTGGAAGGAAAAATCGAAGGGAAAAAACGACCAGGACGGCCAAAAACGACATGGCTCAGTAACATCAAAACATGGCTACAATTAACAACAGCACAAACTCTACACGCCGTGCTAGACCGGGACCAATATCATCGTGAAGTCGCACACGCCGTTAGGCAGCACTAAAGAAGAGAAGTCAGGGTTGGGATCAGACTACAATCTCCTGCATAACAGGCGAGGGAGTTAACATCAAGCAAACGTGGCGCCCCATGAACCTTGGAGCATAATGCCTTCACAATAGCCGTTGTGCTTTAATAATGGCATGAATACCACAAGTGCTTACTTTTTTATCATTAATGACGGATTGTTTTTTTTACACTTTTTAATACGTATACAATTATAGCGATGTGCAGTTGTCAATGTTTGGCGAGGCATTGTTAACTCTGCCTCCGCTGCAACACTGTTTCCAGGCTGAACTGGGATTGAGGCTGACTCTTCTGGACATTGGAGGAGGCTTCCCAGGCCATAATGGAGAGTCCAAATTTACATTTGAGGAGGTCAGTGTTAGTAGGGGTGGAATGACTGCACATCACCTCCCACGGCGATTCGATTAAACTTTTTGATTTCGGGTCGCGGTTCGATTAAAGAATAATTCTGTTTAGATATTTGCACTGGTTTGTAGCTCCTCTGTATGTTGAGCTTCTTTTGCACCATACATAGCCTCTAGTGGCTGCAGGAGTGACATCAACACATTGCAGACAACATCGATTCTGACATGCATGAGTCAACGCACATATTGTAAGCTGGAGAGGGAATCGATGTTTTGTCACACCCAGAGAGCAAACGTTTTCAATTTAATCAGGATGACATGCTTGCCATGACTTATCTACGTTTAGCTTATCTGAAATGTCCTTGCGTCAGGTATGAACGTGAGCTTCTCAAGCATTTTCATTAATCATAACCGTGGAGCGATTTGATCTGTAAACAAATAAATACATCGTTTATATATACATCTAAAAAATAAGCCCGCAATAATTTCCCCTGATGTGCTGTCAACATCATGTCACACACTGTTGTGCGACTCTTAAGTGTCTGGCAGCAGCTGTGCAGCAAGAGATTTTCTCAGAACTTCTTAAAACCCCTGCCAAGTGGCCTCTTCATCTTCACACAAGAGACACTGATCCCCCGTATAGCCTTCAACAGCAGACTGTCGGGACAAGTGCTGTTAGTGAGTACATATCAAGGCAGGCAAGGCACACAAGGCGGTGGGTGACCAACATCACAAGGTCACACTTTCGTACACACTCTTCAGTGAGATGGGTGTTTGTCACGTAAAGGTCAAACCTACATTTTAATTCTCGCAGCTGTATTTCAGCCAAATTCGGTTAAAACGAAATGTGAATGATGTTTTGCAGTCACTGATAATGACCTTGGCTGAGTCCATGAACTCATCAGTGGCTATTTGACCTTGGATCCACCAAGCCACCTCAAATCACAGGTTTTGAACCTTTCAGCATGAACTTTTGTGGTTCCATGAATTTGCATGAATTGCAAATATTCAAGCCCATTATTATTTAAAAATATATTATAATTTGTTTACATTGGGAGTGAAAGTAGTGCCTTTAGTGGCTCCAGGTGCCACACGCCCATTGCATATACCATATATGAATTGAAAAACATTGATTCTCACGTGGACAATTTTCTGCATGTATTTTGAATGTAAGAATTGATGCTCGTCAATTAATCTATGGATCAATATATGCCTGGTTGCCATGTGATAGATACTGCAGTGCAGTGTTTGGACCTTGTACGAATGAGGTAAAAGGACCTAGCTGGGACCAGAGACAGACACTGAGAGACAGAAGCATAGAGACAAACGCAGAACGAGAAACATCAAAACTTTGATATAAGTAAAAACACAGAGTTGCATCGAGTGTGAGGCATACATAGAGACAGAAAATCACTTTGGAACTGGTGGCCCTGTATAAATACACTCTTTGCACACTCATTAAGGTCACGTTGATTCAGCACTGCTGCCACGCACGTGTCTTCGCAAATCCGACTTCTCAGATCGCGGCCGTCGTGAACTCTGCACTGGACACGCATTTCCCCGCGGGCTGCGGAGTGAACATCATCGGCGAACCCGGCCGCTACTACGTCAAGTCGGCGCTTACCCTGGCCGCCAACGTCATCGCCAAGAAGTCGTTCGTCAATCCGCTGGCCGACAGTGTGGGCATAGGCAGCAGGAGGGGGGGGGGGCCGCGGAGTTTAATGTCATTTCCAGAGCATGTTCGCCGGTGAAAGTCGTTGTAAATCAATTTAATTGAGATACGATTGCATCGGGATGCGGTTATATACCAGCTTCTGGAATGTTGTGGTGGACTTGCACAACGTAAAAAAGTACTTTGTGGCATTGGAATCTTCTCATCCGTCGGGAGGTCGCTGTTTTCTGTTGCAGCTGCTGTTGTCTGGAATTCCCTCCTTTGTAACCTTGTGAATATCTATAGGACCTTTTTGCTAGTATCTAAATATTATGAAGAATAAGACATTTTACCCTTTCTAGCAATAAAACAGGTGTCAAGATGTTCAAACAACAAATACAGTAGATCCCTTTTCCAAGGAATAAAGTCTGCATTAACCACACGTACTTGTGGTGAACATACAAATAAACATGCTCTAATAATATATGCATTGTGTTTGAAACTGATTGGCCTGCACCAGAGATGGCCTTGCCTTGTCTCGCCAGTGTTAGACCAGAGAACGCCAAAAGGCGAACAGTTTTTCCACAAGTATGTTTGCATGGTTAATGCAGATGATAAAACCTATTCTTATTTTTCATCAACCTTGGCAATGCTGGTGCCTTGTGGCTGTGTTTACATCTGGTCTGAAGACTCGTTCGGGTTCGCATGCGTTCAAGTGAGACTCACTCCTTACGAGACTGTCCCGTCGTTTGAATAGTTTCTACGTCAATAATGGCTTCATTATGCGAAAAGTTTTCCGAATTTAAGTGAAAAATAAGTAACGAAAATGACAAAGTTACAGGAGCTCTCTGCCGTGCACCCTGCTGGGGGTATTAGAAGAAAGGGACGTTCTCGTTGTATCGTAATTGTATTTTAATTGAATTGTGATTGCATCGTGAATGTATTGTGATTGTATTGTGATTATATTGGAATAGGAAACGGATTTTGTTGTGTTCTTGCCTCCGCCACAGGTGAGGGGCAGCCAGCGCACATGTACTACATAAACGATGGCAACTTTGGATCGTTTAACTTTGTGTTCTTCAAAGAGAAATGCACTCCCCCAGTTGCATTGAAGGTAATTGAGAATATTACATAATTTGTAAAATGAATGCTACTGTACAGTCACAATGTATGAGGACCTCTGTGTGAAGTGAATTTGCAGAAGTGCGAAGCAGGTTTTGCACCCTGGCATGTGTCATGGCCCTTTAAACAAATCCCACTGGCGTTCCTGATGTCATATCGACGTCTACGCGGGGTGTTGTGACCTGTTAAAAGTTACTGACCCGCCCAATACTGAAGATCTGTGAAAAAGAGCTTCATAGCTCATTGGAATCCCCCACTTTCACAATGTGGGGCCCGTTCAGCGTAGTACAGCAAGTCCCCGCTTAACATGGGCGTTGTGTTCCTGAAAATTTCCGCATGAAGCAAATTCGTGATAAGTCACAGGAGTGATTTTCTGATGCAGGCCAATCATTCTCAAGATTGTGTACGGTATCAAAACATGCGTGAAAGCTCTGCGCCCACCCAATCCCTCGTGTTCATGGCCATTCTTTCGCGCCTCACCGCTGCGTCTTCCTTTCTTTCTCTCTGCTGTGCAGCGCGTGGAGCCAGAGGAGCCGCTGTTTGAGTCGTCGGTGTGGGGCCCCACTTGCGATGGGCTGGACTGCGTGATGGAGCGGACACAGTTGTTGGAGTTGCACGTGGGCGACTGGCTGCTGTTCCGCAACATGGGCGCGTACACTCTGACCCTCAGCTCAGGGTTCAACGGATTCCCGTTGCCCAACATCCACTACATGATTGGTGATGCCGAGTGGTGAGGCTGGGCAGATGGGCACTGTTGAGCAGACAGGGTTAGGCGAAGTCAATATTGCTGACGAGTGGCTCTAAGTAGATCGGATTAAGTGGTCCGTTGATGGTCTAGTTTTGGGTGAATGTGTGGAGTTGGTGGTCTTGGTACATTTTTTGTTTTGTAAAAATGTTTAGTAGTATCTTAAGTAGTATAATATATTGTTATGCAGATACCTCATGTACGAGTGGAAAACAAAACACTCCTGTGTGCGACTTGAGCTACGAACACCAAACAGACTACAGAACTTCGCACTGCCCCATAAATAATTCTGAAGGTTGTGTATCGGCAATGGCGGAGCCAGGATTTTCAGGTAGAGGGGGGGCAACCCCTTCAGAAATTAAAAATGATAGGAGTTGTTAGTTAAGTAAGGACTTGTACCTTGCTTTTTATTCGACGCGTGTGCGGCGATGGCACAGCCATCGATCGAGGGTCGAATTAGAACCGTGTGTAATTGGCATCGCGCTCACTGAAGGTGTTTGCCTTCAGGGAAGTCGTGTACTGTATACGCAACTGCGCACAATTCTATGAGATACTTATAACTGCGTTGATGTTACTTATTGCCAATTATGAACTCAGACTATTGCCCTATCACCTCATTGAGTCCCTGGCACATAATAATATGCTACACAGTGGCAATGGGGGTCGCAAAATGCCGATTTGTTACTAATAAACCCCAATGATCCGATCGAAATTAGGGATTTCGATCAGATCATTGGGGGGGGGGGCACGTGCCACCCCACCCCCCCAACTGGCTCTGCCAGTGTGTATCGGAAATTCACCAACTCTCAGACAAAGCAATTTAATGGCTAAATCACATCGAACTCAATCTCGAAAAGTTTCTCTTTATTGGCCATATGAAATTAATCAATACATTTTGAGAAGTTAGGAATGCATTTAAGAGGAATGAGTGTGGAAGATGATTGAATTGCAGGGATGGATATTTTGTGGCAATGATGTGATTGTCTTGAATTGATGGGGTCACGTGGTCTCTATAGATGGTCGAGTGCTAGCATCCAATGGTCTGTTAGCAGTGATAGATGGTCTTGAATATGTTTCATAAGTAAGTGGTGCATGGTACTGCTGGGTGGGCTGGTGGTTTTGATGGGTGGTGTTGAGCGGGTATGGTTAGGTGGCACTGAGCAAGTGGCGATGTGGATGTGTGTACACGCATCTGTGTATCCGGGAGCGGTAGTGCACCGGTGAGCATGCTGCACTACTAACCCGCTCACAACCAATAAGAATGGGAAATATTGAAACCGGTACTGAGCCTCCGCTAGGTCGACTCAGCCTCAAATGAGTACCTTGTGCAATGTTTAAGCATTGCCAATAGGGAGGCAAATGCGGTTAGGCATGGTGCTGACCACCCACCCCCTCTTGTGCCGTGCCAGCCTTCATAAATGCTTGGTACTGCTAACATCACTTGCCCGAACAGTCTGTTACAGGCTATAAGGGGATCATTGTATTTTTATAAGGAGTAGAGGCTTATTTGTTAATGCCATTGCGCTATAAATATATGGTGACCTGAGTTTGATTCCTGGTAACGGCTTACATCAAGGGCATGAACGGGACCTAGGCCCCTCAACTCAACGTTACCATATGCAGCGTGTGAACATGAGCAGCAGTGAAACAATGAGGGCCGGGCATGGTCCTGGCCGTACAACCCCCTCATGAATAAGCTTCCCCTGTACATTATTCAGTCTCCCTCCTTATCCTCCTTTCGCTCCTCTCTTAAAGCTCCACCTCTCCTCCATTGCCATACCCTTCCTCTTCCCTCCCCTCACCCCTCCACTCCATCCCATCCCTCTCCTGTGCATTCGTGGCCCCTACGTGATAGTCATTCCACGGCCCTTGCACGCCCTTGCCATCACTCTAATTTTTGTTACTGCTTTATAATCTCTGTAAGGCGCCTGGGACTAAGGCACTATATGAATATAAAATAAGATAAGATGTGTAGTTCTGGCCTTAATAGACGCTCACTAGCAGCACTTGCTGTGTGTGTGGGCACATGTACGTGTGTATGCGTGTGAGCAGGTCTTTGCTGGTCAAGGAAAGTAAAGACCAGGAATCAATGTCATCCCTCAACTTAAAAAATGGCAACTAAACTGCATTTACCAATATGCTTAAGCACATTTAATAATTTCACACAGCATCACGTATTGATGTACATCATGAAGTAATTTCAACAATGCCTCGTCAAAATCAATTAATTACCAGGCGACTATCGTGGGTTTTTTTACGGAAAATGGGTGCCAAGAGACCGGGCAATGGGTACGTCGAACAAGCACCGGGCGCCAAGAGACCCACACATATACACTGAATCCTCGCTTGATGCGATAAATGTGTTCCTGAAGAGTGCTGCATTACGCGGAATCAATTTCCCCATAAATGATAACCGTCTGGCGAGTTACGATGTACACAGATTGCAGGAAGATGGTGGTGCAAATAATTGAAGGTTACTTGAAGTTGCATAAGTACATCAATTCCCAAGCTTGGGAAAGGCAGTAAAACAACAGCAAAAACAGTCCCATACCATATCAAGACAACACATAGTCCCTCAATACAATTGTACATTGCAATTGAACTATCAATACGTTAAATTTAGATTTAAAACTTTCGTGACTGTAGGGATTCATATTCTTGGTTCTTTCGGTAAAGTCACGTAGAAGGGAAATAATAAAATAATATAAATATAAAACAATAAAAATCTCACGACGTTTCGACTGCAACACAAGCAATCATTATCAGGTGTGAAATCCACAGCAAAATTTTTTTTTATTGTTTTATATTTATATTATTTTATTATTTCCCTTCTACGTGACTTTACCGAAAGAACCAATAATATCAATACATTGTTCAGAATCAAATGTACAAATCACATTGGCAAATGTGGCTATAGCCAGCACTAATCTTCTGCTTCAGAATTTTTTTTGAAGGAGTATTTCTAAGAGAGGAAACAAGATTGTTATTCCAAAACGTTGGTGCTGGAAAGGCAAATGCTTTGTCACCTATTCCAATTCTTGTTCTTGGGATAGTTAGAAGGCAATTATATGGACGTCTTAGGGTTCTTGGATTCAACAATTAGGGTAAATGAATTGGCTAAAAGTATAGTGCAGATTTGCCAATAAGAAATGTTATGGAAGAACAGGACTCAATGGAGATGTATTCTTGCATCAAGTGATGTGAGATTGGATTTTAAGTATAAATCACAATGGTGCGTCCTGCATGAGTACATTCAGTGCAAATCGAAGAGCAGAATAAAGCGGGTTTAGTCTGTGATCAAGTTTTTTTGGGTCAAATTGCAAATGCAGGTTTCCTTTACAACACCGGTTTTCTGAAGTAACTAATTGGCACGTTTTTTTTACGTGACAAATATTTGCTGTGTTGGGTGGTGGTGGGTTTAACGACACATTCACGCAATATAACCAATAAACACCTTTTTTATGGGTTTAGTGATTCGCTAGTAGCTGATCAGTAAGCAGCGTCACATTCGTCAAACAGTGGTTAAATGATAGCTTGAACTATTTGCAGGCGTAATTGAACGGGAAAACTATTTGTTTCTACATATTAAAAATAAATATTAAGATGTTCGTTGATACGTTATAAATACGGGGTTGAATTATAAGTTTTGAATCAATTAGTAAACCCAAGTATTTGAAGCACTCCGATTGTTCAATTATGTTGTTTTCTGATATCCATAAGAGAATGAAACAGGATTTTTGTTTGAAGAAAAATTCCCATGATCTTCGTTTTTTGAGGATGTAGGAGCAATGTTAGTGGTGACGATTGATGTTGAATAAAATCTAAATCGTGTTGGACATTCTCTGATTTCGTTTGGAGATTTACCTGATACTAGTGTAATAAAATACTTCGTCACACACTGCTGGTCTCCGTTGCTCTTTATTTAGCTTCTTGCTCGCACCCCACTGGTCCTGACAGCGGACCAGCGTCTCCTCACGCGCGCCCCACACGCGCTCCCTCGTCAGTCCTCTCGCTCCCCCACTCCACACACCGCTGGCCGACGGTGTGCCGAAGCTCCTCCAGCCACGTGGCTGATGGCGCGGATCCCCTCCGGCCACCCAACGTGGCTCGGCTTCTTCACTCCAACCACTGACCCGGAGCCCTTCCGGGCTCTCACCTATATCCCCTTTACCACGTGATCCTGTCTCCTCCCCTTCCGGACCGTCAAATCCGGCCTTCCCATAGCGCCCTGCTGGCTCCACCCCCGTTCACCTCGCTTCTAATTGGACCCGAGGTGAACGGCGGACCCTCCCATATGCCCCCATACTGGGCTCCGCCCCCCAATACCCCGAGCCGTATGATTGGGCCAGAGCCCAGCAGCGAACCCCGTTTACGCTCGCATAACGCTAGTGTAGCCGGCCTGCCCTTGCCCCTCACCTCCCGTGAATCGCAATGAGCGGACAGGTCGGCTAAATAGACAACAATAAAAAATATATGTAACAAGGTTCGGAGACGAGTAGATGCTCTGCATTGTGTTCTGTTATCCTGAGATGTGGGCGACTCCACAACAGACGAGCACCAGAGGTTTGTGAATTGTCCACAATTTATTTCAAAGTGTTCTTCCAAGGGGCATGACCAGAGACACCCTCATCACCCTCCATGTCACGCAACATCTCGGCTAAGTCCCTCGGCACGGAATCCACCCCAAATCTGAATTTGAGGGTGTGTCCCGTACTCGTGCACGTGAGTATCAGGGTCCTTTACCTGATCATCATTGCCTTTCACTTATAATACAACAAATATGCACCTGGCTACCCGTAGCCACATGCAGCTGCGAACTGGAATATAAAACAGTTTTCTTGCGTCGCATATGATGCCAAACGTTGCAGAGTGTGCAAATATAAGTGTGATTCGTCACAGACAAGCCCACACTGGCCACGCTCGCATGACCATGTAATCAGAAAAGAGGTTTAATGTTGAATGATTTAAAAATTTAGATGAGTGATGGAGAAGATGCAGTAGTAATGGGACAAGGATTGGTTTCAAAGCCTGACCTAATCAACAAAATGAATAGATTTACAATTTATTTTGTAAAACGTTTGGCATCATGAATTTGAGGGTGTGTCCCGTACTCGTGCACGTGAGTATCAGGGTCCTTTACCTGATCATCATTGCCTTTCACTTATAATACAACAACAAATATGCACCTGGCTACCCGTAGCCACATGCAGCTGCGAACTGGAATATAAAACAGTTTTCTTGCGTCGCATATGATGCCAAACGTTGCAGAGTGTGCAAATATAAGTGTGATTCGTCACAGGCAAGCCCACACTGGCCACGCTCGCATGACCATGTAATCAGAAAAGAGGTTTAATGCTGAATGATTAAAACATTTAGATGAGTGATGGAGAAGATGCAGTAGTAATGGGACAAGGATTGGTTTCAAAGCCTGACCTAATCAACAAAATGAATAGATTTACAATTTATTTTGTAAAAGAGTTGCTGTCCTAAACTGCATTTTCTGATATGTAGTGAGGCATGTCTGAGAAAACTTTAAGCTACGGTTGACCGGTGAAGACATTGTGATACGAACAATATGAAATTGCAGAATATTGTATTTTGGAGGAAAATAAATTAACAGAATATGGGAGTTGCCATTGTTTAACACAGTATAGGGGTGTGTTGTGTGCGTGATGGATGAGATGAAAGTGACGGCAAATTTGATAGATTGAGTGACAATGGGGTGAACATGCAGAGCAGAGTAACTGGGTGGGAGACGAGCAGCAGCTCGCTCTTCCAGTTCCAGACAACCCAGTCAGGAGCACAGATGTAGAGACGTAAATAGCGTCTCTGTGGCGTATAAGCCAATTACTACCACAACGGGTGAGTGAATGCGCACTTACCTCTCGATGGGGGCTGACGGGGACGCGTCAGATAAGCGGGCCCCGCAAAGCGGGGTTCCGTCGGAGAGAGAGGACATGCCGACACAGTGGTGAAGGGGGCCTGGAAACGGGGGCCATGTGACGCTGGCTCCGGTTCCCCCACGAGAGGCCGAAGAAGGGACGTGGCGAGAAACGGAGCGAGGCCACGCTCGAGGAGGATATGAGGGACGGAGGGGGAGCGGAAGAGCTGTCCATTGGTGGTCGCGTTGGGGGGAGCCGGAGAACGTCGGTCGGAGGGACTCAGTGAGACAGGAACCCCCTCTCCCTTTTTGGGGTCTAGAATAGCCCCGAGTATGGTTAACTTGTAAGCCTGTTAAAGTGTTAATAAATCGAGGTGCCTCCAGACTTCAGTGTGTGCCTCGTTTGATACACACTACATCTGGTGCCAGAAGTGAAAATACTTACTGCTAAGATTGGCATAGGCTTCAAATGTATACGAGATGAAGACAACCTACCAAAACATCTTCGGAGAAGGAAGATGAGGAGGGGGCGATCCCCCAGACGGCCGGATATGGACCGCGAGGGATTTGGGCCTGCAGAGCAGCGGCAGGAACGCAACCTCACCACTCCGCCGCCTGCGGGGAGAGACAGGCGAGCACATGGCCAGCGGTTGGCCAATCTGCTGTCTGCCATGGCAGTACTCGTGGCAGAGATGGGCCTGGACGAGCTGGCCAAACGAGTCGGAGGATCGGGGCCACGAGGAGAAGACTCTGCCGCCGCTACGTCCCATCCACGGGAAGCGCGGGAGATGCAGCCCACGTAGGCGGCCGCCATTTTGAGCGGTGCGCGGGAAGGGATTCCCGCCATTACGTTACAGCGTTGCCTCCCTCGGTAAACGGTAGGGGTCAGTGAGAGGTTAGAGCGGATCGAATTGACAGATTCCCGCCAGACAAACGGCCAAGGGTCAGCTAAGGGGAAAGAGGATCCAAACAACAGATTGGGAAGGACCAATCAGAGGGGTCCACAAAGTGGCGTGGGATTGGACAAGCCCAGCCACAAACCGGTATAAAAGCCAGAGCGCTGAGAGCTCTGGCTCAGTTCTCCTCACACGAAGACCGAAGCCCGGGCTGAAGAAGATAGAACCCTGGACCAAGCCGTCTAGCTCTTCTAAGAGCTGAGGCTCAGTGTTCCAGTGGTCAGGGGAGAATAGGTCCTGGCAAGCAGGACCCTGGCTCCCCAGCCCTCCAGCTCTTCTAAGAGCTAAGGCTCTGCGCGACCAGTGGTCAGGGGACCCACCGAACCAGCGGTGGGTCAAGGTAGCCTCCCCTAGGTCCCAGCCGGAGGACGCTAGGGTATGGGTAGACTGTGTGGTTCCCGCCAGTTCGGAGGCTGTACCTCCCTGGGCTAGCAGCCAGACCCGTGTATAGGTCCCACCAGGTACGGAGGCTGTACTTCCTTAGGCTACGAGTAAGGGAACCGTATATCCCTCCGTGTGTGTAGGGACCGTGTCGAAAGAAAGACAATAAACCAGTGTGTGCCTTAAAGGAGTTTATTCATCTGTTATTTACAACACTACACAGACACCAGCCAGGGCAAAACCTTTCTCGAGCAGGAGCCCATCTTGAATGTCACGGACAGTACACGAGATCTCTAAGTCGAGCAAACTCTGAGAGCAGTGGCTGAGGCAGCCGAGCATCTGGGGTTGTCGCTGCGTCGACAAATTAACCTACGCCAAGGGCGTTCCAAAGCTGCCCAGGGGCACCGCACGATGGTACGAGACACACTGCTACACACGCCAACTTACATGACAGACTGCAATATTTATGAGGGGGCTAATTTAGCAGAGGGTTAAATAATCGGATTGTATTTGTCGGCTTATAACCCATAGTGTCACCAGGAACGTGGGTCTACTTCTGTGACTATTGCTGGTAGAAGGAATTCCACGATGGCTGCTAACGAAGCCTCCGGTTCTGCTGTTACAGGTACGGCAGTCATTCAAGCACACAACAATCAATTCGACAACACAAGTCCAACTCCATGTCGTTGACACTAGCTTGTAATTCGTCAATAACGCGCGGTGATACATGCAGGTTTTTTGTTATTCGTGTTATTTTATTACCGTTATCGTTACATGATAATAAATACGTCAAATATATTAACTATTAAAGCAGAAATGTTTGCTTAAAACTTTAGTGACTGCAGGAATTCATATTCTTTGGTTCTTTCGGTAACGTCGCGAAGATAGAAAAATAATACAAAAATAAAGTGACTAAAAAAACACAATGTAGACTGTAGCCTGGTTCTTAATCGGAGTGTTCTGGCAGTCTATAATGTAGACTGTTACCTGGTTCTTAACCTCGGTGAGCGTACTGCCAGTTTATAATGTAGACTGTAGGCTGGTTCTTAACCTCGGTCAGTGTACTGGCAGTCTATAATGTGGACTGTAGCAATGGTTATTAAATTTGGTGAGTGTACTGGTAGTCTATAATGTAGACAGTTACCTGGTTCTTAACCTCGGTGAGCGTACTGGCAGTATATAATGTAGACTGTAGCCTGGTTCTTAACCTCTGTCAGTGTACTGGCAGTCTATAATGTAGACTGTAGCCTGGTTTTTAAGTTCGTGAGCGTATTGGCAGTTTCATATTACCGAAAGAACCAAAGAATATTAAAACATAATATAAGAATTAAATACGTAAGAAGCAGCAGCAGCAGCTAAATTGTACATATCTGCCAATATTTCAACGAATGTGCTTCGTTTTTCTTTTGCTATTTGTGCTTGGGTACTATTGGTCGACGCAGCAGCGGCATCACCAAATAACGAATCTTCTGGATACTTTGCGCATATCAAGATAACAAAAAAAGAATAGGATTTACCCTTTCCAGCAATAATACTGGAGGTGTTAAGATGGTAAAACACCAAATACACACCTATTGCAAGGCATCAAATCTGCTTTAACTACACATGCTTGTGGTAAAACATGCAAACAAACATGCTTTGATAATGTACGCATTCTCTTTGAAACGGATTGGCCTTCACCAGAGACGTCCTCCTCTGGGGGACTGGTTTCACAAGTGTTGGACCAGAGAACGCCAAAAGGCGAACAGCACAAAGGCATCATCTTAACACCTCCATTATTGCTGGAAAGGGTAAAGCGTATTCGTTTTTACTAAATCATAGGGGCCGTCCATAAAAGACGTCACGCGATTTTGGACGATTTTTGACCCCCCCCCCCCTAGTCACACGGCGTCACAAAAAGTCAGATCCCCCTCAAATATGACGTCACAAAGCTCTGCCCCCCCCCAAAAAAAATGTAACATGCTTCAAATCGCTTTAAACTATTGTCATTGTAGTGCGTATTTAATGAGTCGCTGCACTCTGTTGTAGGAGAAAACATTTATTAAAAAGTATATTTATTTAAGTAAAACGTGTTGTCTATATTTATTTAAAGTTGCGCATTTTTACGTGACGTCACATTTCTCAACCCCCCCCCCCTCGTCACACATCGTCACAAATGTCTGACCCCCCCCCCCTAGGTGCGTGACGTCATTTATGGACGGCCCCATATTGACAGTTTTGTTATGTATTATTCCTGTGCAAGAAATAATTTGTTCGATTGCCCAGTGTCGACAGGAGGAGTCCAGGCCAAGTCGGTTGTGATGCTTTACCCACCTGTGTTAGTCAGTCTGGATTATCATCATCATTATCACCACCATTGTTACGCATGGTTATACAGGAAACACCCCACTTGAGGTAGCTGCCAATTGAAAAACGTGCAGGTACTTTTCAGCATTGGGATGTTTTGGCCAATACCCTCATATACAGGGAAAAAAAACGTGCAAAGGTTCACACAGCATGGCGTCTAAGTCGGGAATCGAACCCAGGAACTTTTATTTTAAACTATTTCAACTATTTTTTATTTTAGCAGGTAAGGCCCACTGAGCTAGTTATTTTTCAGAAACGATCTGGCCACAAATGTGGCGTCTCACGTGGAAATGAATAACAGCCACGTACTCTAAACGCATGTTGTAAATGTGTAATGCGGGCGTAAACGACCTTCCGGATGTGACGTCACGGGGGGAGGAGTTACGTCACGTGGGGGAGAGAGTTCAAGTCTTAAAGGGGAGAAACCGGAAGAGAAGGGGGAGTTGTTGGAGACTGGGATAGAGTAAGGCCACGCAGGGCGGAGGTTGGTGGGGTGGCGAGATCGCCACACACACAGAGTAAGGATCGGCACCGTTGGCCAGCGGTGACCGACCCCGGAGAAGCGGGGAGCAGCAGTGAGGCTGCAGTGAGGGCAGCCGGGGAGGCTGCACAAGGAGATCAGCAGCGGGACTGCTACGGAACAGAGGGAGCAGCGGTGAGGCTGCAGCGAGGGCGGCCGGGGAGACCGCACAAGGAGATCAGCAGCGGGGCTGCTACGGAACAGAGAAAGGCTACGGGAGCGACGGCAGCCTCGGGCTGCCAAGCGGGGGGTCTCTGGAAGAGAGCCGTGTGGGAAAAGTATACGAACCCGAATAAAGGACACCAAGACAGATACAGTGGTCGAGTCCTTTATTACAAATGTGAAGGGAAGGACCAGGGGACCCAGATAAAAACCCACGCGACCACAGTGAGAAAGACATGCCACTACATTGCCACCCTGCCGCCCTGGATGCGAGCAGTAATGGAATACGGCAAAGTGGTCACAATGCAGACGCTGTGTCATAACAATATTGAATTTCCACATTATCATGGCAGGGCCCGGTGTATTTGAATCGAATACAAGAATCAATTTAAATGGAATTCAGGCGAGACGTGCTTTCCGAGTGCTCCATTCTTCATCGCAAACGACCTGCCTTGTGACATGCGGTCAATCGCCTTCACGAAACGCAACGGTTTGAAACTCCGTAACTTCAGGAAGACAACAATTGGGACCATATTCTTTACAACTTCCCCGCAAAGGAGCCTCAGAAGTGGGGGGGAGAGAACGGAGAGGACAAAACCGGTGAGGGTGGGTGGCTGAGCAGGCTTCCTCGTGGTATGGACGCTAGAGGTGATGCTTGGGTGGGTGAAAAGGGAGGTCGAGGCAGTGCGTCCCTTAACGGGTTGGTAAAAAGGGGGTGCTTTGTGGAAAATGGGGGGGGGGGGGGGAATAGGGTGACGTCTCATCAGAGCCTACGGGAAACGCTGCAGCTGCAGAGCCGCATATTTATTGACAGTGATACATAACACCATGGCATGATCGTTCTTGCCCGTTTCGACACTAATATGACGATGCCATTGGTACCTCATTTGCCAGTAAAAAAAAATATGATAATTGTTTTTTTACCCTTATTTAAACATGACTCCTTGTAAAAAAGGTGTCAGTTTTGTTGCCAGATAAAAGGGTAAAAACCCAATTATTATAATATGACGATGCTTTACATAATGGTGCAATTTGATCATGCTGATACTGACATGTTTTGAAGATAATTATGCCTTTATCATGCTGTTGCTGATAAAAAAAAATTATATTTCAGATTTTTTTTCTATTTGCTTACTCACATTTTAAAATTATGAAACATAAAGTGACAATTTACCACTGATGCCACTCTCGTGCCCACAGGAGAAACCAGAATCCTGCAGGTGCTGGACGACGGCACTGACCTGGTAGAGGTGGTGAGATCCATTAGTGAGGGTGAGGCCATGGTAAGAACACGGCTTCCCCTGCGAGCCGATAGTAGGGGATGTTAGAGGAAAAGTCATGTTTTACACTCACATTTCATTTCATACTTTATTTTAATATTCACCCCCCCACCCCTCATGTTATTCTAATTGTGCTCTCAGCGGCAAGTCATAATAATTATAATCATGTTTGGTTTTATAACGCGTTGTTATGCATGCAAATTGCATCTCACGATGGGTGAGGAACCACAGATCAAGCCGGAAGGCGGCAACCAGGCGGTGAGCTAGCACTACCAGCGATTGCCCAAGCTCTGCAGTCCTTTATACGTAAACATATTTCCATCCAAATCATAAGCAATTATACATGTGTAGTGAGTCCAACTGAGTCGCAGACGTTATTTTTCAGAGGCAACACATTTATTGTTACACGTATATACAAAGGGGTAACTGCCCCTTTATCAGATATAGCCTGGGGTGGTGACCACCCAGCTAACTAAACGTTACATAGGGGTTACAGCTACGAAGGGTCGGACCCTCACTCGGGTCCCCGGCCATGTGTTGATGCCTCTTCAGACGTAGGACGTAGAGCTTTCAGCTTGTAGAACGAAGCGACCCCGGTCCCTCTCAGGGACCCACCTTATATCCTCCCGGCCCCGCCCCCGGCCCCGCCCTCGGCCCCGCCCACCTTCGCGAGCGTTCCAGCTCCCTCTCGATCCCTCTCGAGAGCTCTCCCTGGACACGTCATCACCCCCTAGCCCCCCCCCCCCACCTGGGGCCATCTCTGTGGACACTCCAGATCATGTGTCTTCGGGATCAATCAGAGTGCCATGGACCGGGGCAACCCTGTCCCTGGGCTGACACTCTCCCGCTCCCCCTTGTGGGAGCCCGCACTACACGCTATGCGTAGAGGCCCGCGCTATCCCAGCGCTCACCAAGCCCCGCTAGGGCTAGTACTACACCCACCACGGGATGTACGCGATGACAATACATCGCACGCCACGGCCCTCCCGGGCCGGCACCATACAGTGACATCCCCAGTGTCACTGTGGCGCGTGCCGCTTGGAGATTGGTAGACAATGGAATTAGGGGTAACAGCCCGTTCTACCAGTTGGACCTGTGGGCAAGGCACGGAGCCCTCTGGGGAATCCAGAGGGTTGCGGGACCGAGGGTGGAGCCTGGCCACACTGGGCAGGATAAAAGGCGAGCTGTGACTCACAGTCGGGGCTGCTGCGATCTGGAATGGAACTCGTTGTGCCGTCGTCTTCGTGATATTTGCCCTCTTCAATCTGTGGGTCTGGCAGCGTGTTGGCTGTCGCGACCCGGTATGTAGTTATCCCTGAAGGCTGTGAAGGCCGAAATAAAATAGAGAGTACCTCCTACTAGTGTCTGTTAATTAGAACACTACACATGTAAGAGGGAATCGGAATGCATGGCGAAAGCTCATACATGCGAGGGAGCAGCACTCTAAGCCATCGAGAAGAGACACTATATTAGTCTGCACTTTGCTGTATCCCCTTCACCTGGTTAAGCCAGGGTAAAATGTGTGCGATCCATCAACCCTCGCTTCCACAGTGCTGGATCGCAGGCCATGTGCATATAGCTATCATCCCCCGACTGTGGAGTACATCACCCATGTAAAAAATGCCACCTGAAAAAAAGGGTTTCACGTTGGCACACAAAGGCCTTCTCTTACAAATGACATCACGGGATATTTATCATCGACTGTGAAACTGACGGCAGCATAGTAATTTTACGGTTAATAAACACACTGCTGGATTCGAACCATGATCCTCTGCAACAAGCAGCGAACCACTTAGACATGCGTGTGTGCGCATGCCTGTTTCATTCCCGCTCATGACCAGTCCTGGGCCACCCCTAGATGGACTCAAAATTAAAATGAGTACCTGGTATGGTGTGTAACATTCAGCATTGGGGAGACAAAGGCGGCTGGGTGTGGAATCGGCCATCCACCCCCTCGTGTGCCGTGCTGGCCTGCATAGGTGCTCACTAACAGCACTCGCCCCAACATTCTGCTAAGACTATACGAGGGATCTGTGTCTTTATGCACACCTGCCAGGCCGAGAAGGATGCCTTTTACGTGGTGGACCTGGGGGACATCGTGAGAAAGCACCTGCGCTGGCTCAGCGCCCTGCCACGTGTGCGGCCCTTCTACGCTGTCAAGTGCAACAACACTCAGACCATCGTACACACCCTCGCCACGCTGGGTGTCGGCTTTGACTGCGCTAGCAAGGTATGGTGTGTGTGGTCAGTGTGTGTGTGTGTTCTGCGTTTGGATGTCTTCAATGACCTGTCCCAGGTGCTGGCTAAGGTGCCACCTAGGGATAGAGTAATTGTGGTGGGTGACATTAATGCCCGAGTGGATCATGACGCAGGAACCTTAGCTGAAGTAATTGGAAGGCATGGACCAAAGAAGCTAAATAACAGTAGGAGGCTGCTCGACTTAAGTACAGCTTTTAATGCCAAAGCACTGTTCAGGCATCGGCGCTTCCACACAACATCATGGATGCACACCGGGTCCAAAGATCACTCTGAGAAGGAGTTGGAGACTGCTCCTGAATCTAGTGTGCCACTAAGCGGTGGGGCCTTACAATTTTCCTTGCCAAAGAAAAACATCTTCTTTGGTATTTTATGTCGTCAAACAATCTCCTTGAGTGATGGGGCATTTGTGGATAGAGTGGAGGAGTTCACATACCTGGGAAATGTGCTTTTGACTCGTTCCAGTTTGGGAGCAGAGGTCACGTTCCATATCAGTCAAGAGACATCTTTTCATTGGTTGCATAACGTCGTGTCGAAGCTGACTGGCCTTTTGCTACATATGTAGCCTCATATCTTCTTGGTCACAGTTTTGCCCTCCCTGCTGTATACTTAGAAATCATGAACCTCTTTAAATGAACATCTGGCTAGGTCGAAACATTTAGGCTGACTTCCCTACCATCCAACCTGGGTTTATCCAGGCTGGATTGTGTGAGGAACTCACAAATACTTGAAAGATCTGAACACGGTTCCATCAGTGAGCTCCTCCGGCAGGTGAGGCTGCATTGGCTAGCTCATGTAGCCCATATGCCCAGCCGCCGTATGCCCAAGCAGCTTCTGTTTGGCTGGATAGAGGGGGCTAACCGGGCGCAGCACGGGCTAGATAATAGATGGCCTGATGTGGTATAGGAGGATGTGGAGCTGAGTGGACTTGCTGGTGACAGGTACCAGTGGTGTTAAAATCGGCCTCTGTGGCGGAGGCTCGTGAAGGACGCTGCGGGGCATTTAGACGCATTCGCCCTCTAACAACAACGGAGGGCAAACGAGCGACGCTCACATCAACGATTGAAGCGCCAGACGGCTCGTAGCATTTTGACACAGTAGCGAAGCATAGCTGATGCATCTGTGTCATCTCACTCACTCAGCCCATAACACCTTGGTCTGTTTTGTGACTTCCTGCCAGCGAGCCTTCGACACTTCACGTGGCCTCAAAGTGCACCTAGCTTGGCACAAGCGCCATGGTGACATCACCGCCAATTATTGGCGAATGGCATTTGCTGCTGCTTTGGATAACAAAGGAGTATGTCTGTGGGAATGCACTAGAGGTTTTTGCATGTTGCAACATCGTGGCAAACGGCGGTTGTATCGTTTCCCTTCGTGCCCGGTTGTTTGCTTCACTGTTTTAATCGCATAGAAATGCAATAGACCCTGGTCTTCCTTAGGAGCATCGACTACACAACTTGGAGCAATGTTTTTAAACACACCAGCTTGGAAAGAACATTGTCGAGTTGTGAGCTTGTCGTTGGTAGCTATGCACGTGGCCTGTAATCCAGCACTGCAGCGAGGGTTTTTGAATCACAGACATTTTTGAAACTTTCTTCCCGTGGCCATCAAGGAGGTTTGCTATACCCTGGCTCGCCAGGAGAATGCGGTTACAGCAACGTGAGGACTACAGTAATATCATCTGTCCCTTCTGTATGGGATAGAGTGTTGCTCCGTCGCACGCATTCATTTTCTCCGGGCGCTCTGGTGTTCCTTCCACATGCATAGAACAATCATTTGCTGAAAATCATCTTATTATACAGATGACTGCAGTGATTATGTAACTGTTGGCACCTGGCTGCCTTCCAGTGTTGTGCTTTCTCGGCAATTGTGAGATAAAATTTTCGTGAACACAGACGCTATATACATTGAACATTAATATTGTTATAGTTTATGAATCAGAAATGCGTTTTCAATTAACTTTATTCCGATTGCATAAAGCGCCACTTGGGATGTTTTAATACTGCTCATCAGCTACATACATTTGTCAAGATAACACATGTATTCGGTTTTTTAAACCCTTACACATATTAATATCATACTATCATATATTACTGTAGTATAAAAAACAAGTTTTGCTAGCTGGATGCGCATGCGGGCATTTGCGCGATGGTAACGTCACAGCGCCAATCTTGCGTGATGACGTCACCTGCAACCCACAGATGCAGGTGACATCGCACCAACGTCACCCCCTCCTTACCCACCCTTGTATCCCGTGCAAATGTGTAGGCAGTGTAAGTACATACACATGCGGTCCTCAGTAAAAAAAAAAAGTCTTTCTTAAAAAAAGTAGGAGCTTTGGAAACGCTATTATTGTACTTTAAATATGATTGTTAGTTGATTTAAAAACTATTTGTATTCATATCCATAAAAAGCTGAACATTCAACCCTTGGTCAGGAACGTAACCCCCTATTATAGCATTGTTCTTGTGGGAAAATGGGTCTCGACTTGCATCGTTTCGACTTACGGCACCTTTTCCAGTAACGTAACCTGGCGTAGGTCCGAGGACTGTCCGTACACATATAGCAAAGAAAATCGCTGAATAAACTTGTCATGAAATTATAACCGTACATTTCATAACATTTACTCATAATACCATATAATTGTTTTGTATTAACGATGAACCTTATTTCAAATTATTATCATAATAATTATTATTACATGGAGTAACGAATGACGATTGTAAACACTACTATTCATTGATGATGATAATCATGATATTTTTTTCAGAATCAGAATCTTTATTCATATTGGAGGAATGCAATGAGCTATGAAGCTCTTTTTCACGGATGTCCAGTAGGGGCGGGTCAGAAAGCTCCAACAAAAAATACCAAAATCGATATGAGTGCAAAATACAGGAAAGGTGTGCAAATCATTGAAAATAAATACATTTTAAAACAAAGTATATGAGTTCAAATTGCAATAGTATATTAATTCCGGCAGATTTTTTGAAACATGACGATGACTCATTTAACATGCGTTTAATGGTTCGCGACATTAGCGACACGCGAACAATGGTTGTTCGAACAATGGTTGTTCGCATGTTGATAATGGTTGCTCGTTTATGGTTGTTCGCGCGTGCAGGAGGAGATAGCGCTGGTGCAGAGCCTCGGCGTGAGCGCTGATCGCATCATCTATGCAAACCCCTGCAAGCAAGTGTCGTACTTGCGCTATGCGGCCAATTACGGCGTCGACCTCATGACGTTCGACAGCGATGCTGAGCTGCACAAGGTCGCCCGCATTAACCCCAACGCCAGGTTGAAGACAAACGCGAACGGATGGGCAAAATCGACTTTGTGAACAAACTTTGCTACTTTTTCACCTTGTAGACAGACACATTGGATTGACGGATACGCAAGCTCTGCAACTTGGCCTTTTGCTGAGATTCATTGTCCTATCCGTGTTTGCGCATTTGTACGTGAACCAACGTTGTGACTTTGACTTTGAGTATGGACACAATTCACTTTTTCCTATATTTTGCACTTCTATACTGGACATCTGTGAAAAAGATCTTCATAGCTCATCGGATTCCTCCAGTCGAAATAAAGATTCTGATACTGACTCCGTTGATAAAACGATGGATGGACCGATGGATTTTCTGATTAGGATCAAACTTAAGACTGAGTTGGGATCGCAGCTCGCTAGATCAGGGCTCCCCCAATGCCTTGTGTGAGCACGGAGCCAGCCACCCTACGTGGAAGGTCGTGCCTGTTTTTCACTGCATTACTTTTTGCCTGCTGGGGTCTAGGCTGTGCCAGCTAACCCTATGTTTTTCCTGTTTTCTCTGTTCCTTTTATTATTCACTTTTATTCATTAACGGTTTGTGTTCATAACTTTCCACCCGCCCCCACCCAATGCTTGGGCTTGTTTAGTCATCTACCGTGTGACTCCCTCCTGACCTCGACCTCTAGACCTCCACTACTGGGTGTCGTCCTTAGACCTGCCCAGTGGTGCGAGGCTCTGCTGGGGCCTTGCAGCTGTAGTGGGTTCGAATTAGGTGCACACACACGCAGCCTGGAGGCAACACTATTTATTAAACGGTAAGTAACATAACGCTGTACATGAGGTGGTGACCACCTTCCTCAACTCACTAACACTCTGGAACGCGACACAGACTGGACCAGGCAGGCAACGGCCTGCCTGGCCCAGGACGACGACCCATGATGTCTTCACTTCGGAGTACAGTACAAACAGCCTCGCTCTGCGTTCACACCACGCTTATATCTGCTTTGGCGTGGCTGGCTCCGCCCTGGCGTCGCTGGCTCTCTTCAGGCCACGCCTCCCTTCCCAGGACACGCCTCACTTCCCCCACCTCTGGGAAGGTCCGGATCCCTTCACCACGTGACCCCCCAGGCACCCCCTTGGGGCCCCCAGCCTTCGTACGGGCCAACACAGTAGTGACCGTTCTATGTCACTACACAGCTACGGAGTCACGACGCGGAATGGTGGTTGATGGAGATCGCTTCAATATCTCGAAGCATCGTTACCCACTTCATGCTGATGCTTCCCCACCCAAATAACGCATCTTCTGATCCCTTCAGGCTCGTGTTAAGAATCGTCACCAACGACTCGAGGTCTGTGCACAAGATGAGCAATAAGTTCGGAGTCAGCCTCGAGTCGAGCCGTCAGCTGCTGGAGACGGCATTTGGCCTAGGTCTACTTGTCGTGGGAGTCAGGTGAGCGCAAAATTACGGAGTGTTTCGCGTCGTCGGTTATAACGGAGAGAGATTTTGTATTGGCTGAACCACTTGCCACCTCCATCTGTTGCCATGGTGGTGTTTTCATCGTATCCAGTGCGTTCAAGATAAGGGAAGGGTGGATGTTATACAGTAAGTCGTCGTTTAACACAGTCGATACGTTCATGAAAAGTGCCGCGTTAAGTGAAAAACATAATATAATGATAAAGTTTGGTGAGATACAATATACGCTCACACAGATGTATTGTTGTCAGAGTGATTTTGGTTATTGTGAAGCGGTCCCACTCCTTCCCCTGTTGTTCCTGCCCACCACTACAACCTCTGTGGGGGCACACCCCCACCCTATTCTTCCACAGCACTGCTCAAACCAGCCCAACTCTGTGTGTGGGAGGGGGGGATCAGGCCCACACAGAACGGTTTAAAGAGTAAGAGGGTGGGTGCCTAGCAAGCAGGTGTCAATAAAGAGGAGGGGGTTGGGCCTATACAGGAAAGGGTGGAACCTAAGAGAGGAGCTTCCTAAAACAGAAGAGGGTGTGTGGTCTAAACAAGTGGACGGGGCCTAAAAAGGAAAGGGACGGAACCTACGCAGGAAGGGGTGGGGACTAAAGAGGAGGGAGAAGGGTCTAAAGGTAGGGGTGGGACCTAAACAGGAAGTGGTGGAGCCTAAACAGGAAGGAGCTGGGCCGTGGGAGAAAGTGGGTGGTGGTCTAAATAGGAGGGAGTGGGGCCTATAGAGGAAGGAGCGGGGCCTGAAAAGGTCATTCAAACAAGCCATGTCCAATTAAAAGTCCCAAAATCTGCAAACCCGTGGATCGTTAATAAAACTACAGTATTATGCATACAGAGGAGAAATGAGTGTTTCAACCATGACCATTAAGTAAAATAACAACAATTAAGTTACGTAAAATAAAGCGGAGGATCAAATCCCTGCAACAGGCCGCAAAAATATGCACAGGGGTGGCCACAGACCAACTCGTTTAATTCATGATCTTTTTTTTTAATAGCCACGAGTCACTATAAGATGTGTCGTGAGTTCAGCTGAGTCGCAGACGTTATTCTTTAGAGGCAACACATTTATTATAATACGTAAATACAAAAGGGTAACTGCCCCTTTACCAGATACAGCCTAGGGTGGTGACCAACCAGCCAACCACACCATACGGAGGAGTTACAGCTACGAAGGGTCGGACCCTCATTCGGGTACCGGCCACATGTTGATGCCTTGTAGGACGTAGAGCTTCCAGCTTGTAGGACGTGGAGCTTCCAGCTTGTAGAATGAAGCGACCCCGGTCCCTCTCGGGACCCTCCTTATATACTCCCGGGTCGGGGCTGGCTCCGCCCAGGCCCCGCCCGCCTTCTCGAGTGTTCTAGCTCCCTCTCGATCCTGGGCTGACACTCTCCCGCTCTCCCTTGTGGGAGCCTGCACAACACGCTATGCATGGTGCCCGCGCTATCCAGCGCTCACCAAGCCCCACTAGGGTTGGTACTACACCCATCTACGGGGTGTACGCGATGACGGTGCATCGCACGCCGTGCTATAGTAAAGGCAGCATCACACAGCAACCCATCCAGTGCTGTCCGCGACATAGGAACATCGCACGCCACGACCTTCCCGGGCCGGCACCAGTGACATCACAACATCTGCATAAACATTACATTAACCAGACTTAGCGATTGCCTCTTAAAGTTATAACCTCTTCAATGTGTTGATGATCGCTCCATGTTTTATTCAAGTAATTTTGCCTTTTTGCTTCTACGCAGTTTCCATGTTGGAAGCATCTGCAATGAGCCAGAAACCTTTGCGCGATCCATTGCTGATGCCCGAAGGGTTTTCAACATCGCTGTAAGTGGAGGTGGCCGAGTGACACAGGAGAGATTATTGTATCCGTATCTGAGACATTCGGTTAGAATCTGGGTGTCATCTGCCCGTGATTAAACTGGGTTCTCAAAGTGCAGCAAGGTAAAGGCCTCGGCAATGGCTGCACGAAAAGCCTATCCTGTTGAAAGAAAGTGCTTTCTTCACTTAATTAGACAAAATTCCAGCTGACAAGTAAAACATCTCTGTTTGTCGTGCAACAAACACCAATTTTTGGTGCACTCCCTATTGTGTAAATGTAACAAGACCACTTGAAGGATTTTTTTTATTGTGAAAATCTCAGATGAGCCACAGATACACGGCGAGATTGTTTTTATATTTTGTTTATTTGTCTCGTTGCATGATGCTGATCGTGCAGTGGGAATAAAAAGGATAAAAAACATCAAAAATATAAATTGTAAAATAAATGTATACCTCTGTTGCTTCTATCTCCTGGGCCCCTCTTCCCTCCATCTACACAGAGCGTCGCTCGGTGTTGAGATGGCTCTGCACCATGGGTATAATTTAATCCTCCTTGTGACCATAATCGCACAGCTCTGTGCGGTGGCCTCACCTGCATTGGTCATTATAACCTCTTGACCTGACTTCACTTATTTGCCTAGAGATGTGGTCTGCTTTTTAACCTAAAGCGAAGTGTCCATTTGCAGGCTGAACTGGGAGTGAAACTAACCCTTTTGGACATTGGAGGAGGCTTTCCTGGTTACAATGAACATGTCAGGAATAACTTTGATGAGGTCAGTTCGTCGTGTGGAGGCCTTACACTGTGACTGATATTTTCGGATTTTCAAAGCAATACCTTTTGCGAGCAGTGGGCAGTAGCGGGCAGTGCATCCACTTTATCAACCCACACTGAGCAATGTGACTAGTGTGGTTTGAGCAATATGGTCAATTATCCTCAAGCACCACAAGGTGTGGAGAAGGCTCGTATATATCCAGCAACTAATTGAAAAAGCGGGCTGTGCTTGCGTATGTACCCGTGGGTGGCATTGTCACAGTAGTTATCGCACTGTGATGTGAGTCTGGCAAGTTCAGATGAGTTCCATTCCTGATCACAGCTTACATCAATGGCCGGTGAAATCTGATCCGGTCCTGGGAGCCAACCCCCTCGTTAAACGGCACATTGTGGCAGTGGTGGGGAACCTGCAGCCATCACAGCCTCACACATCCCAAGGAGCCCCTCGAGGTGGCCTGATCTAAGTGTAAAGTCACGTAGAAGGGAAATAAAAAAAAACATAATAAAATAATTCTCACGACGTTTCGGCCACAACGCAAGCAGCCGTCCTCAGGTGAAGAACAGGTCTGTTGGAAAGACAGCGTCTTCCTCTTGATATGCAAATTATTTTGTCAAGGCGCTCTTCCCCCTCCAACCCAGCTTAAATATACGCTCCAAGCCTGGTGGTGTTTCATTCAGATGCTGTCTTTCCAACAGACCTGTTCTTCACCTGAGGACGGCTGCTTGCGTTGTGGCCGAAACGTCGTGAGAATTATTTTATTATGTTTTATATTTATTATTTTATTATTTCCCTTCTACGTGACTTTACCGAAAGAACCAAGAAGATGAATCCCTGCAGTCACGAAAGCTTTAAATCGAAATTTGATCTAAGTGTGTCAAGGGTTACGTGTAGGGTCAGGATCAATGCACAAGCACGGTGTCAAGCTTGCAGCCCACTGAGGTGAAGGAGGCCTGCTCGCGTGGCCCACTCACTCGTCTGGGTTGCCCATCGCTGCACTGTGGGGAGGGCCTTCAATCATGCAGTGGATTGACCAAGAGCTGCCAATAATTATTACTGTTTAATTCCCAATGATCAACCCAGCTTTCGGGGGTTGATCAATTGAGTATCAGCTTGTGGGAAGTCAACATTGGTCGACCTATGATGAGACTCTGCCTTACCATGGAAATGTGGAGTTTCCACCACTGGTTCGGGGTCTCCAACGGAAATGGGCGCCGCCCCAGTGCTCGATTCTGCAGCGAGACTGAGACTTAGGCCCACACTTTGAGTTTGATGAAAAGAAGAAAAAGCTTTACCCTTTCTAGCAATGAAAGGTTAAAGCCTATTCTTTTTCCATCATTTAATACTGGCAAAAAGGTCCCACTTTGGGAGTTTGTTGACCCGAGCGAAAATGCGCTTTTGAAATAATGTTTTTGTGACCATTCGTTTTATTTCTGCTGCATTTTTATTAATTGATAAATGAGCGACAAGGTGCTCAGCCACGCCACCACCGAGATCCTGGGTTCCAATCCAAGATTCGGCTACCTTGCGATCTAAGCTATATAATCTGGGTGCTCAAGTGTTATGAGTCAATGGCCTTAGCGCCCAGCCACCAGTGAAACATCAAGAGCCGCCGCCGCAATTCGCCACTAAGTGGCAGCGACATCACCACGGTGCTTGTGCCATACCAGGTGCACTACAAGGCTACGTGAAGTGGCAAGACAGGAGGGTACGGGACGAACCCGGGTGCCATGGTTTAACTAACTGATATGACTGGCAGTTGCATCACCTTTGACCCCTAATGTGCCAAGCAAAAATAAGACTAAGATCCCTCTATAGCCTTAACAGATTAAGATTATTGGGGCAAGTGATGTTAGAAAGCACCTATGAAGGGGGTGGGTGGACAGTACCATGCCCAGCCACCTTTGTCTCCCTAGTGGCGATGTTTACACACTGCACCAGGTGCACATTTGAGGCTGAGTCGACCTAGGGGAGGCCCAGGACCGGTTCAGATAATCGTCACTGGTGTTAGCCGTAACCGAGAATCGAACTGGGGTCGCCAGGTTCGTAGCGTGGCACGCTAACCGCTACACTACCACTCCCCACTGCCTCACTACTGTGCCAAACACACACAAAAATTATCATCAAATTAAAGTTGGGTTTTCATTCCATTTGTCTGAATTCCAGCTCTTGCTAAAATGTGATTCGATTGACATTGAGAAACACTTTTCAGGGAAGCATAAGCTGATCCAGGGCTGAGCTCCAGGAATCGTTATGTGGTGAGATAGCTCATGATTTGTGCATTCGCAGTGAATCCGGATTCACAAACCTACTTGCTCTACTTCCGTATGTGTCATATTTGTGTCACATACTTAAAAAGACACACGTAGACCCAGCGGTACACACAGATTCAGCAAGACAGAAGATTCCACGTTATTTCCCAAAGTATTTCCTCTTGTGAATTATGAGTTTTGTGTAATTACAGAACCAGGTGAAGTTGGTGGTAGTTTTTTAATTTTCTAAATGCCTTAAAGACACACTAAGACCAGGGTATGTATCTCCACATTGACTAGACATAATTATACCATCTCAATGAAAAAAATGAAAATGCTTTACTCTTTCCAGCAATAAAACAGGAGGCGTTAAATGTTCAAACACCAAATAGAAACCTTTTACAAGAAATCAAGTCTGCATGAACCACACGTACTTGTGGTGAACATGCAAGCCAACATGCTCTGATAATATATGTATTGTCTTTGAAACTGATTGGCCTATACCAGCAACGGCCTCCTTTATGGCCTTGTCTCACCAGTGTCCGGGTCCTCCAGTTTTTCACTCCATATTTATAATCAGCATGCGTTTCGAGGATTTGGCTTCTATAAATGTAAACACAGTAAGCCACTTAATTATGCCATTATTTGTTGCCAGGTTGCTTCTGAAAAAGGGCTCTATAGCTCAGCATACCATACCAAGTAAAATAAAAAAAATGGTAAATAGTCAAATAGTGAAGTGTTAGACCAGAGAACAATGCCAAAAAGGCGAACGCCAAAGAGGCAATGAAAATGTTGAAGCATTAATAGCTCGGAACGGCGTAAAGCGTGTTCTTTTTTTAATTTTGATACCGGAAAAAAAGGGTCCCATTGATACGTCTCTCCACGCTTGCTCGCAGATCGTGGCCGTCGTGAACTCGGCACTGGACACGCATTTCCCCGCGGGCTGCGGTGTGAACATCTACAGTGAACCCGGCCGCTACTACGTCATGTCGGCATTCACCCTGGCCACCAACGTCATCGCTAAGAAGACGCTCGTCAAACCGCTGGCCGACGGTGCAGGTTAACCTGACATCTGTAGTTGCACGTCCTCATTGGCAGAGAATGGCAAGCATCCAGCAAAAACCTCCCATAATCCATGGTGCTCATTTTAATTTTGAGTCCATGACCCCAAACCAGATGTTTCACTTGTTGGTACTACCCGAGGTAGCATAGCTTTAGCGGTTTCAGTTCATTTATGGGGCCAATAACAGTTAATTATGTGATAACCGTTTGAAATTAGTGGGATTATTAACTAATTTACTCTTTTTGTCCATTTAAAAAAACGGTACGAATAGGTGGTACCAATTTTTACTTCTTTATTACTTTTACTCTGACCCATGGACCATAATGAGGACATATCAAAACAAAAACCTCACCCATCGCGGGTTTAACCATTCGCGCCAAATTTATTGAGGGTAGTTTTCCTATCGTACCCCCGTGGCCTATCCATTCGTGGTTAAACGCGAGATTCCTGTACAGGTACTCCAACTGCACTGCTTGCGATGATGATGCTGCCGCAGAAGAATACACATGGTGGCATATCTCCCACGCGACCCCCAAGTGGGTTCCAGGTCACGCGGTGTTCCTGGCGTCCAGTGAGGAGGCAGTGAGGTTCAGCTACCCACGATTTTTTTTCCCTAAATCGAAATCACATTTTACATTACAAATACTCCCTGTTTAATGGTTGGGTTGATGTAGGGCAGGGGGTCGGCAACCTGTGGCTCCGGAGCCGCATGCAGCTCTTTACGGACCACTTCGTAACATTACGTACGTGTAACAAACTCCGACACGTAGGTTGAGTTGAAAAGGCGCGAGAAAATTGTATTATCTTCTGCAGCATGCGTTCACTTCAACCTCCACCATCTAAAGCGCCGCGAGCCCTCTCCTCTCTCTTTCCCACTCTTTTCCTCCCGTTTCTGTCTTTCCAATCATTTATATCTCCTCCCTGTCCCTTGCAACACCTCTTCGCTCTCTCCCATTTGCTGCTGCGCACACCTTCCGATCTCTCTCACCTTCCGCGTGGGGAGGTACGTCTGATATCATTCGTCTCCCTCCACCAACGACGAGTGAGCTCATTCGTCGGTCCGCTCTTTCAGCCAATAGGGAGCCATGTTTCTCGCCGGCTCCGCTGTCCCCATAATGCTCGCGCATGTGTCTGACCGCCTCTTCGTTCGTGCACGTTAAGTACTCTATACATGTACGTATTCACATGCATTGTGGCTCTTAAAATATTGAGTTTTGTACCGAATTACGAAAAAAATGGCCCTCGTTATTTGTGTTGTCAATCCCCTATGTAGGGGAGCATAAAACAAAAGGAGTGGGCGTCGCAGTACGAGCCGTGAACCACAACCCCAATTGTTTTCCCATTTGCCTTTGCGGATCGCGGATTTGCCGATTGTGGCAATTTTCAAGAACGCAACCCCCGCGATGGGCAAGGGTTTGTTGTATATAAAACAGCGGACCATTTTAAATGAGCTACAAATATGAACATTCAGTATGACGGTGTTGTAGAATATAAAGACTTGCATCTGAACAAAGCAACATTGGTGGATATAATTTCCCATGACAGGAAACCCCTCCAAAACAGCAGAGGTTTAAAACGTCGACACTGCCATACAGACAGCAATGTTCAGTGAATCAAAATGCACGATGACGGGCAAAAGGCAAGCCGCTATAACGCTTGTAGCGCCCAACAATTAAGACAGCCATGCAAATATCAATACATAGAAAAACAAATGCAAGATGAAAAAAACAGATCGCTAAAGGATAAAGAGTGGCCCGATGTGTGCCGATGGCCTCGGCCCCAAATGTGCCATATTTAAATGTTACTCGCACAATTACATGGTTGGGTAAAGCCATCAAGCAACGGTCGCCCCTTACCCGATGAAACTTACTCCCTCAATGACATGGCGCCTTGGCGATGGCCGAGAGCTGTGAGAAAAGCGCAAGTGCTAAACGTGCAAAATTATTAGATTTTTATTCGCCCCACAGGTGTTGGGGAGCCCGTGTACATGTACTACATGAATGATGGAATATTTGGATCCTTCAACCTCGTTATCAATGACATCGAAGAGGTGGTCACAGAGGCACTAAAAGTAACGCACCGCACCGACAAGATCGGGTCCATCACAAACACGAACGGCTGCGCTTGGTTCAAACGAAAATCGTGGTACCTTCACAGAAACGATTTTATTCGGAAGCCACTGGAGCTATGCACTTTGAAATCGTCAGGATTGAAAACCAATTTCTTTAGACAACCATGGACCATATCCTAAACCACTGCCCCACAGGTTAATTCCAAAGGAGTGGAGAAGTTACACACACTGCCTCCACAAAGGCCAGGAATTGGCTCAATAAACTGGACCTGAATATCTAAATTGCTTTTTGATTGTTTATATTCAATAATGCTGATCTCATCAAAGAGCACAAACCATGCAAACTCCAGTCATCTTCACAGCGGCTTTGGCTAGCCATCGAACAAAGACGGTCACTGCATCACGCACTTTAAGATGTGCTTCTGCAGCCATCTGGAATGCTCTTCTGATATTAGGAAGCCACTGGAGCTATGCACTTTTAAATCTAGATGGAAAACTCACTTCTTTCGAACTGCTTTTTATGTTTAGTTTGTTGTCCTTCCCCCACACTTCCGGTTATCACGGTTGACCTACGTACGGAGCGAAAGAAGTTCAACATACATACATGACAAAACAATACTGTACGTACAGCACGAGAGAGGCAGAACAAATAAGATGGACAATATTGACACAGTACTGACATTGTTGATATGTGTTTCCCAACTAAGTCATTTGCGGGTTTTTTTTTCCTTCAAATATATAAAATTAGGAAGACTGTGACGCTGCCACACATGGTCTACTCTTTTCGAATGATGTTACGAGATCTTTCACATGCACTGTGAAGCGGATGGTGTGTAATATTTCCAAACCATTTTATTTTTTACCAGATACGGCCCACTGAGCTATATAGCTATTTTGCAGAAGTCACCTAGCCACAATTAATAGCTCAGTGAAGTGGCGTATAGTGTTGAAATGTATAGCAGCCAAATAATGTAAACGAATGTTAATTATAAATGTGGAGGAAAAAGCCGGACGACCCAGGGTAAAATATACAGGCGTCAGGGTCGGAATCGAACCCACAACCTCCTGTATACCAGGCGAGGTAGTTAACATCTCGCCGCCGCAGTATAACCAGGGAGGACGTGGGGTGAAACCGCAAAACGTCTGCAACAAGCAGCAAATGCACTGGGGGCTCAACTTTGTCACTGCCTCAGAGTGCACGACGGCATTTATCATTGACCGTGTCGTTCCCTCCCTTGAGCTGCAGCGTTAATCTGCGGATCTCTGCGTAAAATTATGTAACGCGGACGAAAGACCTGCCATTGGATAGAGGGCTTAAAGAGAAGAGGAATGGATGATGATTGTTATGGACACCCTACACAGGGAAGGTCCAGCAGCTGCGACGGCCGATCTGGGGATGACTGGTTGGCTCTGGTGGCCCAGAAAGTGGCCGGACTCCTCCCTGCACGGCCCCCAGCTCGATAAAGCTCTACCCCCACCGACCCCTGCCTCAGCGCTGTTCGCGGGCGTCTTCCTTTCTCTGTCTCTCTGCTGCGCAGCACGTGGATCCGGAGGAGCCAGTGTTTGAGTCGTCACTGTGGGGCCCCACTTGCGATGGGCAGGATCGCGTGATGGAGCGCACGCAACTGCCGGAGATGCACGTGGGCGACTGGCTGCTGTTCCGCAACATGGGCGCATACACAATGGCCATGTTCTCCGAGTTTAACGGATTCTGCCAGCCCAAGTTGTACTATGTGATCCGCAAAACTGAATGGTAAAGCCCAGGAGATGATAATGCCGTAGTAGTAGTATTCATCATCATCATAATGATGAGAATCTTACCTATTAAAGCAATGTTTAATCTGTCTGTCTCTCTGTCTGCACACGCCTTGCAACGCTTTTAACTGACAAATTGTTGGGTTTACGTTTCAACAAAGGACACGGATACAACACACTAAGCCCCTGAACGAAAACACGATAATTGTTTTCCCCTCCGTCAAATGTAAACTAATTAAATCACACAATTTTGGAAATCTTTTAGATCAACTATTTACCCCCCACTTTCTATTTTCGATTCAGGACTTCTGCAAGCCTCTTATAATTTTGTTGACGGACAAATGAACAAACAAACGGAATGCATTCACAAAGCTAATTGTTTGTGTATGTATATGTTATGTTTTTTAAGAGAGAAGACAAGTTTAGAAATATATATTTCACTGGGCAAGCCGGGTACTTCCTGCTAGCTTTGAGGATTGTGTAGTTGGAGTAACCATCACTCCAACCATGAAGAAGGATCTTCTTGAGCCATTCAAAACCATAACCTTACCCTACATTTGCGGGGGTCACGAAAAAATATCTCCAAAATCCTGAATAAACACAAGATCCAGATCCGATTCAACACAGTACATAAAATCCGTGATCTGGTCCCGTCTGTAAAATATGTGGTTCCAGACATACAGTACCCGGGCGTCTACAAACTAAGTTGCCTCTGTGGTAGCAGTTACATTGGAGAAACCAAACGACATGTCTCGGACCGAATCCGTGAACATAAAGCAGACCTTAAACACGGTAGGACGAACACCTCAGCAGCCGTGGCAGATCACTGTTATTATTCAGTGGGTTCACATGACATTGACTTCTCCAAGACGGAGGTTCTCTGCAAGCCATCCGGCTACCATGAGAGATTCGTTCACGAGGCAATCCACATATACAAACACAGAGACAATTTCAACCGAGAAGATGAATTCTGGCTCAGCAATCATTGGAAGGACGTGGTAAACCATTTCGGGTCTTCATTGATTTTGTTTTACGGTGACTATCAGACTGCAGTCCATTCGCTGTCATTGCCTCTTAGTGCCTTTCACGCGACGGTCAATGGAATGGTTTATAGCAGATTGTATAGTAAATAGTATAACAGTGTAATGTTTAATATCATTCACTAGGTAATATATAGTATCGTAATTGCATAGTGAATATACAGCAGTGTGGTATACAGTAGGGTTGGTAGAATAATGCATAGTGTAATATTAAAAGTCTAATATTATAGTCTATAGTAACGCAGTGTATAATTCAATGTTGGGGTCTGTCTATGGCAGTTTATAATACGGGGTATAGTCGTGTGATGTAAGAAAAAAGATTATATGGAGGCATATAATAATTTTTTGCGACATTGACGTGTAATGTATAATGACTTATTGTTAGTAGCTCAGCTTATTGGAGATTATATTGATGTAGTTTATATCTTAGTTTTTTATCGGTTCACTATATGATAGTCATTATATAGTGTATTGTATACCCAGTTACTTAATGTTAATAGCTCAGCTTATTGGAGAAAATATATTGAGTACATTCATTATATTGATGTAGTGTATATTTAGTTCTTTCACATCGGCTTATTGTATGATAGTGGGTGTTTGCAGTTCTTTAGCGTCAATATACTAAATGCCTCTGTTGATATGTAAACTCTGACTTTAACATAGCTACTTCCGTGACCAGTTACATGCTAATTCCTCACATTAAACATCCTGCTAATTCTCTCACATTAACACAGCTTATTCAATGCTAAATTCTTCTGTTGATATGTAAACTCCTTTGTCAAGGCGCTCTTCTCCCACCCAGCTTAAAATACGCTGCCAAGCTTAGCAGTGTTCATTGGAGCGCTGTCTTTCAGACAGCTCTGTCTTCACCTGAGGACGGCTGCTTGTGTTGTGGCCGAAACGTCGTGAGAATTTTATTTATTATGTTTATGTTTTATTATTTCCCTTCTACGTGACTTTACCGAAAGAACCAAGAAGATTAATCCCTGCAGTCACGAAAGCTTTAAATCGGAATACCTATTACTTGCCCCGACAGTCGAAGGCTGAATGGATAATATTTTGCCGTGTTCACATGTGTTTCCAGGACTTTGCTGACAGCGCTGTGTCCAGAAGAGCAGTTGAGTCCATTCCTGGGCTTCGGAACTTTCAACGCATCACGTTTGCCAAACAACAACGTAGATCACTTGATTTAATCCACGTTCTTCAAGTTTTAGCCGGGTGGTGAGAATTGTAGAGACTGTTTGGTTTTATTTGCAAGATTTACCTGTGTCACCAAAGTATAAAAATCTAACTAAAATAGAGCAATTAAATGGAAATAAAAATCGGAGCAAAATTAACTGAGTCATGATGTGAGAAAAAGTAGAAAAAACTAGATATATCGCACAAACACAAATCAAGTGTAAAGAATATTCCCTGTCGTGTGATTCTTTTCAGGTAGATTATATTATTTTAGACCGATCGTAGTACAATTACAAATTAAGTTACGGAAACATTAACAGAAATAGGATTAGAAAAGGGTTAGAAATAGGTTAGAAATAGGGTTGCACTAATATGAAAATTCACACTTGCACACGCACACAAGGACATCTCCCCGATATAGCCTTTTAACAGTGTTGGCGCAAGTCCTCTCTTAGCGAGCACCTTTTAAGGCTGGTATCGCGCACAAGAGGCTGGGTGGCCAATGCCACGCCCGGCTACATTTTGTCTCCCCGGTGCTGATGTTTTTACACATCAGAACCGGTACTCATTTGAGGCCGAATCGACCTAGGGGAGGCCCAGGACCGATTCAGATAATCGTCACCGGTGTTGGCCATGAGCGGGAATCGAACTCGGTTCACCGGGTTCGTAGGGCAGCACAGTGCGCTAATCACAAAACACTACTGTCGCCGGGTTTGTCTCGCAGTGCCCTCAACAACACACTGCTGCTCCCCCACACACGCACGTGCACAAACAGAAGCCGTCCCAAGGGTACGGCGGATCGTGTCGACCGCCCCGGGGCCCTGCGCTTTGGGGGTGGGTGGGCGTTTCGATGCCACGGTGTCAGATGTTAAATTTACGGTTCCCACAGCGCGATTTGCCCCCGGCCCCGCACCCTCTGTGGATGGCCCTGCACACCAAAGACAAACAACAAAGATCCCCCGTATAGCCTTAACAGACTGCGGGGACAAGTGTCGTTTGTGAGCACCTATGAAGGCCGGAACGGTACACGAGGGGGTGGGTGGCCAGCACCACGCCCGACCGCCTTTGTCTCCCTCGTGGCGATGTTTACACACTGCACCAGGTACTCATTTGAGGCTGAGTCGACCTAGGGGACCGGTTCAGATAAGTGACGATTATAATCGATTATAATCGTCACTTGTATTGACCGTAAGCGGGAATCGAACTCAGGTCGCCAGATTCGTAGTGCAGCGCACTAACTGCTACAACAACAACCGCCATTCGCCACTAAGTGGCGGTGACGTCACCACGACGCTTGTGCCAGGCTATGTGCACGTTGAGGCCACGTGAAGTGTCGAACGCCCGCTGGCAGGAGGTCACGGGGCAGACCCAGGTGCCACGGGTCGACTGACTGAGATGACTGGCTGCACCACCTGTGCCCCCTACCGTGCCAACTTGCTGTGCTTTAGCCACCCGGCTCTCCGCTCGTTGTTGTGAGTGTCGCTCTTCCCCCCTCCGTTGTTGTTGGAGGGCGACTGCCTCCTACTGCCCAGTAGCCTCCTCCACGAGCCTCCTCCACAGAGGCCGATCTTTACACCGCTGGTACCAGTCATCGGCAAGTCCACTCAGCTCCACATCCTCCTGTACCACACGTCACTCCATCTTTTCTCTCGCCCGTGCCGTGCTCGTTTAGCCCCCTCGATCCGGCCGAACAAAAGCTGTTTAGGCATGCGGTGGCTGGACATGCGGGCTACATGACCCAGCCAATGCAGCCTTGCCTGCCGGAGGAGCTCACCGATGGGACTTTGTCCAGATCTTTCAAAGATACAGTATGTGAGCTCTTCACACAATCCAGCCTGGTTAACTCCAGGATGGATCGTAGGCAGGCCAGCCTAAATGTTTCTAACTAGCGAAGATGTTCCATTAGGGAGGTCCACGTTTCGCAAGCGTAGAGAAGAGAGGGACTGATTGTGGACAATAAGACCTGAAGCCTCATGCGGAGCGACAGATTCCACACAGCGTGACGCAACCGATGAAAAGATAATGCTTCTCGACTGATTCGGAGTGAGACCTCTGCTGTCAAACCGAAGCTGGTCATGAGCACACTACCCAGGTATGGGAAACTCAGGTATGGGAAACTCTCCACTCCACAACTGCCCTACCAATTGGGAGTTGTGTGAGTGGAATGTCTGATGGCTCAAAATACCCAGGCAGGTGCTTAGTTTTGGTGGGGCTGATGGTAAGTCCCCACCTCTTAGTGACACGCTCCAGGTTCAGCAGCAGCGCCTCCAACTCCTCTGAGTGAGCAGGAATTACCAGATCATCGGCATACATAACGTGGTTGAGCAATAGGGAGCCATCCCTTGACCGCACCCGGGCATCGATCAGCCTCCCATTGTATCTGTACCAGAAGGAATTTCCTCCGGTACAGCTATTGAAGGCTTCATGAACTACGTGGTCGAAATAGATGTTAAATAATGTAGGAGCCAGAGGACATCCCTGTCGCACCCCAAAGTGAACAGGGAATGGCTTCGACTCCCGGCCATGTAGTTTTACCCGGGCCCGCTCACCATCATGAAGGTCCTTAATGATCGTGAGCAGCGGGTCAGGGACTCTGAGAGCACGAAGAACAACCCAGGCCTACTGATGGTATGATAGGCCTTGACCAGGTCAATAAAGCAGAGATGTAGGTCTTGTTGGAATTCCCTACACCTCTGCTCTAGCCGATGGACAGAAAATACGGCATCTGTGCAGGACTACCCTTGCCTCAGCGTGCCTGGCAAGGCAATGTTGAATAATCCTTTCCAGGACCTTTCCTGGAACACTGAGGAGTGAGATGCCCCTGTATTTGTTACAGTCTGTGCGTTTCCCCTTCTTGAAGAGGGGGACCACTAGGGCATCATTCAAATCCTGCGGAACCCGTCCAGTGGTCCAGACTGTTGTTATGATGTCATGTAGGGCAGTCTGTGCACAAACGCCACCCTCCCTCAGCATTTCGCTTTCGAGATCATCTCTGCCCGGTGCCTTTCCTGGTCTCAGGCTCTGGATCGCCTTCAGTACTTCCTCAACAGATGGCATCTCAGCCAGCCACTCACAGAGAGTGACTTCTTCCAATATATATTTGAGGCACCGCAGCCTCAGTAGGGTCATCCCCACTTTGTCCTACGATGTTTTCCAGGCTGAGGGATTTCCCCTCCCCCAGGACCTCACAGAAATGCTCAGCAAATCTGCAAACCTGTTCCTGGGGGTCGGAGATTGGATCAACATTCTTTCCCATAATCGCTACACTACCACGCGCACACACATACACTTGTACACCTCTTTTAAACTATAAACTTAACTTTTAATTTTAACAGGTAAGACCCACTGAACGACATAGCCCTCTTTCATAAATGACCTTGTCACAAAGAATAGCTCAACTAAGTGGCTTATCATATGGAAATTTATAGCAGCCAAATACAGTAAAGATTCTAAACGCGTGATGTTTATTCTAAATGTGGAGGGAAAAAATCGGAGGATCCGGAGAAAAATCAACTTGACCACCGGGAGAGACATGTAAACTCCAAATATACAGCAGGTGTCAGGGTCGGGATTGAAACCACGACCTTCTGTATACCAGGCGAAGGAGTTAACATCTCACCACCGTGGCACATGTTAATCGAGTACATTTTCTGTAGCAGTGCTTTTATTATCGACTCGCTTCGCAATTCACTTCACTCGGTTTAATCCATCATTGAGATCCTCAACACATTGTTATCTATATATATAAAATCGTTCATGTCTGTCTGTCTGTGTGTGTGTGGACTTTGGCCCATACGCACTTTCATTGGACGGCGGTTGCCCCTGGCAACGGCTAGCCACGCCTTCGCCGCTTTCATTGGACCTGGCAACGGCTAGCCACGCCTTCGCCAAGGGCTGCAGTTTCATTGGACGGCGGTTGCCCCTGCCAACGGCTAGCCACGCCTTCGCCACTTTCATAAGCTCCGTATTTAATTAAATAATAGCCATTACACAGTATTGTTGGAGCGCTAGGGGGGGGGGAAGGAACGCCACCCGTACCCTGCCTCTTCCAAGCCGACAATTTTAGGCGAGGCCGCAGGCTTTGCACGCTACTAGGCCTCGACACCCACCACGCCACTCTGAGGTAAATTCATCAAAGTTTTTCCTACTCTTCACTACACCCCCACCACAATGTGTGCTATTAATATTACTTTTAAACCCAACGCGCCAACAATCGATTACTTTAATGTTCACTGTACAAATACTCATTAAGCTGGGTGAGCGTACTGCCAGTCTATCATGTACACTGTAGCCTGCTTATTAAGCTCGGTGAGCGTACTGCCACTCTATCATGTACACTCTAGCCTGCTTATGAAGCTGAGTGCGTGTACTGGCAGTCTATAATGTGGACTCTTGCCTGGTTATTATAATCGATTCTTTATATGTTCTTTGTACAAACAGTCATTAAGCTGCTTCAGCGACCCCAGTTCGATTCCAACTCACGCCCACCACCGCTGACGATTATTTGAAACGGACCTGGCCCTCCCCTAGGTCCACTCAGCCTCAAAAGCGTAACTGCTGTCGTGTGTGAACATCGTCACTGGGGAGACAAAGGCGGCGGGGCATCGTGGATCCAAGTCCCGGGCGAAGCCGGGTCATGTGTATGTGTGTTTGTGTTTATGTGTATGTCTGTGTGTCTCTATGTATGTGTGTATGTATGTGTTTGTGTGTATGTGTGTGTGTATGTGGGTTTTTTTTATGTCTTTATGTGTATGTCTGCGTGTCTCTATGTATGTGTGTATGTACGTGTGTGCATGTGTTTGTGTGTATGTATGTGTGTGTCTATGTATGTGTGTGTCTATGTATGTGTGTGTATGTGTGTGTATGTATGCGTGTTATGTGTCTGTCTGTGTCTGCATGTATGTGTGTGTGTATTGTGTATGTGTTTGTGTGCATGTATGTGTGTGTTTGTGTGTATGTGTATGTCTGTGTGTATGTGTTTGTGTGTATGTGTGTGTATTTATGTGTGTGTATGTGTTTGTATGTGTTTGTGTGTTTACGCTCGCATTACACAAATGTGTTGCTGGTCTAAGGCGTTCCTCGCACAGCATTGCCGCTTTATTATTTCAGTCGTTTACTGCCTTACGCACCCTGAAAGTCGTGTGTGTCTGCAGCAAGCGCGTGTATGTGTACCTATGGACGCGCGCGCGTGTGTTGTGTAGGGGGAACGGTAGTGTAGTGCTTAGCGTGCTGTCTGTGTCTGTGTGTGTGTGTGTCTGTCTGTGTCTGTCTGTGTGTGTCTGCGTGTGTCTGTGTGTGTGTCTGTGTGTGTGCGTGTGTGGTGTGTGGGGAGCGGTAGTGTAGTGCTTAGCGTGCTGTCTGTGTGTCTGTGTGTGTGTGTGTCTGTCTGTGTCTGTCTGTGTGTGTCTGCGTGTGTCTGTGCGTGTGTGGTGTGTGAGGAGCGGTGGGTGTAGTGCTTAACGCTACGCTGCGCTACCAACCCGGCGAACCCAGTTCCATTCCCGCTCACGGCCACCACCGGTGACGATTATTTGAACCTCCCCTAGGTCCACTCAGCCTCAAACGAGTAACTGGTGTGGCGTATTAACATCGGCACTTGGGAGACAAAGGCGGCTGGGCGTGGTAGATCCAAGTCCCGGGCGAAGCCGGGTCATGTGTATGTGTTTATGTGTATGTCTGTGTGTCTGTATGCATGTGTGTATGTATGTGTGTGTATGTGTTTGTGTGTATGTCTGTGTGTGTATGTATGTCGGTTTTGCCGCCGTGGTGGATCCAAGTCCCGGGCGAAGCCGGGTCATGTGTATGTGTTTATGTGTATGTCTGTGTGTCTGTATGCATGTGTGTATGTATGTGTGTGTATGTGTTTGTGTGTGTGTCTGTGTGTGTATGTATGTCGGTTTTGCCGCCGTGGTGGATCCAAGTCCCGGGCGAAGCCGGGTCATGTGTATGTGTGTATGTGTTTATGTGTATGTCTGTGTGTCTGTATGCATGTGTGTATGTATGTGTGTGCATGTGTTTGTGTGTATGTATGTGTGTGTGTATGTATGTGGGTTTTTTTGTATGTGTTTATGTGTATGTCTGCGTGCCTGTATGTATGTGTGTATGTACGTTTGTGGATGTGTTTGTGTGTATGTATGTGTGTGTCTATGTATGTGTGTGTATGTGTTTCTGTGTTTGTATGTGTGTGTATGTATGTGTGTTATGTGTCTGTCTGTGTGTCTGCATGTATGTGTGTGTGTATTGTGTATGTGTTTGTGTGTGTTTGTGTGTTTACGCTCGCATTACACAAATGTATAATGCGGGTCTAAGGCGTTCCTTACACAGCATTGCCGCTTTATTATTTCAGTCGTTTACTGCCGTATGCACCCTGAAAGTCGTGTGTGTCTGCAGCAAGCGCGTGTATGTGTACCTATGGACGCGCGCGCGTGTGTTGTGTAGGGGGAACGGTAGTGTAGTGCTTAGCGTGCTGCCTGTGTCTGTGTGTGTGTGTCTGTGTGTGTGTGTCTGTGTGTGTGTCTGTGTGTGTGTCTGTGTGTGTGCGTGTGTGGTGTGTGGGGAGCGGTAGTGTAGTGGTTAGCGTGCTGTCTGTGTGTGTGTTTCTGTCTGTGTGTGTCTGCGTGTGTCTGTGTGTGTGTCTGTGTGTGTGTCTGTGCGTGTGTGGTGTGTGAGGAGCGGTGGGTGTAGTGCTTAACGCTACGCTGCGCTACCAACCCGGCAAACCCAGTTCGATTCCCGCTCACGGCCACCACCGGTGACGATTATTTGAACCTCCCCTAGGTCGACTCTGCCTCAAACGAGTAACTTAACTACTGTAGCGTATTAACATCGCCACTGGGGAGACAAAGGCGGCCGGCCGTGGTAGATACAAGTCCCGGGCGAAGCCGGGTAGTACAGCTAGTGTTAATAGATATTTGTGCATGATAATAATATTGATCAAGGAGAGGTCTCACTTGAGTTTTGTTTTTTACTTGCATACTACTCTACACTACTATACACTACCATACCTGTCAACCCATACGGTTTACCCGTATTGTTGTACATTGAAATTGAGTTTTCATGTCCATGCGGCGTACAGCCGTTTCAATACGAGCAAAAAAAGTGCCCATTTGTTTGTCTTTCTCCCTCGTGATGGGACTTTGTAGGATGAACGTTGAGATTTATAAGGGCATGGGGTGACCATTACGGTCTGAATTGGTTTGCAATAAGGTAGCCACTGATAAGGGGTTGACAAGTATGGACTTGGGTCCTCCATTGGGATGTTAGGCCAGTTCTCTTTGAGCAGCGTTTCCCAAGATCTAGTCCTCTCGAACCACTTATGGTATTTTCTTCGGCGTTTGCCAACTGACCTCCGTTCAAATGACAAATTATTTGGGCACGTGCTGCACACGTCTGATGGTTGTTGTTTCAAATGACAGGAGGGCGTTGATTCAAATTCAAAACATGATCGTATGTGTGTGGGGAGCGGTAGCGTAGCAGTTAGCGTGCTGCGCTACAAACCTGGCGACCCGAGTTCGATTCCCGTTCACGGCCAACACTAGTGACGATTATCTGAACTGCTCCTGGGCCTCCCCTAGGTCGACTCAGCCTCAAATGAGTACCTGGCACGGTGTGTAAACATTGCCACTGGGGAGACAAAGGCGGTCAGGCGTGGTGCTTGGCACCCACCCCCTCGTGTACCGTTCCGGCCTTCATAGGTGCTCGCTAACAGCACTTGCACCAACAGTCTGTTCAGGTTATATGGGTGATCTTTGTCTTTGTCCTGAGTGATTAAGGACGAGAATTCCCTGGGTGTATGCGGATGGGCAGAGCCACCCATGGGGGGGCAGTGGAATGCGTTGCTCGAGGCAAATCCCACTATGTGCCCCCCTCCGACGCCTTCAAACTAAACAGGAAATATTACATCTGACACCGTGACGTCGAAGCGTGGGACCCGCCACTCCAAAGCGTGGGGCCCGGGGCAGTCGACCCCGATTCGCCATACCCAGAGGACGGCTTTGGCGGTGTGCATCCAGATAATTTGCATTTGAACTAAGGTCAAATTGTCAAAATCAATAAGGTGTATCATGATCATATCTGCAAATGACACAAACAACGCACACACGTAAATGTATGAACAGAGTACACATCCCAGTGTACATTCTGCAACAAAAACCGTCGGCAGTTCCTGAATAAGTGCTTTGTGGCCCTCTTGTCTAAGGTCACCGACATTAAATTTGAGCAATCGTGACTGACTGAAGGGCAGCAGTCGCAAGTGCAGGCGGCAGTCACAATAACAGGTGGAACTTAAGAGACAAACACCACACAGGAGAGACAGAATAAACGTAAAAGTACAGACTAGAAGTCGCAGGCGGGACACTGAAGATGAGGCCACACAGATGAGACAGACAATATAAGCAAGACAAAACTACTGAGAACACAAGATGGGTAATACGATATGGTATAAACAGGACAGACCATAAGAACCAAGAGATACGGCCAATGGAACAAAACATGAGATGGGACAAAACAAAACGAGACTGTGTATGCGATTAGACACTCGTCTTATCTTTAGGTGAATGAATCAAGTGACGCCAGACGAGACGGAAACAAACAGCGCGGATGAAACAGACGATAAATATGGGACTGAGCAAAACGCAAAGTATAAACAATTTTGGAATCGTGATGAGTCATGAAATCGAGCATAACAAGCATAACCACAATAATAGCAATCCGGACTACGGTAATTGCAACGAATTAATTACACGTGTGTCAAATGCTATGTTGGGCAAACATGACGAATGAGAGTAAAAGAACACCAAACAAATAGTAAATACTCCAAAATATAATTGTCGGCAGTGGCAGAACACGTGTGCCAACAAAGACAGTCAATTGATTTTGATAATGTTGAAGTTCTGTGCAAAACTAGTTACTACTGGCCAAGACTAATTAAAGAATCCGAGTGCTGCTTGGAAGCGATTGATCAAGTAATACATTGTTTAAATGCATGCCTATACAGGTCACCATACTTTAATATGGATTATCGTTGAACAAACACATTCCTGCGGAGGGAGCTGGTAGGAACGTTGGATTGCTCGGTCAATGGCCAGGGTCAACGGCGGCGTGGTATATTGTGCAAATATGCCCGACTGTGAGGGCGAGCACAAGCCGGCGTGAGTAGGTTAAACGTTGAGTTTTATAAGGGCACAACGGGGTGACCAGCCCCTCCCCACCCAGCCCCACCCCTCCCACCCCCACCCAGCCCCACCCTCCCCACCCAGTCCCTCCTCACCCAGCCCCTCCCCACCCTCCCCTCCCCACCCAGCCCTTCCCCACCCTCCCCTTCCCAACCAGTCCCTCCCTCCCCACCCAGCCCCTCCCTGCACGACGGACACAATAATCCCGTGGGCTGGTGTAACCAGGAGGTTCCTACCAGTATAACAGGTACGGATATTTAGTGCGCGACAATCAACAAGAGGTACAAGAACAATGGTCTTGCATAATGAACATGCATAATAGACTTGATTTGAAGCTTTCGTGACTGCAGGAATTACTCTTTGTTTCTTTTGGTAAAGTCACGTAGAAAGAAAATTAAATAATAAAATACGACGTTTCGCTTGCAACACAAGCAACCGTCATCAGGTGTCAATGAATGCAAGCTCGGAGAGAGACGCACATTCAGAGAGAGAGAGAGAACACAGACACGGAGAGAGACTCATACACAGAGAGAGACACACAGATACAGTGTGTCTCTCTCTGCGTGTGTGTGTCTCCCCCATGTGTCTCTCTGTCTCTGTGTTTGTCTCTCTGTGTTGTCTCTCTCTATGCGTCTCTCTCTGTCTCTCTCCGTGTCTGTGTTGTCTCTCTCTGTATGTGCGTTTCTTTCCAAGCTTGCATTCATTCACACCTGATGACGGTTGCTTGTGTTGCAATCGTCCTACTCATATTGTAAATATTGTGGCTTTGCTCTCCAACACACCGATGTGCTGTACTAATAACGAATTGGCACGTTCTGTTTACGTGACAAACCTTACTAATTGGCTGTGGCGGTTAGTGGCTGGTTTAACGAGACATTGATATATTTTACGCGATCTAACAAAAAACAACCTGTATTATGAATGGCAGTCCGTTTGTGGTGGCGTGGCGGTCATGACGTCGTTTGCTGCAATGGGGCAACCAATATTGGGGAAATAGCCGGGTGAAGTGGGATGGGTCTCGCAGAGAGGATATTGCTTTTGCGGGACATTAAAAAAACAGAAAAAATGTCCTCACGAGCAATGTCCTGGTACAGCTGACCGCAGCTTTTGAATTCCAGCCTCTTTGGCGGTGAGCCAACCGCCGTGGGCTCCTCGACGCGACTGCCAGATTTGCATCGGTTTTTCCCCCCTACCTATAAAATAAAATAAATTAAATCACGACGTTTCGGGCACAACACAAGCATCCGTCATCAGGTGGGACAACCACAGCAACCACTTGCTCGCCCTACCCCACACCCCCCTCTCTATCTCTCCTCCCTGGCTCCTCCCACCCCTCCTCTTACCATAATATCGAAGAGGGAGGGGAGGTGCGACAAGGAGACGTGGCAATTATTATTGTGACTTAATTAAACGGTTTAGAATCATAAAAATCGGAAGTTTACTTTCCGAGTAAAGGCCATTGAGCTAAGAATCTCTTTTTGGAGGTCCACTCGGCCTGCAGACAACATCGAAGCATTCCACAATTACAGTGGTGCACAAACACAAAACACACCCGCATTTATTATGTACACTACCTGATAACAGATACATGTGTAGTACGGGGTCGAGTGGTCATAAATAGTAATTGAAGCGACAGGGATAGGCAGTGTCAAATGAGGCTAGAGAGGGAGTTCGGGAAAAGGGGTGTGGCTGAGTCGAGGGGCGTGGCTGAGCCGGAGGGAAAGATAAAAGGCAGCGCGAAGCGGGGCTTAGGGCTGCTGTGGGGATTCGAAGTTGGACCGTCGTCGCTGTCGTCATCTTGGAGTGGATCGTCCTCACCGCCTGGGAGCGGGTCGCCTTATCGTCTTGGAAGACTAGGGGGAGATTATATATCATCGCCGTAGCTGCTACTCCATCGGCTCCTATATAGTCAGCCAGCTATATAGGTGAACGTCGTGTAGTAGTTACATAAAGTTACCCACTGTACATAGTCCACTCGCGTCTACACGTTAACATGCCATCGAGTCGGGCGGACTGAACAAGACAATAAATATATATACATACTTGAACAAGAAAGTGTCTCTGAGTGCTACATTACACATGTATTGTCCTTAAAACAGGGAGAATGACTCTTCAAAGTAAGATTGGCACTTGTGCAAAAACTGGGAAGGTTTAATTTTTTGTTTAAGAAATATCTTACAAACGAACACTTCTCAATTCAACAGTTTAATAGGAGTCACCGAGTGGATCGCCAAACTATACATGTCAGTACAATCTTGTTTTCCTGCCATACGAAAAGCAGATGCGAGTAGACATCGAGTACATGTTGGGCTGACTCTTAAAATAAAAAAAACGCCGTCGTAGCTAAGCAAAGTGTGTATTTGTGATGTATTATTTTCACTCGCCGCACCCGTGCATTGTAGACGGAACGACATGTACGTTCTTGCGAGCCAAGTGCGATTACCTCGGGTTGGGCTGCTGTGAACGATCGACGCTTGCATTCCGAAGGGAGCGCGGGCTCACAAGCGGTTAACCTTGAAGTCAAAGCAGCAGACCTTGACCTCAAGGCAAGACCGCTTACATCATCTGTGAGCACAAAGGCGAGATCGGCAGACCCCAACAACTCCGTGAAGATGCTGCACAGAAACAACGTGGTAAAGAGGTTCAGAGAGAGAAAAAAACAACTGAACTGAAATGAGAAAAAATAACTTCGTTGTCCACATCGCCATTCACAAAGGTTGAATGGTTGGATTTTGTTGTTGTTGGGGGTTTTTTTCACAATGGTCCCGTTTAGTGCCAGTTTCCCGGATTATTTTACACGGGAAATCCGTGATGAGGAGTGAGAGCACAGCAGCAGCAACACGACAAATGCGTCAACATTGCAGAGAACGAGTCGAGCAGCGCCCAGAACGAATATTGCAACTTCTGATATATTAAGTATTTGACGGTCGTTAACGAAGACCCAGGACACATTGGCTGTGTGACTATGTCGTTCGGCTGGCCTGGCAACACCTGGGAATTCCCCAGGAAGAGCTAGAGTCTGTGTATAGTAGTGTCGTGTATGGTATATAGTAGTGTCTAGTGTAGTAGTGCTGGAGTCTTGTCGCCAGGGAAAGGGAGGTCTTGATCGCCACTACTCAAGATGCACCCGCCACGATGAACAGTTAAAACCCTTCACAAGTTAAACTGAATCATTCTTTGGTTTTTTTTTTTCGGTAAAGTCACGTATAAAGATAAAAGAATAAATTAAATAATAGCATACGACGTTTCGATTGCAACACAAGCAATCATCAGGTATAATGAAATAGCGACATATAATCTAACCAGAAAACTATAGACAGACATGTAAGCAGACAGATATCACCAAGATACATAGAGAGAGCAACCCAGGAACAGAGAGGGGTGATCGTCTCTGTGGGGTGGCCTTAAATAGACAGAGGGGGGGCGGAGGCAGAGAGAGGGAGGGGGTAGGGAAAAAAATGTTCCTGGGTTGCTCTCTCTATGTATCTTGGTGATATCTGTCTGCTTACATGTCTGTCTATAGTTTTCTGGTTAGATTCTATGTCGCTATTTCATTATACCTGATAATTGCTTGTGTTGCAATCGAAACGTCGTATGCTATTATTTAATTTATTCTTTTATCTTTATACGTGACTTTACCGAAAAAACCAAAGAATAATTCCTGCAGTCACGAAAGCTCCAAAAATTAAGATTAAACTGAATCATTATAAAAAAACATAAGAGGCAGAGAAACCTACACAGATGCAGGCTACGCAAGTGATTTTTTTTAAAGATGGGGCAATAAAACATTTAAACGACTCAGTCACGAATGAAGTAGATGCGCTTAACACGTCGGCGAGAGAGCAGTAGTGGTTTGGCCAACATCACAACACACCACCACCCCAAATGACTATTTCAGGCGGAGTCGACCTAAGGGAGTGCCAGAATAAGCTCAGATTTCAATTGCAACTGGTGATATGCATTATAGTTGGGAATGGAACCCAGGTCGCTGGAATCGAGGCATAGTGCGTTAATCTCTTCAACACCCATGCCAATATCTCCATTAAAATATCTTACACGCACACACACGAACCTACACAGTGGCACTTCAAATTGAAACAAATACACTCTACTGTATTGGCTTCAGCAATGCGAATTATATATACTTACAATATTGTATGATTTATATTCCAAAACGTCGCCAATAATTGTCTTATATAATTTATTATTTACCGAGTGGGACCTTGCCGATTAAACATCAAGCAATGACGCTGACGTTACGCACTCCCAGAATGCCGTGTGGCTCATGGGATGTGTAAACATTTGTATTTTTGAACAGGAGGCGTGTTGGACATCAGTTGATGTAAAATAAAAATGTGTGGAATTAAACTAGCTTAAAGGATTACAACACAGCAATGTGCACTCCATAGCATTGCTACAAAAGCCAACCAACTGATTCGCAGCTGTTTATCGGTGATTTCGTTCCAGGTAGAGCTCTTCAGATCGTAGAATCTAAGCAAAGCTAAGCCTTAGTACTCAGATGGGTGGCAGACTGCCTGGGAATACCAGATATTTGTAGACTTGGGGCTACGTAGTGGCCAGAAGATAGTAACACAACAATGCATTTGTTTTATCCATCTGTACGGGGCTTTGAGTGTTTTGTGCTGTTGGTTTTCTCCGAGTTCTCCGGTTTCCCCCCACAAGAAGCCAAACACTAATTCATGGAAACTGTCTCGGCCTTGTTGTGCGCTGCGTTGCACCACTATCTGAGTAGATAACCTCGCATTCAATAAATCTTCAGAGCCAGGGTGAACATCTGACTCCAAACGTATTTAATGAATTGAACGAGGTAAAACTGATGGGAAAACACAGCACAAATACAGCATCTGTTAATACTTGGAAATATGAATACAATGAATGAACACTTCAGCATCATAACATTGTCTGAGATAACATGAAACTCAACAATAAATCCTGGATGAACCAGGCACCAACATTAGTACTGAATAGCTATACAAGAGAATAAGCTACTGTGTTAAGGGCACATCGTGTAATCACCATACTGCAGCCTAAAGGTACAGCACTACACATAACATTGAACTGTGGATGAGATATTTCGTCATCCTTGCTCTCAAGATCGCAATAAGGTTACATGGGTACAAGTCTGAATCGACTTATTCAATTACAAGTAACATTCACGATAAGGCAAGTGGCAGGCTTCGTTTTTAACTAGGCCCCATACTTATCATAACAATTTAACAGCATTATAAAGGCATTTACATCATTATAACGACCATTCTAACATTATAACAGCATTCCCAGTATTATAAGAACATAAACGAACTTACAGACAATGCTTCTTAAAGTCCCACAATGAACATTTGCACCTGTCTTCACTGGGACGCTATTTGTGCCACCATTTTGTACTCTGTATAATGGCTGATACCCTGAGGACGTCCATTCGTAACTTCCTGGTCACGTTACCAAACTCAACATCCAGACAGGAAAGTATTGTGTACACACACCTCCACACCTGCCGTGAGGCAGAACAGAAACGACCAAACATTCTAATGTAACAGAACCATCCTGAAAACATGTTTAATCTCAGTGAGGCTCTCCTGGGTAAATAAACGAATCTAGATTTGAAGCTTTCGTGACTGCAAGGATTCATACTCTTAGGTTTTTTTTCGGTAAAGTCACGTAGGTAAAACATAAAATTAAAAGTTAATAAAAGTAATAATGGTAATAAAATAAAATAATAAATCACGACGTTTCGGAGGCAACACAAGTCTCCGTCATCAGGTGGGACCGTCATAGCTAATGCAGTAATTTTAGCGAATGTTAAGAGCAGCTGAACACGAAGCTTCACATCCTGTTGCCGTATAGCAGCACCCAGCCTGATGACGATTGGCTCCGTGTTTTGACTCGTGCCCTTGACTTGGTCGGAAGGTTCGGGTTATATTCGAAAACTTTGCCTTCAAATAGCATTTTTATGTATATGTTGGCCTCATTATTGTTGCCATTACAATAATCCTAACCAAATTGTAACGATGCCAAAGTTCTTCTTGCCGTACTTATCCATCGGTGGTCCAAGGCAACGACGATGATCCAGTCCCACCTCAGGCTCGTAAGGCAATGCAAGAAAACTTCTGCTGCTGTTGCTCCAAGCGCTTGCCCTTCTGGTCGGCCCAAAAAATTGCGTGCCCCGGACCCAAATCATCGGTCAATATTGACCTTTTTCAACAGGTCTCAGAAGACCTTTTTATTGCCAGTATCAAGGTATGAAAATTTATAATAGGGTTTAGCCTTTCTGGCAATAAAACAGGTGTTAAGATATTCAAATACCAAGGAATAAAGTCTACATTAACCACTTGTTGTGAACATGCAAACAAACATCTGATAATATACGGATTGTATTTGGAACTGGTTGGCCTGCACCAGAAACAGCCTTGTTTATGGCCTGTCTCACCAGTATCTTGATTCCTTGCAAAATGTTTCTATTTGGTGTTTGAACATCTTAACACCTGTTTTATTACCAGAAAGGGTAAAACCTCTTCTTATTTTTCACATCTCAGTAGACTGAATAAACCCTCGAATCGCGTCAAACTTGGCGACAGGATCAATCAAAAACTGATAAAAACAGATTTGTACCGACAATACGTCCAAATTGGCGATTCACGCAACTTGAGTTCAGTGTCAGGCGAGCAACTCGTTTGCGATGTATTGTGTCATATTTATTGTTCTGTATCCAGGTGGGGTGGCGGAAGGCCCTTAGCTCTTCTTCAAACAAAATATGCACATCGTATAAACAATAAAAAACATTGAATAATAAAAAGAGGTTGTAATACTTTCTGGCGTAAAAACAGACGTTTAAACAGCAAATAGATAATAATTACAAGAAACCAAGTCTGCATTTTTAGCCACGCATAAAACGCCAAAAATATGCTTTGAAAATGTATACACCGTCCTTGAAACTTATTGGCCTGCACCACTAGAGATAACCTCTGGCGCCATGGTGGCGAGATGTTAACTACCCCACCTGGTATTCGGGAAGTCGTGGGTTTGATCCCGACACTGACGCCTGTTGTATATTTGGAGTTTGCATGTCTCTCTCTCTGTCGTCGCGCGGATTTTTCTCTGAGTCCTCCAGTTTTCCCCTCCAAATGTAGAAACATGCGTTTAGAGTATTTGGCTGCTATAATTTTCAAAACGATAACCCACTTCGTTGAGCTATCATTTGCGGCCAGGTCGCCTCTGAAACTAGCTATATAGCTCGGTGGGCCTTACCTGGATTTTTTTGTTTGTTTATTTTATGGAATTATCTCACTAGTGCCAGACCAATGACTGCAAAAAGCGAGCAGTAACAAGGACAATACAAACACCAACGCATTAATAGCTCAGGTTAAGCAGTGAATGCTTTCGGAAACTTTCGCCAATATAAAAGATATGGAATGATAAAAAAAAGGCTCTACCTTTTTCTGGAATAAATACAGGAAGGTGATAAGATGTTTAAACACCAAATAGACACCTATTACAAAGCATCAAGGTTGCATTAACCACACATACCTGTGGTACAAAAAACACGCAAGCAACGATGTTTCGATAATGTCCTTAAAACTGATTGGCCTGCACCAGATTGGTACATTTTATATCTTGATACTGGCAAAAGGGTCCCATAACAGTCACAAACATGGAACGCACATTTACAGGAACAAGAACTTCTAAGCTCACAGTGACCTGATAATTTCGTGCACTTGGACAGCGAGATTTGGACCTCGCAGCTTTGCGGTCAGCAGTCCATCGGCCTGGATCTCACCTACCCACCCACTTACCTACTCACCCACCCACTCACCCACTCAGCGATCCATCGGCAAAGAACTCACCAACCCACCCACTTACCTACTCACCCATCCACTCACCTACTCAGTAGTCCATTGGCAAAGAACTCACCTACCCACCCACATATCTACTCACCCACTCACCTACTCAGTAGGCAATCGGCAAAGAACTCACCTACCCACTGACTTACCTACTCACCCACTCACCTACTCAGCGGTCCATCGGTCTGGAACTCACCTACCCACCAACTCACCTACTCACCCACCCACTCACCTATTCACCCACCCACTCACCTACTCACCCACCCACTCACCCACCCACTCACCCACCCACTCACCCACCCACTCACCCACCCACTCACCTACTCACCCACCCACTCACCCACCCACTCACCTACTCAGCTTTCCTTCGGCTTGAAACTCACTGCTGCACGATGTTCGAGACTCTTCACAGACATTTCACCAGTTCAGTAGAAAATGCAAGACAAAACTATTTAATAGAGCTAACAATGTATGAACATTATGCACTCGTGTTGATAAGAGTTGCGCGTTTATAAATGCACTAAGGGGCTGTCCATTAATGACGTCACGCACCTGGGGGGGGGGGGTCAGACATTTGTGACGATGTGTGACGATGTGTGACGGGGGGGGGGTTTAGAAATGTGACATCACATCAAAATCCGCAACTTTAAATAAATATAGACAACACGTTCTACTTAATTAAATAGACTTTTAATAAATGTTTTCTCCTACAACATCAGAGTGCAGCGTCACATTAATTACGCACTACAATGACAATAGTTTAAAGCGATTTGAAGCATGTTTTATATTTTGGGGGGGGGGGGCAGAGCTTTGTGACGTCATATTTGAGGGGCGGGGGGCTGACTTTTTGTGACGTCGTGTGACGAAGGGGGGGGGGGGGGAAATCGTCCAAAATCGCGTGACGTCATTTATAGACGGCCCCTAACTGAAGTGAAAACAGATAACATCACAAAGCATGAATGTACCGAGTGTCGTTTCCAGGCAGGTGTATTGTAAAAAGATAATGTTACAATGTGTGTGTGCCACTTGAGGTCCTTTCGTACAAGAAAGTCTGGTATTAATACACTTCAGGGAGGGATGAATACAGATCTAGAATACAATGGAAAAGGCCACAATCGTAAATAATATAATAACTCGTATGATAATATTATGTTATTTAACAGCAGGTAAGAGGTGCACACATTGGCTCTTTGTGTGAAAATAAAGGAATGCGAATTGCTTACATAACAAAATGGGACCTTTTTTTGCCAGCATCAAAGTACACTACTCACCCAAGCTATAAATGTTCTGACAGTGAATTGTCTATGTGCTGTTCGCCGTTTGGCGTTCTCTGGTCTGAAGCTGGTGAGACTTGGCCCTAAAGAAGGCTGTCTCTGGTGTAGGCCAATCAGATTAAAACACAATGCATATATTATCAGATCATGTTTGTTTCATGTTCACCACAAGTACGGGTGGTTAATGCAGAATTGATTCCTTGCAAAAGGTTTCTATTTGGTGTTTAACACCTCCCGTTTTGTTTCCAGAAAGGGTAAAACCTATTGTTATATTAGCATGCTTAAATAGCCTTGAGTCATCATATATATATACATTTGAGGTAACACGTTGACTTGAAAAATAGATGCCTTGAGGGTTATTAATCTGTGTGGTGTGTTGTTTATTCATGTTGTGCTGCTGTCCATCACGGATCTGTTCGCTCAATGAATACTTACATTACGAAGTAACATTTGTTCCGTGTTATTTGCGGACGTTGCACAACGGATGGGCCAACCGACCGCAGAGTGAATTTTCCACCCAGAGCAACTCTCGTCGTTACTTTTTATTCGTGAGGAAAGTAAGGGGCTGTGTCTGACATGTCATCAACACAATTTAGTCCGAGGTGACAATGACCGTGCCACCGTGGAGGGCGCACGTTGCAAGGGTGGCACAGTCGGGTTTTTAAATCCTTTATATTAAGTTCGCTTGCTTGCGTGATTGCTTGCTTGCTTGCGTGCTTGCTTGCGTGCTTGCTTGCTTGCTTAGGACCGTGCAAATCTTTCGGTCGTTTTTTAACCCACTTCCCGTGATCCAATCGAGCTAACATTTTCCACACAGACTCGTTGTGCCAGACAATTATTGTTCGTGAAAAAAATTCCCAAAATTTTACACTTTTTAGGCAAAAAAAAAATATTTTACATATATTCAAATAGAACGCATTCATGGCTTTGGCTGAACGTCAGAGTGTAAGAGCCCAGAGCGTAACCCCTCCACAGGCCGTGGCGGAGTAGCGCAGTTGGTAGCGCCCTTGCTTCCCATGCCAAAGGTCGCGGTATTTATTCCTGCATCCTCCACAGGCGAATATATTTTTAAATCCTTTATATTAAGTTCACTTGCTTGCTTGCTTGCGCGCTTACGACCGTGCAAATCTTTCGGTCGTTTTTTAACTCACTTCCCGTGATCCAATCGAGCTGACATTTTGCACACAGACTCGTTGTGCGTGACAATTTATTTTCGCGAAATTTTTTTCCCAAAATTTTCCACTTTTTAGGATTTTTTTTTCATATTTAATTAAAAATACCAATGTGATAAAAGTGAAACTCTTACTCAAGAAAAACAGAAATGAATAATAAAATAAAACCGATGGCACGCATATAAAGGATTTATAGTGAAAAACTTTGTTTTTACGGGTTAATTTTTAAATCCTTTATATTAAGTTCGCTTGCTTGCTTAGGACCGTGCAAATCTTTCGCTCGTTTTTTAACCCACTTCCCGTAATCCAATCGAGTTGACATTTTCCACACAGACTCGTTGTGTGTGACAATTAATTTTCGTGAAAAAAAATCCTAAATTTTACACTGTTTAGAAAAAAACAAATTAAATATTTAATTACCAATTGCTTAATGGTGGCAGCCATCTCAAGCCAGAGGACGAGAGGACTCTAGCCGCCACGCATATAAAGGATTTATAGTGAAAAACTTTGTTTTTACGGGTTTACAATCGGGTTTAATTGTCTTTTATATTAAACCCGATCATCTGAGATTGGGAGAAATCCGGTTTAATTGGTTTGAATTGCAGAACCGCACTTCTCAACGATGGGCTTCATTCATTCCAAGCTAAGGAACTCACTGGCGCCCACGATTGTGGAGAAGCTCGTGTTCATCAATACCAACTTGCCCGCCGCATTCTACGACTACCTCGTGCCCGACGGCCCCGAGTACGACAGCAGCACCGACGAGGAAGCAGCCTAAGCCTATCAGAGTTTCGTATTCATTAAACCAGGTTTTAATTCCCCGAAATCGGGTTTAATTGTATTAAAGAAAAAAACCGATGCTTGCCGCTGGAAAAATCGGGGTTTTTCCACCCATGGCACGTTACAACTACCACCCCATAAAAAAAACGGTTTGAGCACGCCAGCGGTGACATTTTTTGCGCGAGACGCCAAGAAGAACGTTAACTGCGGACGTAACGTGTGGCTGGAGGGGTAGGGTATTCGAGCCACACCTTGGTGAGTCAAGCGAGCATTCCACGAAGAAGGACATTCCTTTGCTGTGGTGAGAAGATATTTTCATTCTAGATTTGAAGTTTTCGTGACTGCAAGGATTCATACTCTTAGTTCTTTCGGTAAAGTCACGTAGGTAAAAAATTAAATTAAAATTAATAAAAATAAAACAATAAAATCACGACGTTTCGGAGGCAACACAAGTCTCCGTCATCAGGTGGGACCGTCACAGCCACATTTGCTGCATATTGGGAGAGAGAGATTGAGAGCTGCAGGTTTGCGGTCACAACACCGAGGAGAAAACTTGCATCATAAACGTAATGTGCGAGGAAGCCATGAGCAAGTAATTCACTCTGCAAATGCCATCTCTTGAGTAGTTTCTGACAATTGACGAGGCCTGAACCCAAGGCTATCGAATGTCAACTAGGTCCCCCCGCACGGAGAAACGCTCACTATCAATACACCGACTAAGAAGATATCGGACACATATGTAGAATGGACAACAACAGGAACATTTGAAGTGTCTTGTTCGTAAAAATGGAAGGAACCCGAAAGAGAGGAAGACCTAACAGAGAATGGCTTGACGACGACACGAGAGATTGGTGCCAGAAAGTTGTGGCCACTACTTGAGTATATTGGCACAAGATAGAGGAAGATGGAAACAAATGACGACATGTGCAGGGGACACCTACGGGTTATCTGCACATGGATCGTGATGATTGTGAAGCTATAAAGAGCCACTTTCAATTGAACTCTGACATTAACTTGCGTCGCCTCGACAGCACCCACGTTGCGTTCATTTCCGTTGGACGATCGGGTTCCCTTGTTAACCTTTGTATTGTAACAAAGATGGCTGCAAGTATTGATCTCCGGTACCAACTGATATTCTGGTTTCCTTCTTAATAATTGAATTAGAGATATCCTCTGGTACTGGTAGGAACCTCTGGTTACACCAGCCCACCGGGAATTATTGTGTCCATCCGTCGTGCAGGGAAGGGCTGGGTGGGGAGGGGCTGGGCGGGGAGGGGAGGGTGGGGAGGGGCTGGGTGGGGAAGAGAGGGTGGGGAGGGGCTGGGTGGGGTGGGGCTGGGTGGGGAGAGGCTGGGTGGGGTGGGGCTGGGTGGGGAGGGGCTGATCACCCCGTGGTGCCCTTATAAAACTCAACGTTTAACCTACTCACGCCGGCTTGTGCCCGCCCTCACAGTCGGGAATATTTGCGGAATACACCACATCGCCGTTGACCCTGGCCATTGACCGAACAACCCAACGTTCCTACCAGCTCCCTCTGCAGGAATGTGTTAGTATCCATGTATTCAAGTAACTACAAGGTCATGGTGATTTCCTGCTCTAAAGAACATTGATGCGGTGCTCAAAGCCCTGGGCCACTGGTAGAAATTCCACATTTCTATGGCAGGGGTGAATCTGTCCATTGGACAATCATTGTTGACTTCCCCACAAATTGGCATAACATTTTTTGAAACTGGAGTCAACCCCCCGAAGTTTGAAAATCTTTCCATGTGTAGTGTTCTAATTCACAGACACTAGTAGGAGGTACTCTCTCTTTTATCCCGGCCTTCACAGCCTTAGGGGATAACTACATACCCGGTCGGGACAGCCAACACGCTGCCAGACCCGCAGCTTGAAGAGGGCGAAGGTCACAACTACAACGACGGGACCGCAAGTTCCATTCCAGATCGCAGCAGCCCCGACTATGAGTCGGAACTCGCCTTTTATCCTGCCCAGCGTGGCCAGGCTCTGCCCTCGGCCCCGCACCCCTCTGGATCCCCCAAAAGGCTCCGTGCCTTGCCCACAGGTCCAACTGGTAGAACGGGCTGCTACCCCTAATTCCATTGTCTACCAATCTCCCAGTGGCATGCGCTACAGTGACTCATTCAATGTCACTACACATGGACTCTCCATCTGGTACAGAGAGTACAATAAAAGGCTGATTGATGCCCAAATGCGGTGGATCGATGGCTTCCAACGGGTCAGCCATGTTATTATGTGTGCTGATGACCTGTAGGTAATAATAATTAATTGGAGACTCTGCAGTTAAATCTGTCAATAAGTGATGGGGCCTTTTTGTTTTTGTTATCATATTGGAAAAGTTATCGTAGCTGGGTAGAATAATCATGGCTAGCTCTGGCTTGGCAGCAGATATCTCACTATGAATCAGCGCGAGCAGCCTTATAAGCACCGATTAGCTACGTACGGTGCGAAAGAAGTTAAACGCACGTACATGTCATCTGTTGTGTGACACTGTCTGTATAGTTACCTGGGCATGTCACAAAACTCAACTACAATCATATTTGCTCTTTATGTTTGCGAAACGTAGGCCCGTTTGCAGGAATGCCAGCGTTGGCTTCAAACATGTTGGCTAGGCACGCCCAAGCAGCTTCGGTTTACAACCTGTTAATGGCTGTATGGGGGATATTTCTTTTTGTACGCGTGAGATAAAGCTTGCGTGTGTGTGGGATTGAGGGAATGTATGTGAAATTAAGTGAGTGAACGTACGAGCGTAAGAGAGTGTATGTGTGAGTTTCAACTGTGTGCGATTGAGGAAGTGTGTGTGGACGTTCTCGTTAGGGAGCGGTGGAGCAGTGGTTAGCGCATCGCGATACAAACTCGGAAACGTGAGTTCGATTCCCGTTCACCACGAATACCAGATTATCTGAACCGGTCCTGGGCCTCCCCTAGGTTGACTCGGCCTCAAACGAGTACCTGGTGCGATGTGTAAACATCGCCACTGGGGTGACAAAGGCGCCGGCCTTCATAGGTGCTCACTAACAACACCTTCCCCAACAGTCTGCAAAGGTCATATGAGGGGGATCTTCCTCTTTGTTAGTTCTCGTTGGTTAATGCACACAAACATTCCTACACACGATGATTTCCGCACAAACGACGCTGTTGTCAGTTGGCATGCGTCACGCCGAGTCACAAAACTCGGGGTGAAGTGCATAGCACCCGTGTGTTGCGGTTGGAAGCTTAAATGCAAACATCAGCTCCTGGGTTTAAGATTAATATGTGCTCGTCAATAGGTATTCACTGGCATCTGGTAGCCACAGATGCCAGTTAGTTGATAAACTAAACTATAAACTAAACAATTGTTTAAGTTACCAGGTAAGGCCCACTGAGCTAAGCAGCTCCTTCTCAGAAGCGATATGGCCACAAATGACAGCTCAACGAAGCGTCTCATCACGTGGAAATTTATAGCAGCTAAATACTCTAAAAGCAAGTTGATTCCAAATGTGAAGGAGATAGACGCATCGGGCCTGTTAATGCTCCGATGCGGTTGGGGTATCGAAATATGAATGTTCCATCGTCATCACGTTCTCTCTTCGCGTTGTGAAATGTTCCTATCTCGCTCCATTCACTCGTGAGTGTCGCTGCAGCTGCACGCTCCAGCCACCACGACCGATGTGGCCTGCTTCGCGATGGTGATCCCACCGCCCCTGCCACAACCATGAGTGGAAAAAAACAGATTTTTTTTTCCAGCGGCAGGCATCGGGTTTTTTTCTTTAATACAATTAAACCCGATTTCGGGTAATTAAAACCTGATTTAATGAATACGAAACTCTGATAGGCTTAGGCTGCTTCCTCGTCGGTGCTGCTATCGTACTCGGGGCCGACGGGCACGGGGTAGTCGTAGAATGCGGCGGGCAGGTTGGTCTTGATGAACACGAGCTTCTCCACAATCGTGGGCGCCAGTGAGTTCCTTAGCTTGGAATGGATGAAGCCCATCGTTGAAAAGTGCAGTTCTGCAATGAAAACCAATTAAACCGGATTTCTGCCAATCTCAGATGATCAGGATTTATATAAAAAGACAATTAAACCCGATTGTAAAAAAGCCCGACTGTGCCGCCCTTGGCCACAACCCGCCACGTTATCCAGCCTCGATTACCCAACAATCGGCCACGATCCACAGATTTGCATGTCCAGGGAGCCGCGTCTCTCACTTTCCTCTCACTCGCTGACTCTTCAAGCATTGGTTCATTGAGCCCAACGTTGGCATTCGTTTTGGAACCGTTTGTCCAACGTTGACCCAACGTTCCACGTCGCCTGGGTCTATAGCCACTGGGTGGAATTTGTATCCAAGACGTTTAACAAAACTTGTACTATTGTTCAAAAGTTTCCTTTACCGATTAAATTCCCTTTACCTATGTAAATTATTATTATTTGCTGTGTACTACATCAGTGACCTTTTAACTTCGCTCCCATTCTCTTTGTTTTTTTCTGTAAAGTCGCGTAGGTACAAAATCAAATAAATGAAAACAACTAAATTAAATCACGACGTTTCGGGCGCAACACAAGCGTCCTTCTTCAAGTTGTCCCCACTAGAATTCGCTCCCATTGGTTGCAGGGCCTCCCTGACCCTGCGTCCGTGTAACACACCAAACACCGTGTTATGCCAGCCACACATCAGAAACTTATACGACGCAGTGTCATATCTCCCCATGTCCACGTACCCATAATCACATCATCCTCATTATACATGCCATATTCCTATGACCGGGTATATCTTATTTGACTAAACTCTGTAGAATTGTGGTCCAGTCTCTCTCGCAGAAGGATCATCATCATAATACGGTAACTCAAAATGGATATTGTGATCATTTTAAGTACGTGGATGTGATGTTAGCTATTGTACTAACGGTTGTGTTGAAGATAGTGATAGTTATGATTCTGATTGCAACGACGATGATAATGATGGTGGCTGCATCGGCTTTGATTATGACAATGATGATGATGGCACTAACAAAGGGAACGTTTGTAACATACAGTACAGACCAAGTTGGCAAATTACCAAATTTACGAGAGAAAACAAATCCCGTGACCTTCAAAGAATTACAAGTCAGCACTTAAAATACATGTGCATACAGTATACAAAAAAACATGCTTACGACACTGCATTCATTGAATGCATTGTTGTACATAAATGGACATCATTGTGGCACACAACCTTCACAGTAGCGTTTGTCTTTCCACTTTACGATTAAAAGTAGCAAATTAGGAATTTTTAATTTGCTGCCAGGAAGAGGCGCTTGTTGTCCTTCTCCCGCACCCCCGATTAGCGCGGTTGGCTACGTACGGTGCGAAAGAAGTTCAACATACAGTCACAGATGCGTGGGTTCAATGTCCGGCCACGGCTAACATCGCTTACGCGTGATATCTGAACTGGTCCTGTCCACCCCGTCCTTCCTTCGCATTCAACCCGCATTCACCAGCGATGCGAGGCATGGCCAATCCAATCCATTCATGGCAGATGCGGCCTTCATCCAGCAGTGGATTGATGAAGGCCGGTTTATTATTGATACATTAAATAATGTTTATTCCACCAGTACTATACAGATACTCTCTGGTTCTTTCGGTAAAGTCTCGTAGATAGAAAAAATAATAAAAGAAAACACGACGTTTCGGTCGCAACACAAGCGGCCGTCTTCAGGTGAGAAAAATGATCTGCTGTTGTGGCTTTATATAGGCACGGGAGGGGTGGAAATGAGGAGTTTGGCTGTAGGAGTTCGGCACGGGGGGGGGAGGAGGAGTTTGGCTGTAGGGGTTCACAGGGGAGAGGGGGTAGGGTTTGTGGCGTGCATGGACGGGTGGGGCTGGAGAAATGAGCAAGATATATGGACCCTGAGTTTCACACAAAACACGTGCTCTTCTGGGTGACCACAGTCGCACGCTACTTTAGAGTTTTTAATGTTCCCATTTGTGCATTAGGTATCTGCATCTACTGCCATGTTTTGTGCGGTGGATACAGTTTGTGGTGGACCGTGAGCTTCGTGGAAGATCAAACCCCAGTGATATCGTTGCGTTGGGTCTTTCACAAGTATATAGTGTATATACTGTACATGGCCGTAGCCATGGAGGCAACATTGGGGGGGACCAAATCTTCCAGGGTGTCTGGGGGTCCCAACCCAGAAAAATATCTAAATTATTGTTTCATTGTATGTAATGGCAGAGATTATGGATTAATAAAGTACAATCATAACCACAATCATATAAACAGAAATCTATGCATTGATTTATATGAAGACAAGTCCAGATATTGTGGCCAAGGTTTAGCAAATTGTTTCCAATATATGGGGGGGGGGGGGGGGGGGCATTTTTTGCATATTTGAATATTGGAGGGGTAATGTGTCCAATAGTTTCCATAGGCACAGTACCGACAGTACAGTATTGTGCCTACTAAAACTAAAAGGGCCTAATAAAAAAAAGTGAAATTTTTGCATGATAAAAAAATGTTACCAATATATCTTCTTAAATAAACAATATTTACATAGAAAAACATTTAGGCACATTGTACATACAAAGAGGCAGAGTCATGTCGATCTTTTTTTTATAAGGTGAGAGAAATCAACCGCGGAGATGAACTTTGCGGGATTGTTTCCATGTAAATTTAGCAATAACACCTCCGAATGGTTTTCTCATTCTCAACAGAGATCAGAGGGCACGGGGAGGCAAGGCGGCGTTGCCGTGCCACGCGCGAAACAAGCGGAGTAACAGCTGCGATTGTAGTAGCACGGGGCAGCAGCAGCAGTACCAACTTCTAGAAAGTTATCACTGAAGGCCCACGAAACAGACGTGCCTAGGGCCTTACGAGCACCTTAATCCGGTCCCTGTACTGTACTGCACGGAGACATCACGGCGTGAGAGCTTGGCATGGCTACACACACTCATCGCGTTGCGGACCCGCTGTGCTCTTAAACAAACACGCGTGTCCCCTCTGGCTGTGCGTCATCGTGTCCGCCTGATCAAAGGAAAGCGGAAAAGTCATGTTTTGTCATGGTTAACCGTTGTGTATAGTCAGTCAAAGTGATTTTCTGCTCAAATGGGCATCGATGCGGCGATTTCCACCCGTTCACAGCCCCGTGTCTGGAGTGGAAACGCCAAATTCATGTGGAATTTTTTTTGTTCTTACACATGCCCATGACATGTGGTGGAAGTCTCTCTGCATGGTGCAGCCACTGTTGACGTCCGCATCCCTATACAGTGTTCCTAATTGTATCGACCGACCCAGCAGGATGATGAGAGGCTGAGTCAACCTCCTCTGACCAGGAGTTGAACTGGTTTGCGAGCCACTTGCTCGCTCGCCCATGAAACCGCCCGGGCGGGTTTGAACAAAACGCAGCCAACAGAGGCCGCTTTGTTGCTGCTCTAACGAGCTCTTTTATTCGGGGTTCACCTCGTTTGGGGTGGCCTTGGAAATTCCACATTCCCACGGCGGTGGCACGTTAGTCTACATGTTTTTTTTTCATTCAGTTAGATGGTAATCGATCCATTAGCGCATTCAGTTCTTTATTAATACACCGTGCTCATTGATGAAGGCTTCTCTCCACACGCAAAGGCAATGGATGGGGGTAATTTGACGGTACTTCAGGCTGGTCGTTGCTAATGTGGGGGATGAGTAAGTGGGTGGGACGATTCAGATTTCAGTCGCTACCGATGATTTCAATCGCTAGGAATCAAACGCAGCACGGTGCGCTGGTCACCGCTCCACCACGGCTGCAACCCAATAGTATAATTGTACTGTAATTATATTTATCCAGTCTCAAGACACTTTAGACCAATTACATTAGTGTTTGACTTCATGTGGGAGGAAATCATAGAACCTGAAGGCAACCCCCCCCCCCACCCCCATCGAGGGATAACACTTCAATTCCTACAAAGTGCCACTCACTTGAATAACCCTCTAAGCCAAACGCTCATAAATGGAATTGGCCAAAATAGTCTTGAGACTTAGGCTTTTCTAGAAAGGGAATTATTAGACATCATTATTTAACAATGTATTTACTTTTGAACGTTTTAAAATGTAAATTGTATTTTGTATTGCTGTATTAACAAAGTAATACAATTAAAATATAGTATTACTGACAGTTTCTAAAATGTAATTCCACGTATCTCTCCGTGCTTCTCGTGTTGTTCTGTGTCGTTCACGACCACGTTCAGAAGTAACCACGAACCGTGGTGGCAGGGAGTAACGCGCTCATGAACACACTCCGCTATTTTTTGGGCACACAGTGTTATTTTAAAACCGTAGACGCATTACTTTTCACAACCATGTTCACCGTGGGACCTTCACCTGCTTTTAAATAATCATACATCCAACAACACCCAGACTATAGCCCGAACCAACAGGTGGTTGGTTTGGGCAATACCCGTAATTGAAAAACCCAACCAATTATCTTAATTACATTTACGTTCTCGACTTGAAGCTTTCGTGACTGCAAGGAATAATATTCGTAGGTGTTTTCGGTAAAGTCACGTAGGTAAAACATCAAAATTAATAAAATAATAAAATAAAATAATTTTTATTTAATTATTTTATTTTATTCATTTTGATGTTTTACCTTCGTGACTTTACCGAAAACACCTAAGAATATTTACGTTCTCTTCCACCTCCAACCAATAATAATTAACACGTGTCACGCGCTGCGATGACGTCATAACATCCGTTCAATTGCGTGACGTCCCTAGAAGGGGAAACAGTGGGGAGGGGGGTGGCGATCACGTGGGGGGGGGGGGGGGTCACGTGGGGTGGTGGGGTCACGTGGGGTGGGAAATAGAATCGGATGCAATCGATTCCATTAAATCGCACGCCGCTCGATTAAATTATTAATCTGCGCCGCCGGTGCTTAGTTTTATTTAAGCAAAATATTTTCAATCACGGCCCGGTTACGATTGCGTGCGATGGTGGTTGACGTTGTTGGTGATCGCGGCAGAGATATTTACCACGTTTCGAAACAACGTCACGCAACATTTTCAACCGGTTGCGATGACGTCACGGAAGGGGGCGGAGCTAGCCGATGACGGTGGGAGAGGGGGGCGAGCGGGGGAGGGGGAGGGGTTAAGCGGGGGCCACGTGGTATGACAATTGTGGGCCGGATGGGGGGGGGGACCGGAGATTGAGGGGAGGGGGGGGAAGCGCAGTCACGTGACGCTGGTTGGCGGGAATCCGCCGCAAGCCGGCTCGCGCTGGCTGCGTCGCGCGCAGAGCCACCCCTCCCCCTCACCCAAAGTGCCCCTCCCCCTCTCTACCCCGCCCACACTGTCACGCCTATATAAGGCGGGGGCCGAGCACGAGGGCATTGTCGCTGCTGCTGCTCATCTCCACGCTGCGTCGCCCACTGCACTCCAATTCCGACGCGTAGACTTCAATGGAAAAAGCCTTTGTAAATGCTTTTTAAGGTAAATGTGTGTTTCGAGCGTGCGCGTTATTTGTAAAACGTGTTTTAATGTGGGTATGTGTGCGCGAGTAAATTTTTTTTAGTGTTTAGCAACGAATGTGTAATTAAATAAAGGTCTATCCGGTGTATATATATTTTTTTACATTTGTATTCCTGTCGGACGTGGCCAGAAAAAGCCGGTTCCGTTACGTGGCGTGGTGTGACTCATTGTGTAACGAGTCGTGCCAAACTACTACGTGGATTCAATTCGTGCGTTACATGACGTACGAGCATTGCCTGCTTATGTAATCCTTATAAATGTGCGTTTTTGTTGGCGTTGATCGCGTCTTCTGTCCGTTTAAAAAATATATATATTGAGTGAGAGGAAGGTTCCAAATATACGTGGCACGGAAATGTTAAATTTAACCATGAGTTTAAATTTTACGTTTAAAAAAAAAGTTTGTTTCCCAAACCTAACGTCTTTTTTTTTATAAACGAAAGGACACGTGTAACCTTTGAATGCGCTTAGTCTTTGTGTTAAATATTAAACCTGCCTTTCATACAGGACTTAATAAAAATGTTCTTGAAACCGGAAGCCTTAAAAAAACTAATTTAGTAAAATAAACTAATTCTGTAAAATATCAGTCTCTTAATAGTGATTGTTTTTTCCATAAATGTTCATACAACTTTTAAAATAAAGTACGCGCCATTATACGGTTTATTACAAAGTTAACTGCTTTCCATATGAACTTTGGCGTCTCGAGAAACTTAATTCACTGAGATGGCTATCGTGCATTATGCAACGAGTTTCAAAAAGATGAACCCAATTTAAAAGCGGTACTCTTTGGGTCCGCTTTGAAATCGGGTCCATCTTTTTAAAAAACACCCCTGTGTTTATGCTTCTATTATATCACGAAACTTGTCCAAACTTTATACCGGTGCCGCAAGTTTTAGGATGTGGGCGAATTCGTGTCCTCGATTTTACAATGTGTGGCACCCATGCGCTCACTTTTTAATTACAATGTAAGGAACTTGTGATTGTCTCCTAATGACTGCTATATATTTTGCGTGGTGGGTGGCCTCTCTCTTACTCCAGGACACTTACTCAAACCAGACTGAAAAGGGCCTCTTAGCGGGTTCCCTTGTTCATCTGGAGCACTACAGAGAGCCCCCTTGGCGACCTCGGTGACGAAGCCCTTCTGTTGAACTCGGATCTTTTTAATTTCACGGTAAGGTCTTACGCGATCGTCTTTTTTTTTCGCCCGAACCCCATGTGCAACAAAAAGCCACTTTGCCCATTTTAATTCTCCAAATATATATACATATACGTATTCACATGCTGGCTCAACGGCGTGTGGTGGCTGTGAAGTGTAGGGTACGGTACACTTTTCCATTGTGTGACCAGTGTGGAAGAGTAGGCCAAATATCGATGTAGGGACTCTTGACCTCCCTTAAGTGACGGCCACAATACATTAGTAGTCTTAATTGTAGAGCTTTAACCTGCTATATATATACGCACACCAAGCGTTCTTGCCAAAAATGGCGGTACTGCGTCACCATTTGGCAACCACCAATCAAGAAGAATGCGGTTTAAGAATTGGAGGGGGGGGGGCAGAGATGGGTTATGTAAACGTGGTAACTCGAGTAGAATTCCTGGCAGAAATTGAGAAACCAGGATGGACAGTAGTGTTGGCAGCAAACCTCTATTAGGGGTTTACCTTGGAGGGGGGGGGGGGGTGTCGAAGTGACCTGTAAGTGGAACTAGCCTGTCTGTTAATGTTTTGGGTGTAATCAGTTTGAGCTAACAAATGAGATGGGTTTTAGAATACATCATCCAACTCGACTTGTTAAAATAGCTACTTGCCACACTCCCATCCATACTTGGAAAACCCCATGAGCTTTTCCTGTTAGAGTCGCTCCAAGTCTACTCTTCCCCACCATCCCAAGCACTATGTTTGCAGTTGTACTCCCCAAACTGTCCTCTCCTGAAAACACATGTATATTCAATCTTCACTATGGAAAGCATTCTGTTTCAAATATTTTAGTCGCTTTTCCACAGTGGTTTTGTTGAAATGGCTTTGTTTAGAGTTGTTGGTACTAATATTTCATGTTGAAAATTGCTTGGTGTTGGGTACATTAAAAAATATTTTGCTTGGCAAGCAACTTTAAGAGTGGGCTTTAATTTAAGCAAAATTGGCATGTATGCTTGATGAACGGTCTGTTGCCCCTTAACAATACCTGCATCAGATTATGCCAGCAAGTACACTGAAATCACTACACCCTCATGAAAATGCTGTTGTGTGATGATAAAATGTTGGCTTTGTGGCGCCTCATTGTCCTCTGGATTATACATCATTTGCAGTCTAGCAGGCCACGGTAGCAAGTGGCATTGAAAGACTCCCATGCACAATATAATTGAGCTTCTTTGCACCCCTCTTTCTCTTCCCAGTGAAAATAAGTTTTAAGGGAGCCATGTCTGGACTTGAAACAAGTGAGCTGAAGCTGACTCCACTGGAGGATGACGTGAGCCTTCATGATATGCTGGAGGCCCGCATCCAAGAAATGAGAACGGTATGATGAAAAAAAGAACTACATAGAATCGTCCTTTTCAAGTAATAAAAAGTCCCCCTTAAAAACTGTCTGAAATGCGTGTGACACTTAATGTTGGTACGGCTATGGATTTTTAATTTTGGCCAGAGTGGGAGAAATGGAATGCCCATATCAACATTGATGATTAAAATGCTTTAAAAATGGGATATGGGAATTCATGAAACTGAAACGAGTGCTCTTTTTTTTCAGTCTGCTACTGGATGAAGGCCCTTCCTAATCTATTAGTCATGAAGTGGGGGGAGGGTGGTGGATAGGACCAGTTCTACTACTTGCCATTGTTAGCTGTGGCTGGAAATTAAACTATAGTTACTGCTTTTGTAGTGCTATGTCCTATCCACAATTCTGACACTCAATTTTATAGTTAATAAATATGTTAAATCCCAAACTTGTGCACCTGCTTAAACGTTGCTTTAAATATATAACTGCAAAAGTGCCTCAACGGTTGTAATGTTGATTTTTTTTACGCAATTGGAGTTGGGCTCCTTTATGTGAAGCAACCTGTTTGCCTGTGTACATGGAGGTTGGAAAGATGGTACAGGATAAATATATTTTAAGACAAAATTGAAAACTTATCTTAAAGTAAAAAAAATGGGCTATTTAAAATTGTAAGGGCTTCAGGACTTTGCAATCTTTGAGGTTGATCTGGAAAGAATGCCTCTATCCTACTCGTGGTCTTTTAGGCAACACCTCCTGCTGCGAGGGTGGTTTTGACAAGAGTACTATTGATTTGAAATGTAATGCAGGGCAGCTGCGTGGGTCCTTGTGCTTGCATGGGATCAATTGATCAGTTTGTGGGGGTTGGGCAGCTATTTCAGAGTTGCCAAAATATGCCCTTGACTGAGAATTTGGTTAAATATAAAGTTAAGACATTGAGTAAACGGATTGCTGGGTGCCTTTTTTTTAATGGGCTTTCTTAATGCGGGTCGTTCCTATTGTCACCTCCCAGGATGAGAAGGATGCCTTCTACGTGGTGGACCTGGGAGACATCGTGAGGAAGCACCTGCGCTGGCTCGGCACCCTGCCACGTGTGCGGCCCTTCTACGCTGTCAAGTGCAACAACACACAGACCATCGTACACACCCTCGCCACCCTGGGCGCTGGCTTCGACTGCGCCAGCAAGGTATGTTCAGTGTTGTGGGCCATTGTTGTGATAAGCCTGAGAAAAGGGCTCTTAAACTATCCCAATAATAGTTGGCTACACAAAGGCATCAAGACAATTGGAAATAACTGCTTGTGAAAATCGTTTGCTTTACAGATGGAGGAAATTGGTGGTTTGATGCAAAAAAATGCTCATATGGATGTATTTAAAAGAGTTGTATATTAGAATCCATCGGTAGTTTTTAATATTTTTACTGCAAATGCCATGTTTGCAAGGAAAAGTCATACGTTTTAAACCCAGTGCACGAATAGCTGTATTGGCAGAAACCAGTGCATTTAGGTGTACATGTCCATCTGCCTAGAAGCACGGTCTTCACACACCTAGGTTTATTTGACCTGTTAAGGATCCTTTACCCACTTCACCTATTATCTGTATTTGTTTTGGAACACCTGTGATGAACTTTCATCATTTGAACAATACCTCGTTGTACACTGTTATTGCTTGGTATTTATGCTTGTATTTAATGGGCATGTAGCAATTTACTATAGCCCACCCTTGCGACCAGTTGGTTTCCTTGTAAATTAGAGGGATCCAACTCGAAAATATGTGTCCGGTGGCATTGTGAATTAATCGCATAAAAAGTTTTGAATCTTGTTTAAATCCCATTGAATCTTATTCCTACATGAAATGTCAGTTGTGAACACCTTGCACAGATTCTGCACCTTTGTGTCTTTACATTAACTTTTCAAATCTTTTTTTTGTGCAGGCGGAGATAGCACTGGTGCAGAGCCTTGGTGTGAGCGCTGACCGCATCATCTATGCAAACCCCTGCAAGCAAGCGTCGCACGTGCGCTACGCGGCCGAGCACGGCGTCAACCTCATGACGTTCGACAACGATGCCGAGCTGCACAAGGCAGCCCGCATAAATCCTAATGCCAAGTGAGGATGCGCCCTCCCACACAGCCCAGCTGTGTTTTAGTGACCATTTTTATTTTGGTCTGTCTTTGGCTAGTCTGACGACCAGTGGCACATTAGTAGAGTCCTTAGTCGGTGGATGTCATTTCATCATTCTCCTTGGTATTTAACAAATGCTCAACATTTAGTCAACTTATTAAATGTTTGTGGGGAGTGCGATTTTGTCCCCCTCCACCCATAGCCAATCCAATTTGGTAAACTCTGAAGATTTTATATATATATAAAAACCATTTTGTTTTGGGGCACAATTTTTGTCTGACATAAAAAATGTATTGGCAGAAGGATCTAATTTTTGTCTATCCTGTGCAGGATGGTGTTGCGCATCGTGACGGACGACTCGAAGTCCATCTGCCGCTTCAGCATGAAGTTTGGTGCCAGTTTGAAGGCCAGCCGCCAACTCCTGGAAACTGCGCGCAATCTGGGTGTGGATGTTGTGGGCGTGAGGTGAATATTCGCATAAATAAGGTTGCGGTGTCCTAGTCAGCTATAACTGCTCTATCCTGGTTTTGATTTTGGGTTTCAACTGTCTATGATAAAACTGCTAAATTTATATACCAAGTTGGTCCCAGACGCAGGTCGCCAATGACTTGACAAAAAAACGTACTGTAACATTTTTCACAATTGTTTTATATCTAATGTCAAACGTTCCTTAAAAGGTGATTAAACCAAGCTTTTGATGTCAAGTAGTTTAACGTCTCCCTGGGGTTTTGATAGGATGTTGCACTACTAGCTGCAAAGTAAAAATGGTAGTTTCGCTTATGAGTGGAATGCAATAATTTAAATTTGCTCGGACAATTGCTACTTTGTATACATTTACTTACATTTGTTTAGTTCCAACCATGCACAACTTATCAAGTGTCAATTCTTGCTGGTTGCTTTAAGTCGTAGGCATAGGACTTGATAATGGATAAAAACGCTTATGTGATGCATACTGGTTTTGTGTGGCTATAGATGGACTATTTTTTCCTGATCTCTATTGGTTTATCACCAAATTGTTCCAGTAACATCGGAGGTCAAATTTGCTGTAAAAGATTGCCATAATCGTCGCCAATTTCCCAATTTAAACGTTTGTACTTTTTGGCTTCCATGTAGCTTCCACGTTGGCAGCGGCTGTCAAGACGCACAAACGTATGCACAGTCCATTGCCGACGCCCGTGTGCTCTTCAACATCGCTGTAAGTTTCCCAGATAGTTAGCCTTGGGATTTTCTTTGTTGGTTGTGACCTAATTGTTTCTTTTGACTGCGTGCTAATTAAGGACACTTAACATGTATTCTCAACCTGCAAAATCCCTGTTGCCCAATCTTGATGTAGCATACTGCACAGGTTACCAATATCAGTTACTATTACATGGAAAAATCTAAACTATCAAAATGGTGCATGTGAAAGCTTCCACTTGGTCGCTTTTTACACTTATAGTCTAATCCCCTAAATGCCGAATTCCTAAATGGACTGGTTTGCTAAATTTTTTATTGTCATTGTATGTGCAAAGTGGTGTTCATTTTAAATTAAATCTTCAATTTAAAAAAAAAAATCGGCTTGAGTATTGTACTGCTGAAGCAATGAATCCCTGCAGTCACGAAAGCTTTAAATCGAAATACATTTTTTAGCTTGTAGGTTGATGTTTTAAATGGGTCTTGGAACCTATATGACATTGGTAGGTGTATCTTAATGCAATTGCTAATATGTACATGAATGCTTGTTTGCAGGCTGAAATGGGTTTCAACATGAATCTGCTGGACATTGGAGGAGGGTTCCCTGGCTCTGACACAAACGCAAAGTTGACCTTTGATGAGGTTGGTTTGTTTTTAACATTGATTTAATGAGTCCTATTTGGAAAGTAGGTTTATTTATTTTTTCCCCACTTAAGTCGCGGGTAATTTTCACCATTGGAGCTTTGGGCGTAGAGCAATTGTACATTGTGACCTACTATAATCAATGACATCACAGGTTGTTAAACTCCTTTGTAGATTATTAGCTAATACCCCCCTGCAGATTAACTGTTTTAACCACTATAATCATTCAACTCTTTTTCAAACTTGGTGACAAGCACACCGGTTAACGAGCCTACCGCTACCCGTTCTTACCTCTCCAGTACATAAGGGTATCCTTCCCATCTCGAGCTTTAACTTTCGTGAAAAAAATTCTATAGTTTCTATTGGCAATGGAGATGCCACCATAATTAAAGACGAATAATCAAGATGGGGAAATGTTCTCTGTTAAACTAACAAAATATGCTTTACAGTTGTTGCCATTGGCCCATGAGATCTGTTAATGCACCAATGGGCACTTATAAACTGGCCTAGGACTCTCTATTGTACATCTTAATTAGTACATAGGCATTGGTTTTAGCAATGTCATTGGCACTACACCTTTTAGAATCGCTGGTTGTTGACAGCTTGACTAAGTTGCTACTTTTGGATCTTTGTGCGTTGTTATTTCTCTCCAGATTGCTGCTGTGGTGAACCCAGCTCTAGACTTGTACTTTCCAAAGGGCTGTGGCGTAAACATCATTGCTGAGCCTGGCCGCTACTACGTGACCTCTGCTTTTACTCTGGCTGTCAACATCATTGCCAAGAAGACGTTCTCCAAGGCCTCCGCCAATGGCAAGTCATTGCCGTTTTCATGGCAACTGCTTTGCATTTTGTCCTCTTTACGAGGCTGCTGTATTTATTCGGCTGGGTTGATGATGGCAGATTTTACTGGGTGCAATCCAGCTCTTTAAGAAGGGTTTTATCACTATCTCCAAAGCTGTGGGCACAGATGGCCAGAACTAGATTTGTGAATCCATTGGCAAATTTGAGTTTCCCACTTGTTTTTTATGGGTACTCAAATTTCATCCACTTGCAAAAACTGTTTACAAGCGAATTGGTCAAACATCGCAATGCAGGCTTTTCTGGATCTGAACTTTTAAGAATGCTTTATGGAAGGAGTGGAATGGTTACCTTTTTTAACCCTGACCACCTGGCAATCTGTTCCTGCATCTTTTGAGTAATTGGCTGTTGGCAGCAGCTGTTGTGCTAATCTCCTTTTTTAATGTGACAACTTTATCACTTGTTTTGAAATGGATTGTAATTCTTACCTTGTTTAACCTTTTCCTTTTGATCTTGTACAACAGGAGGTGAAGAGCCGGTGCACATGTACTATGTCAATGATGGCGTGTATGGCTCCTTCAATTGCATCCTGTTTGACCACGTTCAACCAGATCCCATTGTTTACAAGGTAAATGTTCCACATGTTGCTCCATTTTCGGTTATGGCCAGTGGCTTTCAACAGCTGCTATGGGGAAGGCAGCTCATTCAAAGCACAAAGCAATAAAGGCAATCGATGTGAGGATTGACGGCACTGACTGCGGATTATTTGTGCAGATAAGTGCAGTTGGCTGTATAGGTTAACTAGACTCGTGGAGCTGTTCAGTCTGATTAACATGATCTGCGTTTAGTGGAAGATTTGGAAAATATTCTAATTTTTGTTTGAGGTGCTGATGAGCACATCGATGCACAAACTTATTGATTCCTCCCCTCCATAGATTCCTCACTTGTCACGATTTGGACGTCTTGCTAATATACTGCATGTTAAATCTAGACTTGTTAGTAGAAGCATACAATCAACTGTTTTTCATGAGCTTTTGCATGTACAATTTAAGGTGCAGTGAGTGCAAGAAAATATTTAACTTTGGTTTTATCGGACATTATCTGGCATCAGAGGGGAATCTCGTTCTGCTGAGCCAAAAATAGTCTTGAAGATGCATATCGTTAAAAGAATCTTCATGTGGGCTGCCCTTTTGAAGATGTTTTTTTTAGTCTTCTGGCTCTGCTTTACACTGACATGAACAGTACCATGCGAGAATACCCCCACAATACAAAAGATTGTAACCCCCACACTACCTGCATGATTGCAGGCAAGCACCTTTTGACTCCATGCTTTGCATGGTTGTCATACCATCCGAGGGTCAAACTTGGCGAGTTGTGACAAGTTAACCATGCTTTGGTCAGATTTGTGGTGGATCAAACTGACCTGTGCATTTTAATGAGGGCTAAACAGTGGAGGACATGACCTTTTCTTGACCTTTTAAATTTGGATCTATTGTTTCCAGCATCAATACAAGTGTCTGGCTTTGTAATTTGTTCTGGTTAGATGGGTAAAATTTATATACCTCTGATAACGGCAAACATTTGGCATTTGAGGTTGTGCATGTTGAAATAAACTTTTTTTTTGTGGCGTTTACAGCATGTTGAGCCAGAGGAGCCAATGTTCGAGTCGTCACTGTGGGGCCCCACTTGCGATGGGCTGGACCGCGTGGTGGAGCGCATGCAGCTGCCAGAGTTGCACGTGGACGACTGGCTGCTGTTCCGCAACATGGGCGCATACACCATGGCGGCTGCATCCAAATTCAATGGATTCCCCAAGCCTCCGCTGCATTATGTAATCCGCAATGCAGACTGGTAAGTTGAGGAATCTACAATGCCACCTGCACCATGATCACAACACCAAGCCACTTTAACCACTGACTTCACCAGCGGCTCTTCTAAATACTACTATAGACACCGTCGACACCTAATGATGCCTCTACTACTAGAGGCAGATTGCTCGCTCAAACATTCCACAGTAATAACACTTGGTGTACTATATGTAATTCTTAACTTGAGTTGATGCATGTATCATTGCCATTATCAATACACAGCTAATTAAAAGGAAGGTGCAATCCCAACTTGGGGTAATAATTGTAGGTGTCTATGCTACCCTGTGCTTGAAAGCTTAACTAGTTAGACAGCTTAACAATGCCTTAATAATTAACAAATAATTGCCACTTAGACTGTGCACCCCCCCCCCCACATAAAGTTACTAAACCTATGTTATTGCCGTAAAAAAATGTATTGGTCATGCATCGCAACCAAGTCATTCCATGTCCCCCCCCCCCCCTGCCTCCCGTTTGCAGGATTGCAATCCACGAGCTGCACAGGTCTCTCTCCGAGATGCGTCCCTGTGGTGGCGAGGACGAGGTGGCCGTGCCGCTGTCTTGCGGTCTCGAGAGCTGCGAGCCAGGCTTCACGCCACCCTCTGCCGCTTCTGGCGTCAATGTCTAAATCCTGACTGTGCTGGGGTGTTGGGGGCATCAATGAGGCCAGCCTGGTTTGGGGGGGGGGGGACTGCTAGGTGCTAGGCTTGATGGTGAAATTAATCTTTTTTTTTGGCCTGACAAATGTGCCACCTACTCCCCCCCCCCCCCCCCCCCCCTTGATGTACTACGATTCACCAAGCGCATTCCCTTGTTTTCTAGATTGACACTTGCACATTTGTTTGGAGGGCAAAGTGGGTGAACAAAGCATTACATTCTTAGTTAACGTTCCTTGTGGGATGCTGGTTATTATATTTTGGTGCTTTAACAAATTGTGCGCACTTCTCAATGTCACTGCCCCCCACTGTGTGCACATCAGCTGAGGGGAGGTAATGGTGGTGTATAATTGCGGGCATAGCTTTGTCGTTGATTTGACAAGTTGCTGGGCTGTTGCCTTATTGCTGCCGAAGGCATTTTCATATTAACTTGACAAAACCCACCTCGTGTCAATGCAGCGTTTGGCTTCTCCAGAGTGCCAGGTCATTGTCCTTATCTCTCCCCAGCTTTGCAGATCCTGTAGTTTTACAATTGTGCACACTTCCATTTCACAGCGCTGTTAAACGCCAAACGAAAAGCAACAAAATGAAGGCCAATTGGGGGAGGGGGCTAGAAGTTTGGAGAAGGCACACGAGCCAACCAAATGCTACCTCTAATCTGAACAAACTTGCCAACCCAGCCACTAACCCCACTCGCATATCCCCAACCTGATCTTGGTCTCTTGCAGAGCAGCAGCACTCGTTTTCCCCATTATGCTTTTAAGCTTTTTTGACCGATGCTGGGCATTTAGTCAGCGAAATGGGCTTGAGTGGTGTGCATTACATAGGCTGGGGTGTCTGTCTGGCACACCTCAAATTTTGTAATTGGTTTGCAATCGCATTCACATTAAACTCTAACCTGCCACCATTCTTCCCTAATTGACGCATTACAAGTGTGTAATTGTGGAACGCTACGCTCCTTTTCGTGTTGCAACAAGAACACTTTATTTTTTGAGCTTGCTTTACATGATACGAGTTGGAAAATGAGGTCCACTTGATCCTATGTGCTGCGTAATTTAATGACCTGCGACTGGTGATTTAAGAGTGGTGTGAAAGGACGTGGCCAAGTCTTGGCAAAACCCATTGGGTCGGCCGACTTAATTTAGATGGTGCTCCCCCATTTTCTAAGGGTTGGCTGGCGACTGAACATTATCTTGAAGGGGACCAGGCTTAACATTGTGCACTCGCCATGCCCTTAAAGCCGGTGGTTTTTGCTTTGAATGCAATACTTATGACACGTTTAGGGAAAGTCATTTGTTTACACAAAGTTTTTACTCCTTGACAGTACTAACTGTAGTGTGACTGTAATAAACATTTTAAACTTAAATCTTGCATTTACGTAGTGTTTTTAATATCTACATCAACGCATGGAGCTGGTTTACATGGATGGATTGGTGTTAAATCCAAGCCTGAAATTGCTAAACTGGTTTTAAGAATTAACAGGGCTTAGGTATCGACGGCTTAATGAATCAAGTCCATTAAATGTATCGGACTAGAAAGCCCAGTGCGGGTTTAATCGGACCTTACTGTTACTACCCAACTATTGGCACAAACTTTAACATTCTTAGATTGGGGTTTAAAAATACCCAGGTGATCGGCACTGCTACCTTTAACTTCTCATCGGAAATTACCAGAGGTGGGACAAAGTCATTGTTATGCAAGTCCAAGTCGAGTCTGAAGTCATCAAATTCATGACTCGAGTCTGACTCGAGTCCAAGTCACATGACTCGAGTCCACACCTCTGGAAATTACTGACGAGCATAACTTTAGTTTCCGATTAGGTTATGTTGTAGACGAACCCAACTTGGCATAAATTAAAACGCTGGAGCATGCCACTTTTTACGATTGCATGAATACGTTGATTTGCGGCGCTTCAAGTACGCTCTTGCTAATCCTATATTAAGTGCCCGACAATTTTGGTCCAATCCCCAAATTCTGGGTGGGTACACGTACAATTTCCCGGTGCGAGCTCTTAAAACGTTACCGTTTTCGTGTGCTCGAGGTCGACAATTGTGAGCAGCTTCCCCCTAGCGGTTAACATGGTCCGCTACACGTCTTGACATTAATGAATGGTTTGGGAGCACGCGATTATTCTGTGATCATGCGTTTCGTGTACTGTACAAGTTTGGTTCGCCAATGTTTTTTGCCGATTTGTTTTGAATGCAGTTTTACGTGAGCACTTGCACCCGTACACCAGTACCACGTTGCAATTATCACACCACTATCGCATTGATCGCCACTGTCCTGAGTCTTTAAATGTAGCCTCTCTAACGGCCACGAGTGTACTCTTAGGTTATTTCGGTAAAGTCGCGTAGGAAAATAAAATGGATCACGAGTGTGAAGTTTAAAACGGGATCCGTATTTGCCGCCGTCACCACCGCGACCAACATTGTCACCAGCGGACTCTACAATTCCCACTCATCGCTGCCATCACCATCACCACGGCGTCATAAAACCGCAGCGTTCGATACTGCACGCCGCTCATCCGTCACAAATCAGTGTAATCGCCCCCATCCACGAACATCAACTGCAAATCACAAGCGAATGACAAGAGGCATCATCCAATCGCCCCGTCGACCGCCGCCACACGATTGAGCCCCCCACGGTGACAATAGCCCCGTCTCCCCTTCCCTGCAGGGGAGGGTCCTTTGGTCCCAAACCCACAGCGCGTATTTCCGCCCATCGCGCCTGTGATTGGAGCTGGTGTCGGGGTGTGCGTGGATGTGTGGGTGTGTGTCGATGGTGGTGACGGGCGGGGGGGGAGTTAATCGGAATGGGAGAGGTTGTGTGAGAGACACACAAGGAAGGAAGCTCGCTTGCTCTGCGGGGATGCAATGCGCTCCGGACAGAGACGGTAAGAAGCAGCCCTCGACGCGGTGCGGTTTGACACCAACGCGCTGCATCGCATTGCACCGCTCCGCATGTGCTGGTGGGGTTTTGTTGGATTTGTTGTACGCGCGAGTGATGTCGCCCAAGTGGCTGCGATCCTCCCCCAAGCCGTGCCCGGGTTCGATCCACCTGTCCCACGATGCACATCGGACAATTCGCTTACGGCTGCGTTCATCGTCGGCATGCGTCGCGGGGACGCAATCGCCACGGTCGCCGGTAGCGAACCCAAGTGGCCTTGGTTGCCCTCCCCACCACCACCACCACTAAAGGTTGACTCGGCATGCATTCGTTCCGATCGTGGTGCTGTGGTGGCCAACGATCATTCGGAACCGAAGAGGACAAAGGCGAGAGCGGTGGGTGGAGGGGTGCGTTGTTTGGTCACGACCTGTCCGTCTCCACGTGCGTCTTCTCGCCCGTGGCTTCTGTGTGACAGTCTGTCCAGGCTAACGGAGGAGGATCTTTGTCCTTGTAATGCGGCGTTTTTTTATGCTGCTGCTGCTGTACTTGACAATATCGCAGCAGAAAATAATGTACAAGCCTTGTGGCAATTCGTTGCCGGATGAAGGCCTTTAACCACTCTGGGAGTCGGTCATTGGGGGGGCTTGTTTGACCATACTTCATCACGATGGTTCAGTGGAAGTGGGGGTCACCAAGAACCGGCTCAGATGGCACTCGCCACCGATGTCAAGCCGTAGCCAGGAATCTATCTGCGATACTGGCTTCAGTGGAGCAATGCGCTCACCGCTGTGCCACCACTCACACCCCTTACATTGTAATGTTATTTACCCAGAAGAGCTTGGCTGAGTCCTTAGACTCTTCATATGGAAGGGTCTTTGTATTGGGATGGTTGGTCAATGCCCTGTTAATGATTTTTGTTGTTGTTGCTTCTACTTTCTGTACTGCCATCTGCTGGCCACCTCGCAGCCCAGCGGGTTGGGGAGCTCCCTAAAATCCTTGTGTGATCCATCAACCCTCGCCTCCACAAAGTGCCGGTCACAGGCGTGTCCCACCACACCATTGCCTTTCGACTAAACCCGAATAATTGCCTGTACCGACACTCGTGCTTGCCCTTCCGATGTGTGTGCCTGCCTGCGTGGTTTTTGTCGGATTCTTATGCATCCCGTGTCACCATCACATGAGAAACATTGGCCTGTGTGTCTATGCGGAACGTTGGTGCACAGTGGTCACGCTCTGCGTGCGCCACGTGGCATTCCCAGCACCTGGGCCCCATTCTTGACCCCATTCTTGGCCGTGTATTCCGTCAGAGGTGGCCGAACCTGTTCCGGCCCTCTCCTAGGTAGACCCAGCCTCAAACGCGTACCTGATACATTCATTCAACATCAACAATGGGCACGTAAAGTAGCTCGCCACGTGACGCTTTCACGTGCCTTTCCAGCCTTAATAGGTGTTTGCAAACATCACTTTCCCCCGATGGTCTTTCACACTAAACGAGGGACCTTCGTCTTTATCTTTGGGCATGAATTGTGTACAAGTTCATAGTCCTACATCAATGGCTAAGACATTGACAAATGTCATCTTATTGGAATCAGACTCACCTAAGAAATTAAAGGACAATTGTATGTATTGCTGAACGATTAAACGTGTTTTAATGTAAATGCACAGAGTTAACCAATGTGAATACTGTACAATAATCACAACAAAGCTTTCTTCGCAACCTCTAGTGTGGCTGTTTTAAGTCAACAAAATATTATTTTTGACTTAAAGCTTTCGGGACTGCAGGAATACATATTCTATGGGTCTTTCGGTAAAGCCACGTAGATAGAAAAAAAATAATAAAAAAATATCACGACGTTTCGATCGAAGCAATCATCATCAGGTGAGAAGATGATTGTTTGTGTTGCGGTCGAAACATCGTGATATTTGTATTATTATTTTTCTATCTACGTGGCTTTACCGAAAGACCCATAGAATAAAATATTATTCATGAACGACTGGATATGACTTGTCTTGGCCTGAGGTGGGCTTCTCACTCGTGATGTGGGCGCTACGGTGGCGAAATGTTAACTATCTCACCTGGTATGCAGGAGGTCGCTTGTTCGATTCCGACCCTGACGCCTGTATATTTTGAGTTTGCATGTTCTCTCTCTCCATAGTTGCGTGGATTTTTCCCCGAGTCCTCCGGTTTTTCCCTCCACATTTAGAAACATGCGCCTGGAGTATTTGGCCGCTATAAATTTTCACATGGTAAGCCACTTCGTTGAGCTATCATTTGTGGCCTGGTCGCTTCTGAAAAATAGCTTTATAACTCAGTGGGCCTGATCTGGGAAAATAAAAAGTTTACTTTATGTACTGTGACATGTCACTGGTCCGTCTGCCCTCCAGCCTTACCTGTGGTTACCTACCTCTTATTTATCTTGTGACAAGTCAGCAGTGGAATTTCCTCCATTGGCTAATTGCCATTTACAGAGATGAGCACCATTTCACATTTGAGCAAGGATATACTCTTATTTTTGTTCTTATCAGCCATGATCTTCTGGATCAGGGGTCGGGAACCTTTTTTACTGGGAGAGCCATAAAAGCCAAATATTTCTAAATATATTTCATTGAGAGCCATATAGTATTTTTAACGTATAATAAACTAAATATGTCTTACTTTTAATGCGACTTCTGGTGCTGCATGGTTTTGCTGATGGCCTTGTAGTCTGGTTCATACTTGGTGAGGTTGAGCTTCATGCAGGCGTGACCCGTGAAATTTATCTTCCAAACTAATTTCTGTTTACTTTAACATGACACAGTATTATTAAGCAATATCACAAGTATTTTAAAATCAGTTCCAAACTGATTTTTTTTCAACTCAAAATTGTCTGGGAGCCATATGCCGTCACTGGAAGAGCCATATATGGCTCGCGAGCCATAGGTTCCCGACCGCTGTTCTAGATGAAGGCTTCCCCAAGCCGTCGATTAGCACGGTTGGCTACGTACGGTGCGAAAGAAGTTCAGCATACAAACATCAACCTTCGCAATGCTGCGGTGTTTTAATCCACCAAGCAAAAAGCGCACCAGCTGATTTTGATTTGTATTCACTTTGACAAACAGCTGTCTGGGTCTGTCTCTCCATCCACCTATCGATCTGCCGGTCTGTCTTTATATCTACCCTTGCCTGTCTCTCCACCTGTCTGCCTGCCTCTGTCTTGAATGACCCCTCTGTATGATGGCTTGTTGGTCTGTTTGTCTCTTCATCTCTCTCTTCATCTATCTATCTCCATGGCCCTTTATATGTCTGCCAATCTGTCTGTATCCCTCTCCCTTCGTCCACCTGTCAATCCTTTGTAGTCACACAGTAATAACCTTCCCCCAATTTCACTAAAATTGCCCCAGCGGCTCAGTTACTTGGGGCAACAAGGTGGTGACAGTCAGCAACAGTACAGCCTTGGCCTTCGATTTTTGAGGTGCCTCCGTGTATAAGTACCAATAACTACAATACTACGACACTGTGATACATCCTATGTAAGTAAATTGGTAATTAATGCCATTGCATCGTCACAGATGTGTGATGAAATATGTGAACTTTGTTTTTGTTTCATGTCGCTTGGAATCGGGCATGGGTGGCGGGTGAAACAGAAAAGGGAAGGAATTGAATTTACACCCCCACTCCCGCCTAGAAATAATAGCAGCAGCGGGCCCCCATCAAACTCAACTTGGCCCTGAGTACAGCAAGTAGGTTGCGAATGTTCTGACCACCGATTCAACCCGCCCTCTACGTCCAGAAAGCATCCACATTGTCACTATTCACGAGCTGGCCCGTATTCACATATCTGTGTGGAGGAGCTTCATTGTCATGCTTCAACACAGTGGGCGAGTGGCAAGAATAAAGCAGTCTCCACTTCACACTCCGTCCAAGTGCATTCAATCAGGCAGTTGGGAGTATATTTGACGGTGGCGTCTGTATGAATACTGGTTGGCAGGGCTAGTTTGTTGTCCTTCCCCCACACCTCCGTTTAGCACGGTTGGCTACGTACGGTGCGAAAGAAGTTCAACATACATACATGTTGCAACGACGCACCTATTCGGTGATTGATATCGATTCCTAGGCTTACGATGCACACATCGAATCGCACGCCTTACAGGCGTCAGATCACTTGCTTCAGAGATTAACGTACGGAGGGATGGCATCACCCAGGAGAGGGCGACCACGGAGGAGATGGAGCTATAAGATCAGCTCCATGAGCAGGAGGAAGATGGATTGTGGCATCATCGCGGAACCGTGAGAGACGGCGGAAACTTGAAAGTTATCTTCATCCAGCAGTGGGTAGATCATGGAAGGGAGGAAGCAATAGGCAGGGTATGGTGGCATCGGTGGCATTGTCTGTGATGACATCTTGATTTGAGGAATGCATTAGGGCTATGGCTACTTTGGGATTCGTAATTGTGAGTTTGGAATATCGTTAAGTGTTGGTGTAATGATAACATAGATTTTGTCAATGGACCTTGATTCTTAGGTCCGTAATATGTGCATTAAATTGTGTAAGAATCGATTATTTGTTATTTTTTATGAAAATATAAACAAATAGGTAACAACAACTCCGAAGAGACAAATAATGAGAAACAATGCGAATGAGAAACAGTGAAATAGTGAGGAAAAAAATCGATGCTTGAACCAAATCAGAGCCCTTAATTCCAAAAATATATCAATTGGCAGGGTTGGGGTTGTCAATAATTTAATGTCGATTGGCAGCATTGCCCGATTAAGTTGTTGGATAGTGAACGAATTTCACCGTCGGCCAAAAAACATGGAGCCTGTGGAGCCTAACCCTAACCTCTTGTCACGAGTTAGGCCCGTGTAATATTTGCCAAAAATGGTGCCATTTATTTGAATAAAAGACAGCAAATCAGTGCAATGAGGGAGCCTCCGTTCAGTATGTGGAGTCCAGTGCACGATGGAACTTGCACACGGAAAGGGGGAAACGCACAGATAATTAAACACCCGCTGTAGGCACAGGCCTGGGTGCAATGGGACTGCTGTACAGTCGAACATTAGCATTTATAAAAACTTATTTTTCTATCGAATTATTTCATTTCCAATCATGTACAAATATTACACAGATCTTGGCATCGGTGTTCATGAGCTGTGTAGTAAGTTTCATAGAGATTGATTACTCAGTTTTTTGGTTTTGTTGTCACAGAGCGGATTTAATATTTTCCAGAGTGAGCAATGAATAGCCCTCAGCTCCCTTAATCACGGTGCTGTTTGTGCATGAATGCCATCATCATGATGGTGATGGTAACAGTTAATTTGTTAATCCTTGAAACGAGGTGATATTACGCAGACATGCGGCTATAAATGACGCAGAGCTGCTAATTGCAGTAATTAGCAAGTAATGTGACGGGCTGGTGTTATGTGTTTTTTTAATGATCTTTGCGTCACCGTGTCGCTTTCACAGGCATTGAGACGTCCTCGCAGTGGAGGTGAAGTCACGGGCTGGCCCGGTGAGGGGGGGGGCAAACGAAGCAAGGACTCCAGCACGTCAAGCGACCGGTGACGTGGAACTTCAACAGTGATGCTGCCGCGATCGACACCTTCCCCTAAACCCGAATCCTAAAACACTCTCGCTCTGAACCTGGCCTAAATCTTCATCCTTAAACACTCTCCCCATAAACCTGGCCTAAACTCTGAAACCGATCACGATCTCCAAAAATCTGACCCCAATCCTAACCATAACTATAATAACCCTTTTCTCCAATCCGACTGACATGAATCACTATTTTTCAGAGGACTAGCAGTCGAAAAATAATCTACTTTTTCAATAAATTTTTTGGCGTGATTTATCGTGCAATGAACGCAGTGATGTAACGTTTACACGGGCGTGTTCCCCCCACCCTACCAGGGCTCTGCTCGGGAATCTGTGAGACATTCCGTAGGTGATACGTTAGACTTAGAGATCCATGAAGGCCCCTGGGGGTTTTTAGCTGAGCACAAGTTTTATACTTGGAGGATTTGTAAACCTCGGCACACGTTTATATTTTTTTAATAAATCTATTTATACGCAGCATTAGCCGACGTGACAAGTTTAGAGCCTTATTCTTGCACCGTGTCGTTCAAACATACGTGACGTTATAACGTTTAAGCATGAAATACATTTGTTACATTTCAATAATTAATGCTTTAAAATAAATAGTCGATCCAATCCTAGCAACAATAGTGTAAAAGTATAAAAAAAAATCTTTTTTTTTAAAGTTAATTTTTATTTTAATTAGTAAATTCGCTGACGGGAACAGAAAATTACAAGCTTTGGTCAAGCGCCCTTCTGCAGGAAAATACACAGGCACTATATACGAACACACAGACCGACATACATACAATATGTACATCTCACTTCCATTTTAGCACTCATAATGTAGCTGTGCACCCTCTAGATATGCCACACAATGTGAGGGCATCTGAGTATTGGTTGTTAAACCATAGCACAATACTTTTTTGGGAAATAAAAATAAACATTTAAACTTAATGCCTTACACATTTGCGTGCCCAACGATCAGTATGACTTGCACACACACACTCGCATGAGCTTCAGGTTATAAACTTTTGTGTCGATAATAAATCGGTCACCCTGCCTTTTCCTGACCGGGCAGCACCTTCTCACCACTCTCAAAATCCATAGCCCTCCATTTCTTGTGCCCCGTCTTGAAACGCCACCGCGATTGAACGCCACGCACGCGTACACATTAACACGTGTGCACGCACGCGCACATGACCGCAACATCGCGCCACTATCGTCGAGGCTTAAACTGAATCGACTCAACCATGAGCCAAAGCAGCGACATCCACCGCATGCGGAGAGTGCGACCGTCGGCCCTGCTGGAGGTGTTGGCGATGGTGTCGGTGATGGTGGCGCCGGGCACAGATGCACACAGCCTGTTCACCTGTGAGCCGGTGACCCTCCGCATGTGCCAGGATCTGCCGTACAACACCACCTTCATGCCCAACATGCTTGGACACTACGACCAGATCGCGGCGGCCAAGGCCATGGAGGTGAGGCTGCCGTTCTTCGTCACGATTGTCATCATCGTCGTCGTTGTCATAAGCCATGGGATTTTCACTGTTGCATGAAGGCCTGAAAATGCCGTTGCCATCCCATGCCGTCCCATGATGCCCGCGGTACGTCTCTCGGCTGACGTCACTGGCGAATGGCATCTGAATCTGGCCTGGGACTCCCCTAAGGGTTGACTCAGCCTTGAATGAGTGCCTGGTCTGGTGGGTGTCTAAATGGCAGCACTGGGGAGACAAAGACGATTGAGCGGTGGTGTTGGCTAGAACACCCCTTCATGCGCCATGCTGGTGTCAATCTGTGCTCGCTAACAGCACTTGCCGCAAACAGCCTGTGCACGCTATATGGGTGAGCTTTGTCTCTGTTTCAATGTATATTGAAATATGAGTACGTGTGTGTTTGGTTATGCACGTGGAAAGCGGTGGAAAGCGTTGGTGCAGCGGTTAGTGCGCTGTGAAACCAACCAGGTGACCCTAGTTCGACTCCCGCCCACGGCCAACACCAGTGAGAATCATCTGAACCGGTCCTGGGCCTCGCCTAAGTCGACTCATTCTCATATGAGTTCCTGGTATGGTGGGTAAAGATCGTAACTATGGAGACAAAGGCGGTCGGGCATGCTGCTGGCAACTCACCCCCTAGTGTGTCGTGCTGGACTTAACACGTATTCGCTAACAGCACTTTCCCCAACTGTGTCAAAGGCTACACGGGGGATCTTTGTCTTTGTGTGTTTGTGGTCACCCATTATTATGCTGCTATCCCCATCAGCCATCTGCTGCCAAACATCAAGAGGCCCCCTATCGAGCCACACCCTCCCATTACCCCCCCCCCCCCCGTTCGCCACATGCCATGGCAGGCACTGGCAGACCCTGTATCGGGAAACACAAACCTGACACGGGCTTCATTCTCTCATCGTCATCGTAAGCCATGGTCAATCCACTGCTGAATGAAAGCGTACCCAAGTCACCGCCACTTCTCATTCTATAACCTGCCAGTAAAGGGATGGGTGTTGCATGGACGTGCGTGCGTGTGTGGTGTGTGCGTGGTGTGTGCGTGGGGTGTGTGTTTGTGTGCAGTGGCGTGCTTGGATTTTAAACGATACAAACGAGGTGGTGTGGATTGGGAGTTGTGGTGTATGTGGGTTAGGTTTGTGGTGTGTGTTATGGGTGTGGGGTGTCTGGTTGTGTATGGGTGTGGGTTAGGGTTGTGTGATTGTATGGGGTGTGGGTTAGGGTTGTGGTGTGTGTGATTGTGAATGGGGAGTGGGTTAGAGTTGTGGTGTGTGTGTGATTGTGAATGGGGTGTGGGTTACGGTTGTGGTGTGTGTGATTGTGAATGGGGTGTGGGTTAGGGTTGTGGTGTGTGTGATTGTGTATGGGGTGTGGGTTAGGGTTGTGGTGAGTGATTGAGTATGGGGTGTGGGTTAGGGTTGTGTGTGTGACTGTGTATGGGTGGGGGTTAGGGTTGTGGTGTGTGATTGAGTATGGGGTGTGAGTTAGGGTTGTGGTGTGTGTGATTGTGAATGGGGGTGTGGGTTAGGGTTGTGGTGTGTATGATTGTGTATGGGTGTGGGTGAGGGTTGTATGGGGTGTGGGTTAGGGTTGTGGTGTGTATGATTGTGAATGGGTGTGGGTTAGGGTTGTTGGGTGGGTGATTGTATGGGGTGTGGGTTAGTGTTGTGGTGTGTGTGATTGTGTATGGGGTGTGGGTGAGGGTTGTGGTGTGTGTGTGACTGTGTATGGGTGTGGGTTAGGGTTGTGGTGTGTATGATTGTGAATGGGGTGTGGGTGAGGGTTGTGGTGTGTGTGACTGTGTATGAGGCAGTGGGTTAGGATGTGGTGTGTGTGATTGTGTATGGGGCGTGGGTGAGGGTTGTGATGTGTGTGACTGTGTATGGGGTGTGGGTTAGGGTTGTGGTGTGTGTGATTGAGTATGGGGTGTGGGTTAGGGTTGTGGTGCGTGTGATTGTGTATGGGGTGTGGGTGAGGGTTGTGGTGTGTGTGATTGTGTATGGGGTGTGGGTTAGGGTTGTGGTGTGTGTGATTGTGTATGGGGTGTGGGTTAGGGTTGTGGTGTGTGTGACTGTGTATGGCGTGTGGGTTAGGGTTATGGTGCGTGTGATTGTGTATGGCGTGTGGGTTAGGATTGTGGTGTGTGTGATTGTGTATGGGGTGTGGGTGAGTGTTGTGGTGTGTGTGATTGTCTATGGGGTGTGGGTTAGGGTTGTGGTGTGTGTGATTTTGTATGGGGAGTGGGTGAGGGTTGTGGTGTGTGTAACTGTGTATGGGGTGTGAGTGAGGGTTGTAGTGTGTGTGTGATTGTGTATGGGGTGTGGGTTAGGGTTGTGGTGTGTGATTCTTTATTAAATGTTTCATTCACTCATCCCCGTTGCCCGGGTAACGTGCACTGTTGTTATTTGAACAGAGAGCACGGCCCCTCGGGTTAGAGAGTCACGGGGAGGGAGGGAGGGAGTTCCAGGGGGAGAGCTGAGAGTTAGAGAGGAGACGCAGACGGCGAAACGGAGACAAAGGTCTGGGTCACTGGGATCAGAATTCGGTGCTCACTCACGACCACAATAGCACTCGCCACCAAACACACACAGCCACAGATCACGCCGTGTAGCCTTAACAGACTGTTGGGGCAAGTGCTGTTAGCTAACACCTAATGAAGGCCGGCACGGCACACGAGGGGTTGCGTCGGACAGCATCACGCCCGACCGCCTTTGTCTCCCTAGTGGCAATATTTACACACCGCAACAGGTACTCATTTGATGCTGAGTCGACCTAGGGGAGGCACAGGAACAGTTCAGATAATCGTCACTGGTGGTGCCCGAGAACGGGAATCGAACTCGGTTCCAGGCTCAGAATGTAGTTCACTCTAACAACAGCACTCACCACCAAACACACACACACACACAGCAACACACTGGCAAAGACACCGACACAGTCACACACGAAAAGACAAACATCTCTCTATATCCATTTACAGACTGGGGTATGTCCTGCTGATGAGCACTTGTGGAAGCTGGCACACCACGTGACGGGCTGCTCCAGCCAGAGGTTTACAAACCACACCAGGCATTCGTTTAATGCCCGTGAGCAGCTCCGATGATACCACTTGCCACTGATGTGAGCCATGGTCAGGAATGGAACCCAGGTTGCCGGTATTGTAATGTGCCACTTCTACCAATGCTCTATACACACGCACACTTTGAGGCCAAGTGAAGTGTCCAAGGTTCGCTGGCGTGAGGTTACAGGACAGACCCAGGAGTTATGGGTTTTGATGGATTGAGTTGACAGGCGCATCATATATGCTCCCCACTGTGCCATCTCGCTGTGTTTTATCCGCCCGGCGCGCCGCTCATTGTTGTGAGTGTCGTTCATGGCTCAAGCTTGAGGAGGAAATACAATCCTCCGTCTCGGGGTTTCCAGTCACCGGCGACGTGAGCCCTGTGGACTACGTTTAGTCGTTGTGTGTGTGGCGGCGATGATGATGATGATGCGCCAGTGCTGGCCTCCACCAGACCAGTTCTCCTGGGAAGCCGCATGGGCTACACACGGCCCTGACGACGAAGCCACTGCCAGAGCATTTCAATTTCCCAATGAATCCACCTTGCACGGGTTATCGCTGCGACTGCAAAATCCAAGCTGGACTGTGTTTCTTCTTCTTCAATTCCAAGCCACAAACTGCCACGATGGCTCCTCCATCCCCCAGTCGCGTTCTTTACGATTGCCCTTTGCAAGAACCGAACTTGACACCGCTGGTATGAGTAGTCGGCAAGCCGACGCAGCTCCAATTCCTTTTCAACATCGGTCCAGCTCTTCTCTAGGCCGTATCACGCCCCCTCTGTCTGGCCATTCAGAAGCTACTGTACTTGGCCATGCGGTGGCTGAGCTTGCAGGCTACATGACCCAGCCAATGCATCCCCTGCATGCCACAGCAGACGATCACTGATGGGACCATGGAAATTCCTCCGATAGAGCATTAGAATGCTTCCTCGCACACACAGACAATGGTGCACAGATACACAAAGACAAAGCCCCCCCGTATAGCCTTAACAGACTGTAGGGGCAAGTGCTGTTTGCGAGCGTCTATGCAAGCCAGCACGGCACACAAGACGGTGGGTGGCCAACACCACACCCGGCCGCCTTTGACTCCCCGAGTGCTGATGTTTCATACACCACCAGCTTACTCATTTGAGGCTGAGTCGACCTAGGGGAGGCCCAGGACCGGTTCATATAATCGTCACCGGTGTGTTGGCCGTGAGCAGGAATCGAACTCGGGTCACCGGGTTCTTAGCGCAGTTCGCTAACCGCTACACAGAAATACACAGCTACAAAATACACACGCGCAGATAAACTCCGCACGGATGTCAGGGCTAGGGTTGCCGCATGTTCCCGGTTTTCCTAGAACGTCCTCTCAGTCATTTGTCATGGGAAATCGGTCAGTCATCCCAGTACAATCGGAGTGTGCCGGTTTGTGTCTGTCGTGTAAAAACAACGATAACATTATTGCACTATTCATAGTCAAGGTTTTTGAGTTAGATCGAGCAAGTGTAAATGTGTCGTAACCCTCCACCACCCGACACAGCCAGTAATGTTTGTTTACGTGACAAAACAGGTTGTCGGGTGGTGGAGGGTTACGACACATTTACTCGATCTAACCCAAAAACCTTTACTATGAGCAATATTTGTAACGAAAGCCTGCTACGTGTTAAACTAATTATTGCACTACTCCAGACACTCAATGCAAGTACGAGTGTTTCTCCCGGCTTCTGGTGTTGTGAGATCTTCTTCTTCCCACGCAATCCCAGGCACCGTGGAACGTCGTCAACCCAACGTTGACCCGACGTCGGATCAACGTCGGGGCGAATGGTTCCAAAAAACCGGGACGTCTCAGTAAATGTGCCAACTTTGGGTCGACGTGGCGCAACTCCTGCGAACAAATGAAGGGAGAAGACAGGGAGAGATGGGTGGATGAGTCGCATACCCCCCCCCCCCCCTCGTGAACACAGGGGTGTGGGCTAAGGGTGGGTAACGTGGATGGAGAGGGTGGACAGGGGGAGTGGTGAACACCCCAATGGGAGGAGAAGGCGAGTGAAGGGGGTGGGTGGGTGGCTGGGTGGGTGGGGGTCGGGAGGTGGGCAGGGAGCAGGAGGCAAAAGGGTTATGAAGCAGCTGTGGTGAGCGAGGCCATGTGTGGTGTGCGGTCGTGACGATTATTAATGAGCAGGGGTGACAAGAGTAGTGTGTGTACGAGTAATCTGAGGAGTGATGGTGCAGCGGTTAGCCCACTGCATTTCGGACTCAACAAGCCGAGTTTGATTCCCTCTCACGGCCAACACCAGTGACGATTATCTAAATCGGTCCTGGGCCTCCCCTAGGTTGACTCAGCCTCAAATGAGTAAATATCACTACCCGCCCCTTCGTGCGCCATGCTTGCCTTAATAGGGGGTCGCAAACTACACATACTCCAGCAGTTTATAAATGCGGTATGGGTGCGATATGTCTTATTTTGTGTGATGGTGGTGACTGCGATCTTCTTGATGTTGATGATTAATCTGAACCTCGATCCCCTCTCTCCCCTCCACTCTTTTTCCCCTATCACCACCCTCTAATATCTCTCCCCTCTACTCTCTCTCCCCTCCCCTCTCCTTCTCTCTCCCCTCTCTCTCCATCCCCTCTTCCTCCCATCTCGCCCCCACCCCTCCCAGCCGTTCCACCCGCTCGTGAACCTCGAGTGCTCACCGGAGCTGCGCCCGTTGCTGTGTGCCGCCTTCGCACCGCCGTGTGGGGGCGGCTCCGAGGGGGCGTCCCCCTGCCGACCGCTGTGCCGCCGCGTCCTTGCTCTCTGCTCGCGTCTCGCCGACGTCTTCGGCGTCGCGTGGCCCGACGAGATGGACTGCGAGCGGTGAGCTCCTCGGCGTTTCGGTCCCCACACTTCCCCCCGCCCCCACCTTCCCCCACCCCCCTTTTCCTGGCTGGCGCATTTTCAGCCGGTTCCAGAACTGAACCGGCGATACGCTAGCCTCTAAAAAAGGCATCCGAATCTGACACGGGGCCGAGCAGGGCCAGGGGCGGGGCTAATCGCACTCTTCACGTGTGACGCCAGTCGGCACGGCCTGGTGTCACACGAGCCGCTCCAGGCTGGCTCGGCACGAGCCCACCAACACCATCGCCACCGCCACCGCAACCGCCGCTAACCTTCCTCTCCTGCGACCACAGCTTCCCCGACTGCGACGGCGTCTTCCGCGACCCTTCCCACGGCTCCGACGGCGGCGACGACGGCGACCGCCGGGGCTCGGGGCCCGGCGACCCTCGCCACGCGGCGGCCGGCGTCGGCGGCGGCGCTCAGCCCCGGGACTTCGGCTTCTGGTGCCCGCGGCAGCTGAGGGCGACGCGGGGCCTGGGCTACCGCTTCGCGGGCGTGCGGGACTGCGCTCCGCCGTGCCACCCGCACATGTTCTTCGGGCGCGACGAGCTGGCGCTCGCCCGATACTTCATCGGCGCCATGGCGGCCGTGTGCCTGTGCGCCACGCTCTTCGCCGTGCTCACGTTCCTCATCGACGTGCGCCGCTTCCGCTACCCGGAGCGGCCCATCGTCTTCTACTCGCTCTGCTACCTGGCCGTGGCGCTCTGCTACCTCGTTGGATTCGTGGCGGGCAGCGGGGCGGCCGCGTGCAACCCCCCCGACGCGGCACGTGGCACCGCGCCCACCGTCACGCAGGTACGGTGGGCGCGGGAGGTGCAGGTGGTGGTGGACGTTTGGTTGGTTGGTATGTGTGTTGAACTTCTTTTGCTCTGTACATAACCAACCGCGTTAAACGGAGGTGGTTGGTGGTGGTAGTAGTGGAATCGGTGGTGGTGAGCGGAGGTGTTGGTGGTATTAGTGAATCTTGGAGGTTTGGTTAGTGGTGGTGGTGTGGTGCGAGTGGTGATGGTGGTGGTTTGGGTGCTTGTTGGTGGTGGTGTTTGTGGTGCAGGTGGTCGGTCGAGTGGGGGTATGGTAAAACACAGCTTATCAATTTAAACAACGGCGGTGATGGTGAGGATGATTGATATTTGTGTTGGCGATACTAATGCAAATGTCAATACTGATCAGACCGACGCTTATTTGCGATGCTTAAACACATCAGCAATGCCAGTCACCAGTTTAACACGTAGGCTTTCACGACCAATATTATCCATAATAAAGGTTTTTTTACAGGTTAGATTGCATAATTATCAATGTGTCGTTGAACCCGCCACACGACAAAGCCAAATAGTAAGGCTTCTCACGTAAACAAAACATGCCAATTAGTTACTATTCCAACACACACCGGTGTGTTGGAGAGTCAACCCACAACATTTACAATTCGAGCACTGGTGATTACAACCAGTCGCCAACGTACTCGTGCTAACGCTACCACTAACCCTTCTCCTGCACCTCTCCTCCTCCCTCCGTCGCCACCACCGCCACCGCCAGGGCTCCCACCGCCGCGCCTGCACGCTGCTCTTCGCGTTGCTCTACTTCTTCACGCTGGCGGGCGCCGGCTGGTGGGTCGTGCTCACCGTCACGTGGTTCCTCGCCGCCGGCCTCAAGTGGGGCAGCGAGGCGATCGCGGCGCGTGCCCCGCTCTTCCACGGCCTCGCCTGGGGCCTGCCCGGCGCCCAGACCACTCTGCTGCTGGCGCTGGGCGCGGCCGAAGGCGACCCGGTGAGCGGCGTCTGCTTCGTGGGCGTCTACGACACGGCGGCGCTGCGCTGGTACCTGCTGGCGCCGCTCGGCCTGTGCGTGGCCGCGGGGCTCGGCCTGCTGCTCGCCGGCTTCGTGTCGGTGAACCGCGTGCGCCTCGTCATCCAGCACGACGCGCGCAACCAGGAGAAGCTCGTCAAGTTCATGATCCGCGTGGGCGTGTTCAGCGCCCTCTACCTGCTGCCGCTCGTCGCGCTGCTCGGCTGCTACCTGTACGAGCAGGCGAACCGCGGCGGGTGGGAGCTCGGATGGCTGCACCGCCACTGCCAGCACTACCACATCCCCTGCCCCGCGGTGGTGAGTTCGCCTCGTCGTAGACGCTCGCTCCTCGCCCAACTCCCCCCGCCCCCCCCCACCCCCGCGCAATCATCGCTTCTTGACCGCCACTACCCGTGTTGTGACGGAGGCCCCGGACACCTGTCTGCGGCGAGGGTTTGTACATCGACGAGGCGACGTCGACGCCGGTTGTGCTCGTGGTGGAGCCGTGAACTTGATGGGAGCACGCGAGCAGTAGGCTCTGTACCGTGCCGGTGGCCGGTACGTATCTAGAGTCACTGTAATTATAGTTACCGTCTAACGTCCCCCGTGTCAGCGACCAAGTGGATGGCCAACTTCGCGGGTCCTTATCTGTAACCGAACCACAAACAACCAGCGGGAACCATTTGCTGGTCGGGCACTCCCAACTTCCAAAGTGCAGCTACGCTGTGAAAATTACAAAGAGCTGGGTGGCGCATTCGTAAACACTTGGGGCCGTTCAGTAACAAGGGCCCGGTTCAATTCTTGTTCCTCTGGTGTCTGTTCCTAGCGTGGTTTCCCGAGTTGCACCGCGCGTATTTTTTTTTTCTCTCAATCTTTTGCCACGCACTACTACGGGCATCTTCAGAAGTTGAAGTGAATAATACGTGTAGTACAAGCGACTGTGAAAACCGAGTTGTGTCCTGTGCTGTGTGTTATGTATGTTTTCAATTGGCGTAACTGCAACGTTTCCGTATATATTGCACAAATCACTTGCTTTGCATCTCGACACTAACGATCAATTAGTGAATGTTTCATATCCACACAACTTCAACATAATTTTGTTCCCCATGCCATGTTTATTATTTTTACGTCATTTATTACCACAACCATCACAATTGGCCATGGTCTTCTAACCACTGCTGGATGAAACGCTCTCGAGGCCCTCGCCACCACTCGCATTCTCACGATACGATCCGTAGGGCTTCTGCGCACGAACCGATTTCCTCACTCCATCTCCACCTTTTGTCGTATATATCCTGACGGAGCGCAGGCGGATGAGCCGGGCCGCCCGGACCTGACGCTGGTGCTCGTGCGCTACCTCATGACGCTGCTCGTGGGCATCCCGTCCGTCTTCTGGGTCGGCAGCCGCAAGACGTGCTCCGAGTGGGCGAGTTTCTTCCACCGGCGCGGCAAGCGCGAGTGAGCAGCCCCCACCCAATCACCGAAAACCATGTCACTCACATGCCGCAACGTCCAAGGCCTAGGTCTGGAGCCCAGGCCACATCCTGAAAAAACTCCAAAACATAACGCCAGATCCGCACCCGAATCAAATGTGTAAAACATGAGGAAAACCCCCCATCGTAACAGGCCAGAAAAAACCATAAGCGTACAATTATTTTCTATGTCCACACCTGAGGGATCGACCGCGTGGTCAAATCCATCTCGAAATAGCGCAACTCGGTCACCGCCTGCCAGCTGCTTTGTCCGCGTCTGAGTGAGTAGTTTCCCAATAAGGTAAATTAAACATCGCGTTCGGGATCAACGACCAGTTGTAGTTCGCAAATGCGTCGCGTGATGAGAGGGGTCGCTACAAATTGCTGAGCGGACCAATACTTGGTCCGCCTCCACTGCGAACAGCAACCGGCTGCAGAGACGACCGCATAGAAGCCGTTCGGTTTCGTGCAACCGAGTTGCACAGCAACTAATTACTCCAGTGTGGACCCGACTTGAGGCTTAGCTGGCCTAACCTGACTACTGAGCCATGAGTCTTGGCCAAGCACTAAACACAATATCTAAGTCTAACCCTAACCTGGGCATTATGCGTACTTTGAACTCTAACTATGAAGCCTCCTGATAATCATAGCTGGATCCCAATGTCTAGGCCACAGTCCAGTCACTGAACCCTGAGGCTGTCTGACTCGCTGAGCCCAAAGTTGAGGATAAACTCTTACCCAAAATTAGTTTTAAGTGATTTGCTGCTCAAATGAGCATTGAGGAAGTGCTCATCTCCTGTTTACAGCCCTGAACCAGTGGTGGGAAATTCCACGTTTCTACAGTGGTGGTGTGTCTATCCCTAGGACAAGCACTGTTTACTTAAAACTCGTTTTATCGACCCCACAGTCGGATGATGGGCTGAATCAACCCCCGACCAGGATTCGAACCTGTAACCTTCCGATTGCAGGGTGCTCGCTCTACTGATGTGCCACCTGGCCTGCAGCTATGCCTAATTCCAGTTCTAAGTTCAAGGGCAAAGCCTGGCCACTGTCGTTGATGGTTGATTAACCATGAGGCCGCAGCACTGGGAGCAGGCCCAACTCTTAAGTCCTACAACCTAACCACAAAGTTGAGCGCACTTTTGTTTACTAAAATTTGTCAGCTTTACCTAGTTTCTAATCTATAAAACTATTGTATTTTTAACCACTAATGGATTCGATTCATATTGCCACGCTCATATGAATGTTGCACATCTCTGCTGACAGGCTAGAATCAAGTTCAAACTCCACATTCCTATAACGGGGTTCAACATATCTATAGGGCCGCCACTGTCTCCTTCCTACAAAACGTTCAATTTTATTGATTCCAGAGAAATGACATTGACCTCTCAAATATTCTTCCCATGAGACATTGCATGGGAAAAAAACAATATCTCACTATACTGAAAGAAAGGACAGTTCAACACATCCTGAGCCGTGTCTTATTATCATTTCACTTTTTTTTTACACAATTGACAAACACTGAGACTTTTATTTTCCCGGAATACACTGACGGCAGATTTCGCAGGACAGGACAAGCCACCGTAGTTCAAGTACGATCCTGGGAAAAGAAATCCAGAACAGGCGGTAACCGCACTGTGACCCCTGCCCTGTCGATCGCCCCCTCTTCCCTCCGCCAGCACGACGAGCGACTCCCAGCAGATCTTGGAGGACGTTCGCTCGCAAACGCAGGGCCAGGCACCCGCCACCGCCGCCGCCACGACGCCGGCCCCGGCGCGCGACCCCAAGACGCCCGTGGTGCGCAAGTCCCGTGGGACGTCCACGCAGGGGGGCGGAGGAGGGGGCGCGTCCGTGGCCGGGTCGCTCCATGCCCCCACCGACGCCGGCAGCGTCCCCAGCCGCGTGGGCAGCAGCTACCACGGCAGCCTGCACCGCTCGCACGACGGACGGTGGGTGAACACCGCCTCGCTCGCCTGCATGCTCGCTCGCTTGCTCGCATGCGCGCTTATGCGCTTGCCTACACACTCCCTCGCTCACCTGCATACTCGCTTGCGCTCTCGCCTGCACGCTCACTCACTCGCATGCTCACTCACCTGCATACCAACGCACTTAATTCCTTGGTGACTCCACAGAAATTAAGCAAACACTCATGCTATAATTTTTCCTACCAAGATTGAAAGTGTGTTAAAGCTTTGGATGTGTCTGTTCGTCTCTCTGTAGTGGCGGGTCCTGATAACTCTCACAAAGATGGTCCAACGTACACAAAGTTTGAGTATAAAGTTGCATTGCTGTTAGGGACTTACTTTATAGAGAACAGCCAAATTGATCAAATTGTTGCCCAAACCTGGGTAATCAAAACCAGCATCTATAGAGAATAGGTCTTATGGATCAAAGCTGTATCATACCACTTTACACGTTAGTAGTGCTAACATCATCCAAAGACGCGTGCGGAAAGTGTTTTAGAATCCATGCGTAGGCATGCTTTTTCTTCATTGTTATTTACGTTCCCTGCCGAGAGCCAAAGAGGGGAGAGTAAGCGCACGTATGGCGATGCACACACGTCATTGTAACGAGCGCTTTGTGGGGAGAATGGGGGGCGGGTGGGGCCATGGGGTTCGACAGCGCGACAAACGTTCCACGTGTGCACGCGTGTCCCCCGTGCGCCGTGCGCAGCCGAACGCCGGGCAGCGCCCGTGTCGCGGACGAGCGCCTCGTCTACTGCAGCCTCCCGCGAATGCGCGGCGGCGACGGCGCCGCTCCGGGACAGCCGCCACACTCGCGGCCGCCCTCGCGCCACGACAGCCTCAACCGCCTCAACGGCAACTCGCGAGTCGCGCGGGCGCAAGGCGGCGGCGGCGGCACGAGCATCGATCGGGCCGCGAGCCCTCGCTCGCGCCAGGGCTCGCGGTGCGGGAGTCTCGCCCAACTGTCGGCGCAGTCGAGGCACGGCAGCCTGGTGCAGCTGGCGCCTCACTCACGCCAGGGCAGCCTGGCCCAGCTGACGTCGCACTCACGCCAGGGCAGCCTAGTGCAGCTGGCGTCGCATTCGAGGCAGGGCAGCCTGGCCCAGCTGACGTCGCATTCGAGGCAGGGCAGCCTCGCCCAGCTGACGTCCCACTCACGCCAGGGCAGCCTGGTGCAGCTGACATCCCACTCACGCCAGGGCAGCCTCGCCCAGCTGACGTCGCACTCACGCCAGGGCAGCCTCGCCCAGCTGACGTCGCACTCACGCCAGGGCAGCCTCGCCCAGCTGACATCACACTCACGCCAGGGCAGCCTGGTGCAGCTGGCATCCCACTCGCGCCAGGGCGGCCTCCGAGACGAGAGCGTGGGCGCGCAGCCGCTGAGTCGTGGGAACAGCATGGACTGTGTGCTGGAGGAGGACTGCACGAGCGCGTGAGGGTGCGGGGACGTCGAGGCGACGCCACATGTGCGGGAGCACACGCGCATGTACACACGCACACGCATGCAGGTACACGCACGCAGCAACAACAACAGCCGCCATTCACGACCTGTGCAAAAACTAAACAAAGACAATGACCCCCCCCCCCCCCCCCCCACGTATAACCTTTAACAGACTGTTGCGGCAAGTGCCGTTAGCAAGTACTATGAAGGCTGGCATGGCACACGAGGGGGTGGGTGGCCAGCACCACGCCCGGCCGCGTTTGTCTCCCCAGTGCTTATGTTTACACACCGCACCAGGTATTAGTTTGAGGCTGAGTCGACCGAGGAGAGGCCCATGACCGGATCAGATATTCATCACTGTTGTTGGTTGTGAGCGAGAATCGAACTTGGGTCAGAGTTTCGTAGTGCAGTGCGTTAACCACCACATTTCTGCTCCCCATTTGCACAAACACGTGCGCACAGATACACGCATGCCAACGTACGCACGCATAAACATTGCATAGCAACATCAACCCTCTGATGTCAACGCACGTGTCCACCCTGGCACAAGCCTTTCCACTCCTAGCATCTGGGCAATCTTCTGGAGTCACAAGGGTCAGTGACCATACTCCTGATCTCCTCCCTTCACCCGGCTCTATGTTCATGTAAGGGTCCTCATTACTGTTATGGATCTTTTGAAAGCCTGTAGGTCCTGGGTCTGGAGCAATGAACCCACTCTCGATGTGATAAGTCGTCATTCGTCTGATGTGAGATTCCGTTCGAGAATTAACTCTCTTTTTTAATGGCATTGTGGTGCATGTAGGGCCTCTAGTGGCTGTAGGCTTCATCTTAAACAATCACAGCACAATAGCAATGTACAAACCCTTGTCTACCCACTCATGTTGTGTTTATCATGGGGGCTATTTGACCATACTTCACTACCCTGGTAACGGGGGGAGGAGGGGGACAGAGAGGCCACGGGGGAGTGTGCAGGACCAGTTCAGATATCACTCGACAGGGTTAACCGTGGCTGGGAATCAAACTCGGGTCGTGGGGTTTATTCGCAGATCTAAAGCGATCGATTCTCGCACTCATGGCTCGATGCATGCGTTGTGAGTGTGAGAATCGCTACACGGCTGCTGGGTGGTGTCATACAACTGACCTGGTTGTATCCAAAACTGGCCTGGGCCTCCCCTATGCCGACTCGGCCTTAAATGAGTACCCGGTGTGGTGTACGTGTATAGGGAAGACAAAGGGGAGCGAGCGTGCATGGCACTGGCCACACTGGAATGAAAACCCTCGCATGCAAAGTGGCCACATGCTCATATCAGTTTTTTTTACGTCCAGAGCACAGCAGTGAGAAACTTCGTATTCATGTGGGTGGATTCAGTCAATTAAATAAGCACAACTATTGCTGTCAACCTGCCCAGCACCGAGTGGTGCAGATGATAATTATGATTGACCGGCATCGTCTTCATCACCACCTCACCGGTGTTCACCACGTTGGCAAATTGTGGGATCGTGATGTTGACGACGACGATGATGCGAAAGTAACAATGGTGTATGACGACGATGTTTATGTACATTAGTATAACCACAATTCACAATGCGACTGTGGCTCAGCAGTTATGATTCAGAGATGACAGCAAATAGACTGCAGGGCATGGCGGTGCACTTTGGAGGTAACGGTTGGTGGATCGTGTACAGTCGTGAAATTCCCAGTCTCGTAGAACTGCACGTTGGCCAGGAGATGGCAAGTACAGCAAGTGGGATCGTGAACCCATCTTTGCGGACGTTTCAGTGGCATTCGCTCGTATTGCGTGGCGGGTTTTCTGCGGGGCGCTCCCTTTTCTTCCCGCAAAGAAGCAAGATGCTCCAGAAATCGGCCAAACATCGCAACGCAGGGACCCCCCCCCCCCCCTGAAGAAAGAGCCTTGAGAACCAGCGAGGTTAGCCTGGATTCCGTGCATGACATCGCTATCGATTGTATGAAACAAAGGGAAGATTACCGTGTAGGAATTTTGAAAACAACTCTCGTGATGTTGACGTGAATGTGTGTGTATAGGCCTGGTGCTGCATTTAAACAAAGAGAGAATTTCACGTTTTTATCACTGGTAAATTATCGTAACGATTAAGTTCGACGGCCAAAAGGGCCTTACGGGGGAAGGAAAAACATTTTGCCTACAGCACCAACAGCATTCTATAATGAGCCACAACCCTTCTGGTGAGACCAAGAGAAGTCAGAGTTTGGCTGCTTAAACAAATGCTGTTGGAAAACGTTGTTTTCTGAACGCCGATGGGCAGATAGAACTACATGTAATTTATATATTTTTGTCGTGTTTATTTATTACTTTATTTCCCACAATCCACCAGGCAGCGCATAATGATGTTTGCATGAAGTATTTGATAAACCGTTGACGGTTGAAGTTGACCAGAAAAGGAAAAAATATATAACGTAAACTTGAGTTACTCGTGAATTAAAAAAATGCAGTTTACTGTGAAAGTGGAGGGCTAAGAATGGTAAGTTACAAGTAGGGGGCATGGTAAGGCACAATTACGGAGTATTTTAAGGCACAGTCGGCATGGTAAAGCACAATGAATTACAGGGATATTAAAACAAAACCTAAAAACTATAAAATACATATTTGAGTACGTTACCATCCAGGATTTATCCCATGAATGTTAAACTTTCGGGCACAGACTGACAGTATATTTATCATACGCTGTGTTGTATACAGCTGTTGTGTTTAGGCTGAAGTAATGTTGTAATTAATTTTATTCCTGCAATCGATGCAAAACAAAATGATCTGGTATTATTTTAGGTGTTAAAATTGGAGCAAAATGTCAATGTCCCCCAGGTCTCACACAAAGGAGGGCCAAACAATGGGCCCGTATCTTTTTTTGGACGGTCATGAATCAAGGGTGATCACGTGGTATCCTATCCCAGGGCCATCAGCCCCAGGTGTTCCCGGAACCTCTGGGCAGCCCTGTTTGTGATTGTATTGTTGTGAGCCCATCGCATCACGTTTGTTAAAATTTAAACTTGCCAACGGCAGTTAACATTGCAATGTATTCAGCGTTAACGTAACAGCTCGGTCTCCATTTTGGTGGTTCTGGGCCAATGGTGGAAACTCCACATTCCTATGGCAGGGGAAAGTTCAACCACTGGACAAAAAGTGTTGACACTGTGTGTGCATGTATATATGTATGTATGCACACAAAACCTAAGTATTTTTTTAAATGCGGTATAAATGTGGCAAATGTTACGCGAGAAAGAGATGAGTTATGGCAAAAGGAAATTTTTGTTTTTGATGAACGTTGTCGACTGCAAATAGATTTGATCGCTGTGTTTATTCGTGACAATGTAGGGCAACACACCTGCGTGCAGAGCAAACAGGTGATGTCTAATGGTGGAGTCTGTACAGCAAGTTGGTTGCTCATCGTCATTATATGGTACTCGGGTTTCTTTCCATGCATAATAGTGATGATCATTATGATTATCATCATATGTCCCAAGCAGGACTCGCCAGCGGAGTAGTCTTGAGACTCAGTGAGGGTCTTCCAGGCTGGAAGAACCTAAGATTAAAGAAAAAAATCAACACATTCATCAAAACACTGTAGCTTTCAAATAGTATATATATCTACGACGTTTTGGGCAATTGGTAATCTTAATAGCACATGCTGTATGAAGAGGAACAATAATCCGAATCACTCACCGATTATTATTATTTAATTTTTTAGACCGCCAAGTTGTTATTGACGAACGTGTTGAGTTGTTGTGCTTGTGCGCCGCTGTTCACCAGCAGAATCGCCAAATAATCTGTAAGATTAAAAATTGTAGCGTTCTGTGTCCAAAATTTTAATGTAAAACATTGCAGGACATGTCAGTGGCCAGTTGCATATCTTAAAATCTCACTTAGTTGAGTCTGATTTTAATGGGAAACAAATGTACACTTAAGTTTTATGCAACTGACCGCTGAAGTTCCTGATCCCCAACTCCTGAGTCGATGAGTTTTCACGCATTCTGTCCCAAGAATGTATTCTTCTAGTATTGCTGTAGCGAATGGTAGCGACCTCTAGCGGCTGCATGGTCAACAAACCCGTTAACTAATTACGTAAGACGTACGACTTGAAAGAAAAAAAACACGTTGATTCTTGCATGTGCGATCGATTCGGTGCGTGTATCATAAGCTTTAGAATCGATATCAATCAACGCATCGTAGCAATGCATTTGACCAACTGTCTTAAGCACAAAGTCAACATTAATCAAAAGAGTATGAGCATTTTGAGAATAGGTTTTCCCCTTTTTTCTGGCAACAAAACAGGTGTTAAGATGTTAAAACACCAAACTGAAACATTTTACAAGGAATCATGTCTGCATTAAATACTTGTGGTCAGAATGCAAACAAAAAACATACTCTCATAATATATGCATTATCTTTGAAACGGATTGGTCTACACCAGAGACAGCTTTCTTTTGATCCTCGTCTCAAACGGTATTAGACCAGAGGACGCCAGAAAAAAAGGGGGAAAACCTATTCTCATATTTTGGTACTGGCAAAGGAGGTCCCATGAAGTATGAGCATTAACCGCGCACTTGCATGGGATGTGCTGTAAGTCCTCGTTTAACGCAGTATATGCATTCCTGAAAAATGCCGCTTGAAGCAAAAAACGCGTCAAGTGAAAACAATTTCCCCATACATAACGTACCGATCAAGTTTGGTGAGATTGGATGTACGCACACACACACGGTGAGATGGCGGGACAAATAACTGAGGGTACGCCGCCACGTTACCGTATCATTCCGCTCAATCGCGCAGCTCAAGAAAGTAGTTCGTCATCGACCACTCAGAGACCGCGTTATAAGTGCGCGCGTTCCGCATTCCATGCGCAAAAGCGGTCCCTGATGGACACTGGCGGAGCCAGTGGGGGGGGGGGGGGGTGGCACATGCTTCCCCAATGATCCAATCGAAATCCCTAATTTCTATTGGATCATTGGGGTTTATTAGTACTAAATTGGCATTTTGTGACCCCCACTGCCACTGTGTAGCATATTATTACGTTCCAGGTACTCTATGAGATGATAGAACAACAGTCTGAGTCCATAATTTGACTCAGACAGTTGCGTATACGGTACACGATTTCCATGAAGGCATACCCTCAGCGAGCGCGATGCCGATCACACAGCGCGGTTCGAATTCGACCCTCGATCAATGGCTGCGCCATTGCCGCACACGCGTCGAATAAAAAGCAAGGGACAAGTCCTTCCTTACTAACAACTCCTCTATCATTTTTCATTGCTGGAGGGGTTGCCCCCCCCCCTACCTGAAAATCCTGGCTCCGCTATTGCTGATGGAGTAACCGTGAAAACGCGTTGTGTGAACACCACGCGTTAAGCAAGGCGTTTGTGTAACTTAAACGGGCACCTTGCCCACGTGCGATGACATCATAAGCAGAGTCATTCAGTCGTAGAGGGTGATGTCACCGCGTCGAAGCCATGGGCGTGGCTTAAGGGGCGATGACATCATGCGTAAACGCTGGGGGGGGGGGTTAAATTTAAATCAATGGGGGGGAACTCATCTTGTGGAAGATTCTAACCAATAAAGTGCGAGTCAATCTTCCGAAAGATTTGTGCTCCCATTGGTTTGTATTGGATGTTGTTATTTTTTTCAGAATTACATTTCGGAGGAAAAAAAATTCTTATTATTATTGGGAAAAGGCGAGAATATTTACCGGAATGTCCTCGCCAAGAGATACGTTTCTGTTTTTTTTTATCGTTTCAACGAACCGTTTGGGAGATAGAGCGTGACGGACGGTCGAATGGACTCTAGCAAATGATATAGATGAGTCTTTTCAGTTTGACAGGTCAGGCAAAACGGCCAATATCTTTGTTTACAGCTCATTGTCAAACCAACAACTCCTACTGCATTGGCGTGTTGAGCTTGTAATGACTAGGGGTGTATTATTTTGTACGTGTATATATAAGATGAACAAAACACTGGACTTATAAATAAGTGAAAATGTGACATTGTGAGAACAGTAATTCATCTCAATAGCAGTGTGAGCCCTTCGTATACTGTACTAGCAATGAGCTTGTTCCAGGCCATTTGTCATTTAATGCATTAGCGATGTGTAGTATTCGATGTTAATGTTCCACGTTCGTACGTATGTTTGTCTTTTGTGTCAGTGTCTGTCGATGTGAGCGTGTACGTGCGTGGGTCTGTGTATGCATAAGTGCGTATCAGTGTGTACATTGCGTGGGTGTGTATGTGTTACTGTGTATGCATCTGTGAAGGACACGACTGGGCAGTTGGAGGCAGTCGCCCTCCAGCCACAACAGAGTGCAGAGGATAAACGCTCACAACAACGAGCGGAGCGCCGGGCAGCTAAAATGCAGCAAGTTGGCACAGTACAGCTGGTGGTGCGTCTACCGGTCATCTCAGTCAGCCAACTCATGGCACCTGGGTCTGTCCCGAGACCTCCTGTCAGCGAGCCTTTGACACTTCACGTGGCCTCAAAGTGCACATGGCCTGGCACAGGCGCCGTGGTGACGTCACCGCCACTTAGTGGCGAATGGCGGGGGTATTGGTATGCATCTGTGTGTGTATGTCAGTGTGTGTGTGTCAGAGCATGTCTGGGGAGCGTTAGTCCCGCTCACGGCCACCCACACCAGCGACGATTATCTGAACTGGCCCCTGGGTCTCCCCTAGGTCGATCTGCTGCGGTGTGTAAACATCGCGACGAGGGAGACAAAGGCGGCCCGGCGTGGGTGCCCCCTCGTGTGCCATGCCGGCCTTATTAGGTGCTCGCTAACAACACTTGCTCCGAAAGTATGTTAAGGCTCTTTGTCCATGTTCGTGTATTTGTCGGTCCTGTTTTGCCCGTGGGTGTGCGAGAGTGGCAGCGTGTGCCCATGTCAGTGTGTCAACGTGTGCGTGTCCGTTGTGGACGAATCTCTCTGTGCGTGCGTATGCGAGCACGTGTCTGAGTAATTTGCCATCTCGGTGTGTGCGTCACTGTGTGCGAGTCATAGGTGCTCGCAACAATCCGGGGTTCTTCGTCCTTTGCATGTGTGTGTGCGCGTGCCTGTGCCATACTGTAAATAACGACGCCACTTTTCTTAACGCCATGTGAGTTCCACACTTTTGTGAAATAAAACGTAAATCGGACGAGTTGTACAAATCCTTCTGTGCGCCGGTAATTATTTGACGACGCGGTGGTTTGTGACGATGCTCAAAAAGGGCTTTCGGAGTACGGTAAACATGAGACGTTGAGCCAACGTCTGCTGCAGTCTTGCCACGTTCCATGACAAACGTCCAAGTCGCGCACCCAGAATAATGCAAATCCACAAATCGATTTGTCTTCAGATTGAATCCGAAATAGTGACGCCACGGGGTATGACGTCAAACGTGGTGTTACCTGGCATGGGGTGACCTCACTTGCGGTAGCTCAATGATCGGGTTCAATGTCGACGTGATAATGTAAATGGTGCACACGATCCATGTATCCGAAAATGCCCTGAAGAATCCAACTTTTCCAAGTAAACCCACCCCGAACGGGAAACGCGTGCACAATACACAAAACTATGATCCTCGCAACCCACCATTGTTCGTCTTTCCGAGTTCACTAAAATGATCTTTGTTTACATTGGAAATTCATCCATTCACTGGCGGAGCCAGTTGGGGGTAGGGGGCACGTGCCCCCCCCCCCCCAATGATCCGATCGAAATCCCTAATTTCGATCGGATCATTGGGGTTTATTAGTAATAAATCGGCATTTTGCGACCCCCACTGCCACTGTGTAGCATATTATGTGCCAGGGACTCTATGAGATGATAGGACAATAGTCTGAGTCTATAATTGGCAATAAGTAACGGCAAAGCGGTTATAAGTGACTCACAGAATTGTGCGCAGTTGCGTATATACAGGACACGACTTCCCTGAAGGCATTCACCTTCAGCGAGCGCGATGCCGATCACACAGCGCGGTTCGAATTCGACCCTCGATCGATGGCTGCGCCATCGCCGCACACGCGTCGAATAAGAAGCAAGGGACAAGTCCTTACTAACAATTACTATCATTTTTGATTGCTGGAGGGGTTGCCCCCCCCCTAGGGGCCGTCCATAAATGACGTCACGCACCTAAGGGGGGGGGGTCAGACATTTGTGACGATGTGTGACGAGGGGGGGGGGGGTTGAGAAATGTGACGTCACATCAAAATGCGCAACTTTAAATAAATATAGACAACAGGTTCTACTTAATTAAATAGACGTTTTAATAAATGTTTTCTCCTACAACATCAGAGTGCAGCGCCACATTACATACGCACTACAATGACAATAGTTTAAAGCGATTTGAAGCATGTTTTATTTTTTTGGGAGGGGCAGAGCTTTGTGACGTCATATTTGAGGGGGGTCTGACATTTTGTGACGCCGTGTGACGAGGGGGGGGGGGTCAAAAACGTAATTTATAGACAGCCCCCCACCTGAAAGTCCTGGCTCCGCCATTGCATCTATTACGCGCTGTACGCACCTGCTGATTGGCAAAGCCTGAAGACGTCCTCTTTAATGAATGTTTCACCACTTTAATGGATGTTTCACCACTTTAATGGATGTTTCACCACTTTAATGGATGTGTCACCACTGCTTGCGACCCATGAGGCCACCGAACGCGAACAAGAAGCACCAGAGAAATTCAAACACCAACCAATTAATAGCTCTGGTTAAGCAGTTGCATTTATGGGACCCTTTCGTCAGTATCAAGATATTTCAGGACATCGATGCCTTGTAATTGGTGTCTATTTGGTGTTTGAACGTCTTAACACCTCATCTGTTTATTCCAGAGAGGGCAAACTTTTTAAATCATATATATAATTACATATTTTGTTACAGCCGAAAGGGCGCCATAAATATGTGGGGTTATTGTTTGCGCAGGCAGCGAGTAACGACTTCATCTGTACAAATTTGAATCGAGGGAATTTGGTAAAAGGCGAGTTCAAAACTCTCAGTTCTACCCTTTAAAATACTAAAGCACACGCATTCATACAAAACAATATCATACGGAGCATTGAAGATAGATAATTATCTAATGCGATCACGACTCGTTAATTCTAGATTTGAAGCTTTCGTGACTGCAAGGATTCATACTCTTAGGTTTTTTCGGTAAAGTCACGTAGGTAAAAAATAATAAATGAAAAATCACTCAATTACTCTAGCATTATTTTCCCCTTAATTAATAATACGACGAATGACTATCAAATCACGTGACATAATGGAACATCTTGTTCCTGTAAATCATGTGTGGGCCTGGGGGGAGGGGCCAGAGGGTGGCGGGGGGGGTGGGAGATGGTGATGTTGATAATGGGGTTCAGGTGTGTGGTGATGTGGGTGATGGTGATGCGATGTTGGGTTCAGGTGTGTGGTGATGTGGGTGATGGTGATGTGATGTTGGGTTCAGGTGTGTGGTGATGTGGGTGATGGTGATGCGATGTTGGGTTCAGGTGTGTGGTGATGTGGGTGATGGTGATGTGATGTTGGGTTCAGGTGTGTGGTGATGTGGGTGATGGTGATGTGATGTTGGGTTCAGGTGTGTGGTGATGTGGGTGATGGTGATGCGATGTTGGGTTCAGGTGTGTGGTGATGTGGGTGATGGTGATGTGATGTTGGGTTCAGGTGTGTGGTGATGTGGGTGATGGTGGGGAGTGGTAGTGTTGCGGTGAGCGCGCTGCGCTACGAACCTGGCGACCCAGGTTCGATTCTCGCTCACGGCCAACACCGGCGACGATTATCTGAACCGGTCTTGGGCATCCCCTAGGTCGACTCAGCCTCAAATAAGTACCTAATGCGATGTGTAAACATCGCCATTGGGGAGACAAAGGCGGTCGGGTGTGGTGCTGGCCCACCCACCCCCTCGTGTACCGTTCCGACCTTCACATGTGCTCGTCAACAGCACTTACCCCAACATTTTCTCCAGGGATATTTGTTTTTCTTTAGTAGTATATGTATTGTATATGTATTTGCGAACACAAAGGGGGGGGGGGGTGCGATTGAGTCTGTTGACGGGTGTGGCGCTACCTGTTAGGCTTGTGTGCTAATTGGTTTTATGATTCCCACATCCGACCAAATCTCCACACCTCCCCTCTCACCACATCCCCCCCTCACCCCCCCTCACCACACCCCCCTCTCACCACACCTCCCTCTCACCACTCCCCCCCTCACCACACCCCCCTCTCACCACACCTCCCTCTCACCCACCACCCCTCTCACCCTCCCTCACCCACCACCCCTCTCACCCCTCCCTCACCCACCACCCCTCTCACCCCCTCTCACCCCCCCTCACCCACCACCCCTCTCACCCCCCCTCACCCACCTCACCCCCACCTCACCCCCCCCCTCACCCCCCCCTCACCCACCACCCCTCTACTTAAATGGTTTCGTCCGCATGGAGAGCCGCGCAGGAGAGAGAGATGGAGGCGGCGTTTGCACGATATCATCGCTCGCGCCGTCTCAAACAAAAATAATAATACAAATAACGCCTACTATAATCTTACATTAATTAGCTCCAACGGTGAGAATTCAATACGACGTGAATTATAAAAAATAGCCAGTATTTAAACATTGTATAAAACGGTCACTTGTGTGTTTATTGGCCTCGTGTGGTGTAAAATATCGTGGTAGAATTTTTTTTTCCTACATCATCGTATCCCTTTCTTCAATGGCTGGACTGCACTGGCTGAGGACGTGTTCGTCATTCTGCTCCGGTATAGTGGCTGTTTTTGTTCAATTATTTTATCGAGTTAATATCTTCGTTATAAATACCGTGCGTACAATTGCCGCCGTGTTAACTAACATCGCTTGTGACGAATTGATCATTGGTGGCGTTGTTTCTGCTGCCTTGTCGGTCCTGCCAACGTGCACAAACATTCGACACAGTACGTAGCTAATAACACCACGGCCTTTAAAATACAACAAGACATATAAGCACAAGCTATGAAGGGCCATTGCCAGAAACGTCGCATATTATATATTGTGTAAGGCTACAGTGATATTGGCGAATGTGAGTCTTTTAATCTTGTGATCTTGTATAGTTTAACACGCGTGTGTGTGGGTTGGAGCGGTGGTTGGAGCGGTACAAACCTGGCCACCTGGGTTCGATTCTAGCTCACGGCCAACACCGGTGACGATTATCTGAACCAGGTTCTGGGCCTCCCCTAGGTCGACTCTGCTTCAAATGAGTACCTGGTGTAGCGATGTGCAAACATCGCCACTGGGGAGACAAAGGCGGCCGGGCGTGGTGCTGGCCACCCACCCCCTCGTGTGCCATGCCGACCTTCATAGGTGCTCGCAAACAGCACTTGCCCCAACAGTCTGTTAAGGCTACACGGGAGGATCTTTGCGTTAAATAATGGTCATGCATTTTAAAGCGTTTACATATTTGAAACTGAACCCGCTTAGAATTGCGAATCCTGTGAGAAATTAATGGTGGTATATTTAAATCCTGTACCACGGGGATGGTATTAATTTCTTAAGAAATACGGATTGCATCACCGTCGCATGATGAACACACACTCCATCTGTATTCGCGCGATTACATTTCATATCTCATCCCCCATGAGCAGCAGCAACAGTAGCCACGATCTATCCACCGATGGATGAAAGCTTCCCCTCTCCCCCCTCCCCCTCAAGGCATCGAACAATCCATCGAGTTCTTTCCTGCACGCGAGCCCCATTTCAATTCTCCACCTTGATGATTTAACCTCTTCCAACACGATTAAACCTCCTCCACCACGATTAAACATCCTCCTCATCCTTCTCATTCTCAACCACCAAACCTGCATCAACCACTCCAGGAGCGACGTGTCCCGTGCCCAAGCCCCACATTTATAATATTACTACTAATAGTTAATATTCGTTAACGTGTGCACGCTACATCCATGAGCATAAGTACGCAGCAACATTGTTCTGTATGTGTGTTGCCCTGTGCGTAGATGCATAACACCATTCTCTAATTCGAGTGGTGCGTCTTGGTCTCGATTGTGTTATTGGTTGTGGCTGTGTGTATTTATCGATGCATAGAATCAGTATATTTGTGGTGGCAGTGTGTGCTACGAACACGGCCACCCGAGTTCGATTCCCACTCACGGCGAACATCGGTGAAGAAAAAAATCTAAACCGGCCCCAAGGTTGATTCGGCGTCAAATGAGCACCTGGTGCGCAGTGTAAGCATCTGCACTGGGGATACAAAGACGGCCGGGCGTGGTGCTCGGCACCCACCTCTCTGTGCTCGCTTAACAGTATTTGTAAAAGACGCACACGCGTAGTGTGATCGGCACCACGCCCAGTCGCATTTGTCTCCCCACTAAGTTTACACACCGCACTGGGTCCTCGTTTAAGGCTGAGTCGACCTAGGGGAGGCACAGGACCTGTTCAGATAAACGCAACTGATATTGAGTCGCCGGGTTTTATAGCTTGGCGCCCTTACCCACTACAGTACACATACACGTGCACAAGCAACAGTAATGCTCTCTGGTTCTTTCGGTAAAGTCACGTAGGTATAAAATAAAAAAAATATATAAAATATTTATGAAATAAAATATTTATACCTACGTGACTTTACCGAAAGAACCAGAGCGTATGGATTCCTGCAGTCACGAAAGCTTCAAATCAAGATTGAAGCAACAGTAATGCACATCGCACACTGCAGAACGGCAATCTGCATATCGACGTACACGGAGCCGACACATCAGAAATTATGTAAGGCTGTGTGTGAGCAACAGTTACGTAACGAGTTGAGGGGGGGAGGAGGATGAAGGGGCATCTCGGGAGATGAGATGCACGGAGATTTTGAGAGATTTGGCTGGGGGGGGGGGGGGTTAAAGGGGGGTTCAACTAACATCTAGGGCAGGATGCTCCTCGATTTGAACCTATGGGACTTGGTGAGACTCCTATGAAGGCAAAGATTGACAATGGAGGACCGACCGCTCTTGTGTTGACTGGACGCTCTGATTCGCGAGCGTGTTGTTTTTAAGTAAACCTGGGGGTTGTGGTGGTGTAGTCCGTGTGATATCGCAGCAGAGCATTCCTAGCTAACAAATGTCTTGTTACTATGTAGTATGTATGTATAACTTCATTCGTACCGTACATGGCCAACCACGCTAATCTCATTATACGTGTATACAGCGCCTTTGATCAAGGCGTATGCGTCTTATTTGCTTTCAATCTTAAAGGGCATCTCTAGCAAACACACGTGTCGTAGCTATATATGCAATGCGTGCGTAATTTAAAACAAAATCTTTATTAAAATCGTTGCCTGGATAATTCCTGGATGATGGGAAATCTCGCATTTTGCAAAGGTGTCAAGGTAATGTGGAGAAAGCCAAGTGGCCACGCGTTGTCCCCATGAAATGGCTTGAAATTTTTACGACCTTTTTTTAAATCACTGCTTGACTGACAGTAATGAGTTGTGAATACAGGTTTTATTTGTGAAGAGCGACCGTGTGTTTGGGATGGCTGGCCATGTTAAGGCGCTTTGTGAAGAGTCATTATTACACGATGGTGGGTTATGATGTCATTACGATGACTTCAATATATTTTAATCGGAGTATGATCATTATGATGAAGATTAATGGAGATGTTGATAACGAACGACAATGACGATGATGATTGGAAATCACGAATGACAAGAATAGCCGATGCTGATGTACAACAGAAATGATTGTGGATGACACGTTGGTAATGGGATGATGTCATTACTAATGACCATCTTGGACTATAATGATGAATATTGACGGCGATGGATAATGATGATGATGATGAATATGACACGGGGATGATACGTTGACTTGTAAAGCATCTAAATATAACTGCTTATCCAAACGTGGCACAAACCACGAGGAGAAAGGGGAGAGGTGTATTTGACCTATTTGGTAAAAAAAAAAAAGAGAAGTCCATCATAGGCAGAGAAGGGTCTTGGGCCTTGCAGTAAAATGGTAGCGGGGAGTGGAGGGCACAGATGGTTGAGGGAAGGCAGTTCCTGACTGGGCCACCACAGAGTGGAGACCAACTTTCCGCCGAGTTAAAGGCGGCCGGGAGATTCAATATGGTGACGAGGCTGGATGATGACGGAGATGACTGCGACAGAAAACGACGATGAGAATGGCAATCTTGACGGTGAGGGTATCTTATGTATGATATAATGATTATGACTTTCTAAAATGGCTATAGTGAGCTGACAATTGATTATGCTATTTTAAATTATTCTGACGTTATTAAGCATGATGGTTGTGAGATCTTCGTGATTGTTATATTGTTGATGTTGATTTTGATGGTGATGACAGTGGTGGTGGTGATGGCAAAGTTGTAAAATTATGTTGCCGCTGGCGAATGACGAAGGACTCCCTTCGACACTCTCGTCTCTACAGCCCTCAGTGGATGCAGGCAATGAAGGACTTCAGCCAGTGCTGAACCACGGCCGTTGGTGGGGGGGCCCAGGGAGATCAAGACAGAGGGGGGGGGGGCATTAGTGGCCTCAAGGAGACGTGGCGAAGAGAGGTGACGAGCACGAGAGTCAAGGAAGGTCCGGGTTCATCATGGACGGCATCTTCTCTCCTCCTTCCGTTACGTGAGTCGATCTCTGCCGTCTAGGTCAGGGCTCGGCAACCAAAATAACAAGACGAGCCATTTCTTTCCAATTTGGTACAAAATTCAGTATTTCAAGAGCCGCAATGCATCTGAGTACAAACTGTACATACGTACATATCGTCAAGAAGCAGCCCGTAAAGAGCCGCATGCGGCTCCGGAGCCGTAGGTTGCCGACCCCTGGTCTAGGTACACCGAGCGGTGCGTGTTGGGTAAAGGTGCACCCCTGTAACTGCTTGTTCAAGCCACTGCTGGTGCAATGGTTTCCACTTGAGGGTGATCGAGAGCCCCCACCCCTCTCTCTAAAGGGTAGTTGGCCTTCTCTTCTACACTGGCAGACATCTTGTGTGAGGTGGGGGGGTACCCACATGTGACCCCACTGCACACAACCTGCCCATCGACTAACTGCTTGCCCATTTAGACTGCTGGGTGGACAGGGGCAAAGGGATTAGAGAAACCTGCCCTCTGTTCCAGCTGCCTTGGCGGGAGTTGGAATTGGACTGGCGACCTGTCGATTGCAAGTCCAGTGTGCCCAACCATTATACATACCATGGTAGCCAAATTGGTTTATTTAAAAAATGTGTAAATGTAACGGATTTTCGTCAACATCTAACATCAATGGCTGATTTGAGATCTGCACGGTTGTAATCCTCCCCTAGGTTGGCGCCGTTTTTAGTTTGCATACCGAGTGTGCGGTGTGTGAATGAACATCGGTCCACACAACCCCCTTCTGCTCTGTGCTGCTTTTCATACTTGATTCAAAAATCTCTCTGCTGCATGGGGACTCTTTTGTCATTGCATGTCAGCGTGCGTCATTTGAGGTCTTGGCTTACAACGGTGTGTTTTCGTCTGTGGCTGTCATGTATCGCTGTTTGTGTGTGTCGGAGTATAGTGGTGTGGGTCAGTAGTTTTTGATTGCGTCGGTCCGTGTATAATGATCTTTGGGGAGAGCTATATTGTCGTGGTTAATGTGCTGCGTTACGAATCTAAAGACCCGGGTTCGATTCCCGCTCACGGTCAACACCAGTGAATTATCTGAACCAGGTCCTGGGCCTCTCCTAGGTCGACTCGGCATCAAATGAGTACCTGATGTGGTGTGTAAACATTGCCACTAGGGAGACAAAGGCGGCCGGGCGGGGTGCTGACCACCCACCCCCTCGTGTGCCATGCCGGACTTTGTAGGTGCTTGCTAACAGCACTTGCCCCAACAGTATTTTAAGGCTATACGGGTGATTGTCTTTGTAAAATTATCTACATGGAATTTTTGTCTCTTTTGCACAGGAGGCCACCTGGACCCCATCACAATGCGTCTTCAATTTTCACCTCCGCCCCTGGGGCGTCGCGCTTTGCTCACGAGGGCCTCATGCCTGCGACCCCTCGCAACCTCGCTCCCATCATGCCCCGCGGGAAAACACCCACAATTCACCACTGTGTACCCAAAGGTGGTAGCATTCATTGCCTCCTCATTAACCCTTTCACAACAACGCATGTTTTTTTTATATTTAACTGTAGGGGCACCTGGCAGCCAGCCACAGTTTAAAATTAATGCTCAGATTGGTCAGTTGGATTTTTTTGTGGTAAACAATTTTAGAATGAATAAGATACGACCTTGGTCATGCTGTACAATATTCTACGTTTTCTCGATTGTTGGCACTAGATAGGCAAGCAGGCATGAGTGTGTGGGTGGGGGGCAGGAGTGCAGCTGTTTGTGCGCTGCGATAGGAACTCCACTACCTGCTCACAACCACCAACACCAAGTGACGATTATCTAAACCAGTCATGGAACACCTCCAGATCAACTTAGTCCTCAAATGAGTACTTAGTGTGGGATGTAAACATCGCCACTAAGGAGACAAAGGCGGTCGGGCGTGGTGCTGGCAACCCACCCCCTCGTGTGCTGGCCTTCATAGGTGCTCTCTAACAGCTCCAAAATGTTGACCCTCAAAACCTACTATTGGTCCCTTGAAATATCGGGACTGGACACAGGAGGGCATAGTCAGGTTCCCCTCGAGCAGTGGTTCTTGGAGTGCGGTCCCCGGACAACCACTGGTCCATAACGCTCTTCCAAGTGGCCCGCGGGGCTGTGATACAAATGCAGGTTGATCCGGAAATAATGATTATACTATTTCCATCCAAATTTTCCGAATAATATTTAATTAATAGATGAAGTTGGGTAAACTACCCTTACTCTAAGATCTAAATGCCACCCCCCTAAAAAGGAACCTTATAGCTGCTTTCATTTTATGGTCCAGTAATACAAGCCATTTTGTGTTACTGGTATTTAGAGATAAATTAATTAGTTTTTGTCACCAGGGGTGTAGGGCTGGGGTCTGGGTGCTCCGGAAATGTTTAAATCAGCTGAGTGATCCACAAACCAAAGAAGTTTGAGAAATACTGCCTGAGATGGAACCGGCTATGCAATGGTTGTTAACCAGAAGAGAAAAAAAAAACATCCTATGATGGGAAATGTTTATAAACACACATCCTGTGATAGGTAAATGGTAATCTTGTGATATGTGAAATATAAAATCGCTTGCTTGTTTCTTTTGAAGTTGGCTAACCCCATGCATTCTCACACAAATGCTTCTCTTATTTCTCGTACATTCTAAGTCCTCAAAAGTCTAAGTTCTTTAACCTCCATGGACACGTTTGCTCCATTTCACCCCCTCACCCACCAGGATCTACTCCCAGCACGCGCCAAACGGCAGGCAACGCTCCCACAATGCAGCGTGGCGGTGTTACCACAATGCAACGGGGCAGAGGTCCCGCTACCATAAAGACGGCAGCTACCACCAGCACGCAGCGCGCGGGTACATACGGCTCGCTCGGCACCGCCAACGGTGCTTCCGGGTCACGGCTGGGCAAAGGTGACGGAAATAATGGACGGTACGTTGACGCCCACGACCCTGGTTACAGCAGTGGATTGACCAAGGGGTCTGTACATGTGTAGTGAATCACTCGGAGACACTAACAGTAGGAGGCACTATATTTAATATATAGCCTTCACAGGTACGAGAGGTAACTACTATACTATGGTCAGGACAGCTAACAGGCTGCCTGACCAACAACGCCGACGAGGTGAAGACGTTGACGGAGGACTCCAGCAGCACGACGGTTCCACTCCACAACAACAGCCCCGAACCCTCGCTCGGGTGTTTTCCTTTATACACCCAGCATGGCCTCGCTCTGCCTTCGGCCACGCCCACCTTCCTAGAACCTACCAGAAAGTTCCCGGGCTTTACCACACGTACCCCTCCCCTCTATCCCCCTTGCCTCACGCCCCTCTCTCTGGCTCATCACATCCTGCTGCAAGACAGGGCTACTACACCTTCGATCCCCTTCTGTGCCAGCAACCAGTGCTATGCGCCACAGTGACGCATTCCACGTCACTACACGTGTACACGTGCGCAACAGCTGTAGGCTGAAGTTTGGGGTAAAGAACCCTTCCCAAGCGGAGGGGAGGCGGAGCTTACAGTTTTATCTATTTGTTGCACTCGTATCATTCACTCATGGAACTTGCTGACCTGCCCCTACTGGACATCTGTGAAAAAGAGCTTCATAGCTCATCGAATTCCTCCAAGGATAACATGTGTAGAGTACTGTTCCGTGCCTGTATTGCTTTGATATACTGTTGGGGCAAGTGATGAAGGCCGGCACGGCACACGAGAGGATTGGTGGCCAATGCCACGCCCGGCCGCCTTCATCTACCCAGTAGTGATGTTTACACACCGCACCAGGTACTCATTTGAGGCTGAGTCGACCTAGCGGGAAACCCAGGACCAGTTAAGATAATCGTCACTGGTGTTGGCCGTGAGCGGGAATCGAACTCTGGTCAGTGGGTTCGTAGCGCAACGCGGTAACCTGCTACACTACCGCTCCCCACACGCGCACACTCGCCCGCCTGGTGCCTCTCCTGCACACGTACATTGTCTCGCCTGTGTTGGGGTTGCAGCACACTTGAGGGTGCGAGGAGCCGCGGAGGAGAGGGGCGATGTGGAGTGGTCGCTCCACAACTGACGCCACTGCAGCAGCGCGAGCGAACCATCCGGGAGCTGCGCGCTTCGCTGCGGGATGCGCACGCACACCTGGACGACAGGTACGACGTGTTCTCAATACCGTGGGCACCGTTGCCTTGTACACGTGAACTTGGTCATCCTTGCAGAGGCGCCTTTTGGCTGGCCATAAAACAAAGATGGTCCACCGCATCGCGCGTTATCAGATGTGCTTCTGCAGCCACCTGGAATGCTCTTCCTTCCAATATGAGGAAGCCGCTGGAACTATGGACTTTAAAATCTAGATTGAAGAGTCATTTGTTTAGAAATGCTTTTTGTTTTTAGTTTGTTCTTCCCCCGCACCTCAAGTTAATACGGTTGGCTACATAAGGTGCAAAAGAAGTTAAACATGCCTACATACATACCTTGTACACGTTGACAGACAAAGATCCCCTGTACAGCCAGACACTTAGTTAGCGAATAAGCACTATACTTGCTGACCCACCCCGACTGGACATCTGTGAAATAGAGCTTCATAGGTCATCGGATACCCTCCAGTCTAAATAAAGATTCTGATTCTGAAGTACTAAGGCTGGAACGGCACACAAGCGGCTGTTTTGGAAAATATCATGCCAGGCCGTCTTTGTTTCCCCAGAGCTGATGTTTACATATTGCACCAGGTACTCATTTAAGTTCGATTTGACTGAAGGGAGGCCCTTGAAGCAGTCCAGAGATTTGTCGCCTACGTTTGGAGATGTCGCCAGCAACATGCCTGTCCCCCCTTCCCTATCCTCCCCTCTCCACTGCCCCACACCTCCCCAGGAATCAGCAGCTACAACAGCTGAAGCAGCAGCTGTGTCTGCTGCAGGAGAAGCGCGCGCAGGAGGTGACCCAGCACACGGAGGCCGAGCTCATCCTGTCAGCGGCGCGAGGCGAGCTGGCCCGACTCGGCAAGACCGTCCATGGCCTGCTGACGAGCCCCGAGCCACCGCAGGACATCTCTTCCATCAGCCGTGCCACTCGCTGGCGGGCCTCTCACTCCAGCGAGCGCGTCCAGGAACGTCGCCGCCAAATATCTCCCTGCTGCCACCATAGCTGCTGTTGCAGCAGCAGCTGTCACCACTGTGGGTGCCATCATTGCTGTGGCACCCATTTTCGTGACGCGACCGGTGGAAGTGGCGAAGACGAAGCCCGTGTGGAAGGAGGCGCGATGCGGAGTCGTGCTGGATATCTTTGCCCCGGTGGGATCTGCGGGGGCGAGCGCAAGTGTGGCGATGGACGTTCGGCAGGCAGTGAACGCCACCACACAATAGGAGGAGAAGAGAGCTGCCATCGCTTTCAAGGAGAAGGGCGCGACCTTGTACTCCTGTGCGGGGATGAGTGTCACCGTCTCGACACCCGCGGAGGAGGTGTTGGAGTGTTCGAAGAGGTGGACTTTACAAGATCTACCTTTAAACCGATGGGCGGCTGTGGAGAAGATGGAGTAAGTGGAAGCTGGCGGCCGAGGGGGAAGTTTTCTGGTAATGGCGAAAGGAACGGCGCGATCACCAAAGTTGGGTCGCTCTTGCTGGCGCCTGTTGATGTGAAGGTTCTTCTGGTGGCCATGATGGTGGCAGATGGTGACGAGGAGTTAAAATTTTCACGTGCATACTTAAGCGATAACTTTTCCGACAGAGATATTGGAGAGATACAACCTCGAAGTGCTATTGATTTACCCCCTCTTGAATCTTCACCCCCTTACCTGTCGCTCATTCTGAAGAAGCCTGGTCAATCGGACTATTCCTTTAAGACTATGATGAAGCTGATTGAGGGCCGAGCGATGGAGGCTCCTCGTGCGAGTTGCGCGAAGTGGCAGAACGGAAGGGTGACCCGTCACTTGATCAAACAAGCGTTGTGGCTGGTTCGGGAGGCATGCACGTCACCGTCAAGATCCCTGCAGGAAAAACGGCCCGTCAGACGCCCCTCGGTTGCGTGCGGACAGGCGACGTCCACCGGCTACAGTCCAGTCGACGCGATGCACACGAAGGACATTGGCCACATTGCGATGGATGGTGACAACGGCGAGGATGCGTTTGGCATTGAAAGGTGCACGAGGGATGTTGAGGAAGCCGATGGGGTTGACCGATTGATGGTTGAGAGGCGCACGAGGGATGTTGAGGAAGCCTATGGGGATGACCGATTGTTGGTTGAAAGGCGCACGAGGGATGTTGAGGCAGCCTATGGGGATGATCGATTGGTGGTTGAGAGATGCACGAGGGATGTTGAGGCAGCCTATGGGGATGATCTATTGGTAGTTGAAAGGCACACGAAGGATGTTGAGGAAGCCTATGGGGATGATCGATTGGTGGTTCAAAAAGGTGCAAGTGGAAATGAGGATATTGGGGAGGACGCTACGAATGTTGAGATAAATGAGAATTCCTGTGACATTGAGAAATGCCACGTGATGAAGGATATAGAGAGGGACGCTGCAGCTTTTGAAGACCACACCACGGAGTTTGAGAGGGACTGTGAATACGTTAAGAACAACATCAAGAGCATTGAGATAAATTGTCAGGATACTGAGGAAGGTGCCACAGACCAGGAAAAGAACAATGACAACATTGAAATGAACGCTGCAGGATTTGAAATCGTTGATACCGATTGTGGTAGTGAGAACTCTAAATGGAATGCTGAGGACATTGTGGACACTGCAGAATTTGAAGATGACAGTCGAGACATTGAGAAAGACACCACAGACTTTGAGAAGGACGTTGAGGACAACACTACCAACTTTGAGGATGAAAACTTTGAGAAAGACGTTACAAGCCCTGAGAAAGATGATGAAAATATTGAACTGTGTGAAGTCATGGACAAGGGTGCTGCTGATATTGGTGAGACCACCTGTGATGCTGAGAAGGCTCAAAATAACCTTGAGGACAAAGACAATTACATGGATATTGCCACTGAGAAGGACAAGGCCAACGATTTTGAGAAAGGCGAAGCTATCGTTGAGACCGCTGTGAATGTTGAGAAGGGGAAGGTGATGGAGGACGCTCGGGACCATGAACAAAATGAGAACATTGTGGAAGGCGTTGAGATGGATACGTGGGATGTTCAGGAAGATAACAGAAAGAACACGGAGGCTGTCGCTAAACAGATCCATGTTCATCTTGATACCCAAGATGAGCAGGTATCCACCTTTCAACAGACTGCAGATGTTGAGCAGAACCTCTCTTCAAACATCACTGAGGAGAAAGAAGAGCCTGAGGAGGATGATAACATGGAGTGTTGCATGCAGACCACAGTCACTGGGCACTTTGAACCAGATCCCACTGGGGTGGTGCCAATCCAGCAGCTGTCGGTAGGACTGCACACAGGATGTTAATCAGGCCTTCAATGACGAAGCATTTGGATCGGTCTCTTTGATGCCGAGTGGTGGCCGAGAAACATTGCCGGCCGTGCTGAAACGCGGAGACCGCAGTGCCAACAGTAATGGCAGCATCCACGCGAGCGCAGCAGTTTCCGTGCGGGGGACCTCGACTCTTAACGAGGTCGTCCATAGAAAAGGGGGGGACGCTTCATCTCAATCGGCACAACCACCACTAACATCATCACTGGTGATGGCATCATCTTCAAATTCTGCCGATCGGTCAAACTGCTCTGACGACCGGTCCGAGCCGTCGCTCGTGAGACTTGCGAGCACTGATCGCGAGGCTTCGGTGGTTTCCCTTTACCGACGGCCAGCCTCCGAGTGGAGCCGCTGGGTGGCACTGGACTGGCTAGCGGCTGGAGGCCCCGTCCTGCCGGGGTTGGTCGTGTGGCTGGCTTGCCGGGCACGAGGTGGCGATGGCGCATGGCGGTGGATCGCTGGAGGATTCACGTGGCCCGGGCAGCCGCTGGCGTGCGGCCTCATGGGCCTTCCTGCGCTTGTGCTGTGTCCTGGGGATGTCTGGACTGCGCGGAGCTCGCAGGGAGCCAAATGACTCTGAGAAATTAGAGCCGCGGGAGGAATCTGAATCGAAATCCAGGCAGTAGCAATTCCCGCTAGAAACCTGGGTTTGGTAGCTGTCTCCTATGTATGCAGGTCCACACCCGATATGGATTTAGTTGCGCAACCAACTCACTTGAGCAGGTCACTTCAAAGTAGTCTAGTTAAGCAACCGGTTATGCAACGACTCGCAACCAGTTGCAGAGATGGTCCACGTATAAGCGGTTCTGTTGCGTGCAACTGACCGCTAAAGTGTGGGTCCATCCTTTAGTCATGATGGCGAGTCACGGTCCCCAATAGTAGGTTCAGTGTTTGCTGTTGAGCAAATCCCTCGAATGTCCCTGATCCGAAACCATGTTGCGAATATATCTGGAGCATGGAATGTGCATGTACGTTGAACTTCTTTCACACCGTACGTAGCCAACCATGCTAATCGGAGGTGCGGTGAACTTGCTGGATGTTAAGTAGGCCTTCAATGATGAGAGTTACCTTTGACCAAATCCCCCGAATGTACCTGAACCTGCCAAAATTTGGAAGTTAATCAGAGGGTAGGGCTGCCCGGTGAGTACTTGGTTGAGAGAGTACCTGAGAATACTTGGTGTCGTAGGCTTAAACTGTGAGGTGGCAAGGACATTGCAGTCCAATAATGTCTCCTGAATCTGTCTGTGTGGAGTGTTGTCCCCTTCCATTAGTGGTGGGGGTTTTGATTTCTGGGTCCTGTGGTTTCCTTTCATACCAAATGCTCAATAATGGCATTGACCCAACATCTCGCTGCAGTGCCCTTCTGTGAAGCCTTGACTTGCTATCCTGGCAAAACGAGTGCGTCATGGTGGATGAGTGAGTTGTTTGATAACAGCAAGGGGGAGATGAGATGTTCCCACCGTTGTGATCACGTAAGTAGTCCTAGAACCCACCGAAGTGAGGAGAGGTTGACAAACGGCTCAATTTCCAATTGGATCCAAGGATCTGGACATTTTAAGCCTCGGTCTGCTGGTTTTGTTTGGTACATTGGGTTTGGGGTTTTTTTACATATAAATTTCTAACGTTTACAAACCGTAAAATATCAATAGTCTGCTAATTAACCCAAGTTGTATATAACATCAGTGCTCCTGTTCACAACTCTAAAGTATTAATTTTGCCAGATTTCCCCCCCCCCCCTCTTTACCTCCTGATGCCGTGTAGGCGATGGGAGTTAGTTGACCGAACTTGAGCAGGCTGGTAAGTTTAGTACGGGGGAAGGGAAGACTGGTGAGGTTGGTGGAGGTGGGGGTACCCCGGACCATTTCGGATATCACTAGCCACTGATATTAGCCATGGCCGGGAGTCGATCTAAGATCGCCGAGTTCAGTCCAGTGCGGGAACTACTGCACCACTGCTTAGCGTGCCTCCCTTATCTTTGCATTATCATCCTGACATATGTGATGCACAAGATCATAAAGACCCTTTGACCCAACCTACCATCTTAAATAGTGCAAAATGGCACGTTGGCATGTCCTGGTCCTTGGGTAGGACTGTAAATTGAGTTGTAGAAATAACCATGATGGGTAATGTACCCAACATCGTCACCCCTCACCCAAGAAGTTTCCACGTCATTTCTGCAAAATGTTCCCCCATCAAATGATCTCGGCCGGAAGCTGCGTTGTTGTTGAACTCTTGCGATTTGGAATGGAACTTTTTGAGAAGTTTTAAAAGGGGGTGGGGTGGAGGTACTCTCGACTCTCATCCTGCAGATGTTGGATGCCCGATACTGTTATTGCCAGTAGCACGAGGATAATGCAAGCACATACTTGAAGATTCTGTGAATGTATTTCCTCGCATGTGTGGGACCTGTGTGTGTGTGTGGTACAGTGCTTTTTTGCGTGCAATGTGCTATCAACTCTGCCACTTGGGTTTGATTTCCAGCCATGGATAACATTCAGTAACCTGTCCTGGGCCTTGCCAAGGTGGACTCGGCCTCAAGTAAGTACCTGATGTGTGTGTGTATATACTCAGCACTGGGGAGACAAAGGCAGCAGTGTGGTGCTGCCCACCCCATCCCACTCTTGCTTAAATTGCGCTTTAAAAGGTGAATGCTAACAGCTAACAGCATTCACCAGAGGTGGGACAAAGTCATTGTTATGCAAGTCCAAGTCGAGTCTGAAGTCATCAAATTCATGACTCGAGTCACTCGAGTCCAAGTCACATGACTCGAGTCCACACCTCTGGCATTCACCCCATCAGTCAAGACTAGAGGAGGGGGAGGGGATGTGGGGGCAGCTTCAGTTAGATCCCCACTCACGGGCCGACACGATTGGCGATTATCTGAACCGGTCCTGGGCCTCCCCTAGATCGACTCGGGCTCAAATGAGTGCCTGGTGCAAAGTGTAAACATCGCCACTGGGGAGACAAAAGGCGGTCGGGCGTGGTACTTGCCACCCACACCCCCTCTTGTACCGTGCCGGCCGTAAGGGGTGCTCACTAACAGCGCTTGCCCCAAATGTCTTGGACTATACGGGGGGGGGGACCTTTGTATACGCATCTAAAGTATCGATTCTTCAACTGGTTAATATGTAAATATTTGTCTGCAGAGCTCCTTGAAAACCACCAATTTCAATGAATGAGGTGTCCTGTGAAAGCTTATGTATGTTCTTATTTTTCACCGTGAGATTCGGTGTATACAAACAATGTCCGAATTATAAAAAAAAAATATGACCTTTAAGTTGATAATCCGAGAGACAAAGACGCCCCCTCCCAAACGACATTTTCTCGAACAACTTCATTGTATGAAACCCTCCATCGCCCCTCAAGTGTTTTATTTTGACCGTTGTATCTCAACGGGCTTCTGTATCTAAGTGTCTGTGCGTGTTTATAACGTATATATTACTATTATATTGTGTTTTGAGGGCATCATCCTAGTCGCCAACGATTGTATGCATGTCAACAAATCCAGTCACCAATTTTGGTTTCGCACTTAAAACTCTGCCTCGGTTCATCTCTGGCGTCAAGTTAAGTATGCAGGCATACCTCCTATAGCGCTCATATGTTCTTGGTAAACAGAGCGCTATACGAAACAACGCTATGGAAGGTCATTATAACATGGTTCCAATGGAGATGCGTTCCTGACCACTATCTTTTTTTTTACCTATAAGCCGTACGAGTGCTTCATTGAGGTATCGGTAATAGCCTTAATTATACTGTACTGTACATGCTAAATGTATTAACGCATTTAGTATTAACATATATTTGAATGATAATGACAATACGATAAGTTTATGTACTCACCGGTGCATTCGGTCGGAGGTTGCGTAAGCTTAACCACCGTCTGCCATAAAGACATTCCGAGGGAAGCTAAAGAGTACAATACTAAACAATGGGATCACTCGGTGCATTGATCGCCAATGAATGGATGCAGCGATTAATCCTCGATTAATCCTCGATTAATCCATACTCTGACGATGCTGACGAATCAACTATGACCAGAATCGATATAATAGATACCTCGATTCCGGTTTCACAAGATAATGTATGGGTGAAGATATGCCTACTTCCATATATGGGCTTGAGCCGCACAGGAATTATCCTCCCAGCACAAACGGCGTTATAGGAGGCAGCGCTATAAGAGGTATGCCCGTACTGTATTGGATGACGGGCAGAGCGAACATTGTTCAGAGTTGAGAGGTGCCACCTTGTGGTTTGCAGTCCAGAAACCAACTGGGTGTTTGCGGTTAATTATATGTTGATGTAATGAATGTTTGTTTTTTCTTCTGAGACCCATAGGAATTTCGGAAGAACATTTCTTTTCCTTGTGCCTTGACCTCGATAAAATATAATATGTAGGAGGAGTCCTTAAAGGTTAACCTGCATGTAAAAGTAGGGATGGAGTTTGTTCAAATCTTGCAGAGAGGGGTGCATGGCGGCAACTCGTGTGCGAATACGGAACAAGATGTGCAAAGCAGTGTGGGTCTTTTCAAGATGGAGATGTGCTGTGGGGCATCAGTGATTGATGTTTACGAAGGAAACATGTCAAACCGGAAGTTGGCTATAGTTTGGTGATGCATATCTCACACAGATGTGTTTTATTAACCAGTTGCAACATATTTAAAAATTAACACGAGTCATACGTGATGATGTTAACTGTATGTTTATTTAAAGACTCCCATGCTTCTGGCATTACGATTGTTCCAGCACACACGGGAAGAATGTGTACGCGTATCAGGGGGCATACCTTGAAACAAATAAGGTATGTTTCTATCGCCCGTCAACTTTTTCTAAAACTAAAGGTGTAGATTTAACCTTGACTGGCCAACAACTAAATAACATTTATATCACTATTTAAGAATAACAGTTTTTTTTGTGGTTGGGAAATGTAAGGAGACCTTTGGTGCAAATGTAATTCGTGTGAGACGTTTGAGACTTCTGCCAAATTCACTCAATTAGAAATGGCGCTGGTGAAATGAAATGCTCCATTTTTCACCCGTTATCAGCCACGATCTATCCATTGTTGAATGGAGACCTCACCGCAAGGCCGTTTCCGTCTCGCACGATCTTGCGGAGCAACAATCCATCTGGCTCCACCGCACAAACCTGTTTCATTGCTCCATCTCCGGGTCGTGTCACGCGGACATCTTCCTTTAGCTTCCACTTTGCCATTAGTCTCAACCACGGGCCATCGTCCGTTCTCGGAACGTGCCTACCCAATCCCATTTATTCTGCAAGCCCAAGTGGTGTTTTGATGAAAATGTGTCTCCAATCCACGTATCTCTGCCTGTTTCCGTGTAATTTCATGCACGCAACTCTATCCATTTCCTTCGAAACATTGACAATGGACATGCCTCTGATCTGTCGGCAGGTAATAATGGATAATATACAGTACACAGATTTAAACACTTTTAGCACATTGGTAAGCAGATTTTTTTACGAGTTCAGTTTTGAAAAAACACGAAGCTGTTCGTCTGCCACTTTTATTGGTTTGATCCAGGTCGGCTTTCAATAACTGTCCTGGGTATACACATACTATGTGTTATCCCAGATGTGCCCTTCTGACATACTTAAAATTTATCAATTATCTTTTATTTTTGTTGCTCATTGATTTCAGCTGCCTTTTGCTTAAATTCAGTGATAGTAAATCTGAGTGGGTGAGAACAGGTTCGAGTGCTTTAGATAAACTTTCCGACTTGATCATGAAACCTGACAACCCAATGCATCTTAAGAATAGCTTTTAATTGATGTGTATTACCTGCTATGACATGGAATCTGAAACACGGACAATGACGAAGAAAGTGGAACAAGCTGCAAAGGTCCAAAAATTCTGGAGATGTATGTCATATTACAATGCATATTCAAAGTGAAACGAGGATAGAACATGCATGTCAGACATGATTGACTGTTGAAGTAAGTGGAATTCTGCTGGACTCTCCGTTAAGGGATGACTACCTTATGATAGACTAACGACGGAGTTGCAAGCCGAGAAACATGCCGACACAGGCACATCCACCGAGTAAGATGAAGCTATGTATGTAGAACTTCTTTCACACCGTACATGGCTAACTTAGTTAATCGGAGGAGCGGTTGCTAATCGAAGGTGCACCGCCGAAACGATGAGATCGGTTCGTGTGCAGGAACTAGATTGTTGGATCGTGAAACCCTGTGTGGCTGTTTAAGGCTTGTGGAGCCCATCCCAGCAGTGGACGGATCATGGCTGAGCATTTAATAATCTGTAATCCTCCAGGACCGTTCGGAGATTGTTCAAGCGATGGCTGGAATTCCAAAATATTTTCAGGAAGATGTCCATTGGGAGAACCATGTCTCCAAGGATATGTTAACGGTGTTTAAAATGCAATCATTGAGGTCTATCGACCTTTGCGACCTTTTGAAACAGTTTAAATTTCAACGTGAGAAATTAAGTGCTGTTCTGAACTATCGTCTCATAGAATGAAAGACCAACAATGTTAATCTATTTTTACTGGGCGAAACGGACAATGACAGTTCAGTTTTGTTGATAGGATGGTACACTTGATAAATAAAATCACTGGTGAAGGCTTCGTGGTCTCGTTTGTCTTTTAATCACAAGTGTATACAGTTGAGTTTATTTTTTCAGGCCCTTCTGTTCCACACTGCAATACTAACTTGTAGATGGGCATAATTATGCCATATTTGGATGGATGACTTGGAGCCTCCATAATGGTAATGTCTCTAGAGGGCATTTGGATGTGGCATCGTCCATGCCGACTGTCCTAGGAAGAGGTGGGCATACCCACTTTTTACCCCACCACATGCAAAACCTGCCAATGTACTGGAGGTGGATTTTAGTAAACTGCGCAATTTCCCTGCCACGCCAATAAATGGAATCTAACAAGTGAGTACCATGACATCACGGAAACATCCCTTCCAGACAAGACCCCATTAAAAAAAGTTGATAGTGTTTTTTGTTCAATCGTGTTTACTTGGTCAAAACGTAATGTGTCTAACCGAGTTGCCTTATTTGAACAAGTATGGCGCTATTGTGAACCCCACAGCGATTACAATAATTGCCAGGGTTCCGGGTCACAAGCTTCAAGAAAGACGTTTGGTCATTGGTGGAAATGTAGGGTTCACGTTGAACCTCATTGCAACCCTTACCAACCCTTATCAACCTTCCCAACAAACACCACGCTTATCGCAACCACTAGAAATACCACCAACACTACCAGCACTACCACATGCACTGGCACTATCACCCCTACTGACACAACCACCCACCCCACAACCCCTACCAACAACACCAACCCGGTCACCCCGACCAAACTCACAACCCATATCAAAACCAATCCCATCAGCCATACCAACCCCACAACTCCTACTAAGACCACCACCTCTATGAATACCACCAACGCCACCGCACCCACCAACGCCAGCACCCCAACCAACACCACCACCCCACCAATATGCCCACCCCCACCCTAACCAATACCACCAGCCCAAACAACCTCCCCCAACACTCCCACTATCCCCACCTCTAGCCACACCACGCAGGGTGCCCCCTCAATCCCCAGACCCCTGCCTTTGTTCCGTCCTATTAAACAAATACATTTGTCGCATATTTGTGAAATATATCAGTTGGTGTTATATGTAACATCAAATTAAATGTTCTATATCGGTGTGCCGTAATTCTTGTGGTGGCAATATTCACGAGCTGAATGGCAATGTTGAGGTCTGCTCGTCATGACGAAGAGGTCTTAAGGAGAGAGTGTGTCGTTTTGCTATCCCTCTGTTGAAGCACATACTAGTTTTGCTAAGCGATTCATTATGGGTTCCATGGCCACAGTCAACACTGTGGCTTGTCTTTGTATCCCTTTGGGTCATTATGTATCTTTGCGTGTCTATAGGGTTACTATATGGTCCAGCGTTTTGCTTGCATGGCCACAGTCGCAGTGTGGCCCCTCTTTAATTCTCCAATCATGAAGGAGATGTGCACATTCAGCCTAGCTCGTTTTATTCACGCGAACCACACGTGGGGGAGACAGGGATCCAAAAAGACCCTGAAACTGGAATTTAGAAAAGGAAAATCGAGGGCACCCCAAAGCTGTTGTGCTGGCCATTGTATGGTGAGAGATTAGCATGTCAATGTAGCCACCGCCACATCGAGGAATGCAACTCAGAGAGTCGGAAATAACTGCTAACATCGGCAGGTAGGATGGAAGCATCGCAGCCAGTTATGACTTAAACTGGTTAATAACGTCCTTCCAACGATTGCTCAGTTTGTATCCATCTTCTCGGTTGAAAATTTGTCTGTTTATATATCTGGATGGCTTCATGAACGAATTTTTGTTGATAGCCAGTAGATTTGCAGAGTACTTTCGTCTTGGAGAAATCTATTTCGTGTGCACACAGCGTTAAAACAATGACCAGCCACGGCCGAGGTATTGGTCCTGAACGTGTTTCAGATCTGCCTTATGTTCATGAACACGGTCCAAAACATGTCGCTTTGTTTTCCCAATGTAACTGCTGCCACATCCACAGCTTAGTTTGTAGACACCGAGGTATTGCATGTCAGGGATCACATCCTTCACAGATGGGATCAGATCACAACTTTTATGTAGTGTTGAATCGAACCTAGTTCTTGTTTGGTCATGATTTTGGAAATATTTTTCGTAACCGCTGCTATGTATGGCAAGGTGATGGTTTTGATTGGGTATTCAGATGGTTCTCTCCCAACGGTTGGGGTGATGGCTTTATGGATTGTGTAGTCCGAATATCCATTCATCTTGAGGGCTTGGTGTACGTGCTCCAGTTCACTGGCTAGGTGGTTGGAATGCAACGAGCTCTGTGGTGTAGAGTTTTGATGAGAGAATCCTTCTGGACTGGATGGTGGTGGGAGTCGGTTTTAGATAGGCATCCGTGTGGGTGGCTTTCCTGTAGACCAGGGGTCGGGAACCTTTTTTACTGGGAGAGCCATAAAAGCCAAATATTTCTAAATATATTTCATTGAGAGCCATATAGTATTTTTAACGTATAATAAATTAAATGTCTTACTTTTAATGCGACTTCTGGTCACGGGACCCGTGACCCGTTAAATTTATCTTCAAAACTGATTTCTGTTTACTTTAAAATGACACAGTATTATTAAGCAATATTACAAGTTTTTTAAAATCAGTTCCAAACTGATTTTTTTTTCAACTCAAAATTGTCTGGGAGCCATATGCCGTCACCGGAAGAGCCATATATGGCTCGCGAGCCATAGGTTCCCGACCGCTGCTGTAGACAGTGTCCCAATGAGTCATCTTTTTGATTAAAACATCCAAGAATCTTGATTTGAAGCTTTCGTGACTGCAGGAATCCATACTCTCTGGTTCATTCGGTAAAGTCACGTAGATAGAAAAAATTGCCATCCTTTTCCACCTCCATGGTGAATTTGATGGCTGGGTGTATGTAATTGATGTAGATGAAGAATTGGTTCAGAGCTGGCAGGCCGTGTGGCCAGATGACAAACGTGTCATCTATATCTCTTCCACAGGGAATGACGTAGGATGGATGCCTGGATGGCATGTCTCAAATTGGTTCAGAGCTGGCAGGCCATGTGGCCAGATGACAAATGTCATCTACGTAACATTGGCTATCACTGGAGATAAGGGAGAACCCATTGGGGTACCTTCGAATTGTTTGTAGAATGTACCATCATTCCAGGTGAAGTAAGTGTTGATGAGGCAGTATCTCACCTGGGCCGGTACATCAGCATTCAGTCCTTGTTAAACCAAATCTTCAATGATTGCGATGGTGTCAAACACAGTAACTTTGGTAAACAAGGAAACTACATCGAAACTGACAAGCAAATCACCTGGAGATCGTGAGATGTCTTTAATTATAGATACTAAGTGAGCTGAATTAAGTACAGCTAATCTCTCACCATACAATGGCCTGCCCAACAGCTTTGGGGTGTCCTTGATCTTCCTTTTCTAACCCTGCCCACTTATCCTTGGGCTGCACCCATCTCAGGCCTATATAACACCCTGCTTCAGCAGCTCTCTTACTATATATATTTTCACCTGAGGACGATTGCTTGTGTTGCGATCGAAACGTCGCGATTTTTTTTTTCTATCGACGTGACTTTACCGAAAGATCCAAAGAGTATGAATTCCTGCAGTCACGAAAGCTTTAAGTCAAGATCATAATTATACACATATTCTCAAGTGACATTTATATATCGTGGAAAGAACAAGATGGAACATGAGACCGAACAAATAAAAACAATACAAATGAGATGGTAAAAAGCACCAAATAAAATGGATTCTTGAATCAAACCGCAACCTGGTATCACAAAAAAAGCATTGATTTACCACAGGTGTTAATGATTACATGCCTAGTTGATGTAGTGGTGGTAATGCGGATTGTAGTGATGCTGGTGATGTTAAGCAGTGATGGAGATGACCTTGGTTTGTGGTGGTGGTAGTCACTGGTGATTGGCGTCAGCAATAATGATGATGGTAATAATTGACTCACATGTGCCACCTGCACTCCAGCTGGAAGCAAACCAAAATCCATTACAGACCAACAAACTCGACATGCACACACGGGTAAAAACGCACACGTTTCATTTAGACCAGTTCTCAATAATGAATCACCATTTAATCACCAATTGCCATCCCAACTCAAACTGAAGTCATCTGGTTTTGTTATCGTGAAAAATAGGCAGATTACCTCCTTTCACTAACCAGGCTTATTCTGAAAGGGTGTCTGAAATGTAGACTTAAGGCCCTAAAGATTCCTACCAAAACCTCAGTAGATTCCATCAAGGAAAGATGCCTCTAAAATACAGGTCGAAAGATTTGGTGAATTGTCGCAACTTAAGATGGCAATGCAATTCAAACGTTATTTCTTTTCATTTTTTTTTGCGAAAGTAGTGGCCTCTCGTGGTCGCAGGAGTCGCATTAACCCTCATTTAGAACATCTAAAACAAAAACATGAGTCTTACACCTGCAGTGATATGCATACATCTTTTGAGCTTAAATAATCCATATTAATCCACATATCGACGCACGATTACGTCCCTACTCAAATGCGATGCTCCGTGCTCGTTTAATGAACACGCGTTAGATTTTCACTTTTGGGAAAGGCCACGAACACCCGGTTATTTTCTCAGCACAGCCTCTACCATTCTCTCTCTGCACTTGAGTCAATGTGCAAAGCAACCAGGCTGGCATCCACCAAGAGAAAATGATTCGTCGGCATCTTGTAGCCACTCGTGAACCACGCCCTTCCAGAGACGGTGGCTTTTTTTTTTTTAAACCGGTGTGCACATAGGCTGTCGTTCAAGAGGGATGAACAGACCGGAATTGTGATGGACGGTGGGGGGAGGCAGGGCAGCTGACCCGACCTGTCTAATGGTCCGCCGATGTTCTTGGGTTCGTTATGTGGTTTGGCACTGTCACAATTGAGCAAGGCTTCTGCCGTTTGACAGACGTTGATACGATTTGACCTGTTGTCTTTCTCTTCAATAGGTTGTTGGGAAAGGAATGAGGCATTACTTTTGGGGATGTCCCGTGCGCTGTGGTCGGGTAAGAACATTACGAATCACTACTTTTGGGCATCTAAACGATTCACCTGGCCCCGCCCAAACCCCCACGATTGCTTCAGGTCACGATTCGATTCAAGAATCGATTTTATTTCGTCTCGCCCATAAATGCTTCTCGTTCGTTCTGCCTCGTTTGTAGTTTTTCTTTAGCCATTACACTAAATGTAACAGCACAACATCGGATATAATTTGCAAAAATCATGATCGATTCTATCACTCATGATATGATGCATGTATCGTAATAACAATTTTAACTAATGCAAGTTATACGTTGAATCTTTTTTTGGCGTGCATAAGGTCTAACACGAGGCACTGGCTTACAATAGCCCACTGAATAGCAGCCTATTGGCTAGTATTGTGTTATCTCCTTGTACATGGGTTTTCTCTCAGCACTCCAGTTTCTAATGTATATGTAAAATACGCCATGAGGAATTGGCCAAACAACCAAAGTCGCACATTTCTGAAAAAGTATTTAGACTCCCTTTGTCTTTCCAAGGCGAATAAATGACCCATTATTATTTACAGCCGATGGTGAGCTTTGGTTAACATACCAAAGAAATTGTCAAAAGCTGCCTGTAGGGGGAATCAAACTGTTGACTCCCATTGTATGTTTATATGTTGAACTTCTTTCGCACCATACGTAGCCAACCGTGCTAATCGGAGGTGCAGGGGAAGGACAACAAACTAAACACAAAGAGCAGTTCAAAAGGAATGAGTTTTCAATTTAGAAATCTATTTCACCGATGTGTGGCCCTTGGACACTGAGGCTGATAGGGGTCATTGTGGCCTGCAGTGCAAAATAAAAATACGAATTTCTAAAAATTTCACACACATCTGCAAGAAAACGCGCGTGAATGTTAACCTACAATTAAATAATATTCACAATTACCGCATCCCCTTTTTACAACGCCGTCTCATTTAAACAAGAACCTCTCTTTCAGTCCACCCCTTACAGACAAATGGAACAGTCTGCTGAGCTAATCCTATGCATGAGAGCACAGATTTGTAGGCATTTTCCCAGCACAGCGGGATTTATAGATGGTTTGTCTCCCTTATCCACGCTGTCCAATTGGACTGTACCACCTCCAGTACGGACTCTCGCTGTGCTGCGCAACGACAGAAGAATGGCAAATATGAAAGGTTTTGCTACTTTTAGGAGGTGCATGGACTGTGGTTTTACTAAAATGGACTATCAGAGATACAATTGTGGGTTTAAACCTGTTAACTTTTCGTACGCTACACAAATGACAATCCGATACACCGAGAAATTGCAATCAAGGATCCGAAGATCTCTGCGGTGCTGGCTCAGTGCTCCGACTTGGGCAAATGGCATTTTGTGTTTTTAACACTCCGTGTGAAGCCGCGTTAAAATTGTACCATGTGCTTGAACGCCGAGGGGAGGAAGCGGCGGGATTTTAAATGTTCCCGTCAACGGCAGGAACTCGTAGACGGAAAACAGTGCTTGTGCGACCTTCACTCACTGAGCATTACCCCCTGCCCACCTCCCCTGAAAACTCCCACACTATTCGCCGGCCAGAGGGCAGCTGCTTGCAAAAACCAGGTGTCTCGATCACTTAGAAAAAAACTACGAGGATCTAGGGCAGTGGTGGGTAGCGTGCAGCCCGCGGGCGGCATGCGTCCCGTGCAGCCCCTCGGTGGTGGCCTGGTCTAAGTGTTTCTAGGGTTATGCATGGGGTCATGATCAGTGCACAAGCACGATGTCAAGCTCACGGCCCACTGAGGTGAAGGAGGGCCGCTGATGTGGCGCACTAACTCGTCTGGGTTGCACATCACTGGTCTAGGGGAACTGCGGGAGAATTTGGCTCTTGCTGACAGCGCAGTTGTAATCTCGACGGTCCCTGCCACGGTGTGCACATACGACCGCATGTACGAGCGAGCGCGCGTGCGTGTGCTGTGTGCGGGAAGGTCAGGAGAGCTTCACTGCGATCTTCCCGTGCTCCTTCCGTTGGGCTCTCAGGATGTCCTTCTCCACCTTCTTCCGAAGCTGCTCAGCTGTGCGGCGTTCCCTCTCCATTTGCCTCTGCTGCCTGCAAGGGTGGGCGGTAATGGCAAAGGTTGGTGTCAACGGCTGAAACGGGGTGCATGTTACATTGAAAGCTCCCGATCTACATGATAAGAAGCTACATTTGTGTGTCTGCCAGACATAGCACTTACGCAACTCATTTTCATGATATAAAGTTGAATATGGGATCATTCTGACCAAAAGTAACCGAGGAACTATGGGACCAAGGACAATGTATGACCTTTGACCTCCTACTGTCAGACCAATGTCCACTTGCTGGCTGGTGCTGTGTTCACCTTGTGTCTTACAGGTACAGCTGCCACTGGGGGTCCCTTGCAGCAGGGTTTCTTCATAGCAGAAAGATTGAGTGAACTATAGATGCAGACAGCACCACACATCGTGGGGCGCTTCAAATTCTCTACTCCTATAAGACACGTACCCTGTGTGGCCAAACAGGGAAGCCATATCCATTACTTGTGTGTGTTCGTGCGTGCAGGGGCAGTGCGCGCTCACCTCAACACCTCGTCCGCCTCCCAACTAGCGTCTCCTTCCTCCTCCCAGGCATTCCTCCCCTCGGGCCACGTGTCCAGCTCCCCCAGCTCAGACTACGCGCGGCGAGAACAAGCAATTTGTTAGATGTGAACTGAGTCCAAACTCCCCCTTGCTGTGCTCAACAGAACTCGTTCGGTTATCGGTCTCGACTGATGTTAGCCGTGATCGCGAAACTAACGTGGTTCACAGGGTTAATACCGCAGTGTTTCCACTGGACCATCACTCCATGCCAATACCAAAACACAGCTCAAATCAGCATGGGGCAATGCACCCTTCCAATTTATAGTATCGAGTCCAAGAAGAATGAAATGCCTTTAGTCGCTCAACCTATGCGCCTGATCACGTGACTTTTAAATAAAAAGAACGATCTTGTACAACAATATTGTTGTCCGATTGTTGTGTTGATTTGTCCCATGTTTAATATGGAGTGCTCTTTCCAACAACATCTGGGAATTCAACAGTAACTGTTAAACAAGTACCGACTGCCAATGAAGATCGAAACCGGCCGAAGAAATGTGCTTGCTTAAACACCTGCCACTTGATGATATTGGTCCGGAACGCCAATAGTCTAATAGACTAAAACATATTTAAATATACATGTGGAGAGACAGAATGGGGTTCTGCTTATATTTGCTTGTACAATAAAGTGCGTTTATTCTATAAAAAAGGTCAGAGATACATAAGAGACTTTAAAGAAAAGAAACAACGTAGCGGGCAAACAGCTTCTCGTGTCAAAATTGTAAATGTTACCATCAGAATTCTAAAACATTTCTCGAGGTTGTGCTGCCCATGATGACCGCGGTGTATTTACCGTGGGTGGGAGAAAGGATTGGTCCTGGGAGGCAACGAGTCGGCTGGAGAGGGTGGATGATCCCGACAGCCCGATGAAATCTTGTTTCTTTTTGACAATAATCTGGCGAGTAAATGCACACACAAGCATTGGCACACCACACGCGTGCATACAAAGACAAATATTCCCTGTATAGCCTTAACAGATTGTTGGGGCAAGTGCTGTTAGCAAGCACCTATGAGGGCTGGCACAGCACACGAGGGAGTAGGTGGCCAGAACCACGCCCGGCTGCCTTTGTCTCCCCAGTGGCGATATTTATACACCACACCAAGTATTTATTAGAGGCTGAGTCGACCTAGGGAAGGCCCAGGACCGGTTCAGATAATCATAACTGTTGTTGGCCGTGAGCGGGAATCAAACTCAGGTCCCCGGATTCATAGTGCGGCACACTAACCGCTACACAACCGCTCCCCACATGTGTAAATACATGCACAACCACACATACGCTCACCGTACAATACAATTTGGATTATATTGCACCTAAATACAACTGCTTCTCAAGACGATGTACCAAAAACAGTCTGGCATGCGCATAATGGAGATGGTAACATATACAGTATATCCTTATTATATATATACCATAGAAGAGATAGTCAGCGGCAGAAGATAAGAGGAAGATTTTGAGCCTGGATTTGAAGACAGGCAGGGAGTTAACAGCACGGATGGCTGGAGGGTGTTCAATATTGCAAGGGCAGAAGAAGAGAAAGAATGACCTCTCACTGAGCATAAATTGACTGGGGGTTTCAAGTCACCATTATTCCTAGCCTTTGTAGGCTACGTATGTATGTTGGCCTCATCTCACCAGTGTCAGACCAGAGAACGCCAAAAGGTGAACAGTACAAAAACAATGCACATATCAGAGTATTCAGTATTTATAGCTATATCAAGAGAGTACACATAAGACAAAGCAAGGCCGGATAAATGAGGGAGAGCAGATGAGACAGGATGAACAATGAAAACACCATAGATAAAACTTAACTGATGATACAGTACGATTTAAATAGGACAATTTGTTTAAATATTAAAACAAATGGACTCCACACAAGACAGAAGACATAAGATAATAGCAAAAGTACAAACAATATCCTACAATGAAATAGTATAAACTAGCAATACATTTTTATTCACGCATAAAATGTGAACCAATTGCTGGAGGGGAGTGAATCGTTGCATGCCTAGGGGCCAGAACCACGCACGCCCATCCGAAGCACTGGGACACGAGGTGGCGTCATCTTTTCCTCTTGGCTCACTCACCTTCTGCGTCTTCCGGATGGTGGGGGTCATGTCGCTAAAGAAGTCCGGCTCAATGATGTCACCGGCTATGCCGGCATTGACAGCCGTGATGGGGAGGAGAGCAGCCGGGCCCAACCCAAGGCCTCCCCCGCCAGCCCCACCGTTCCCAGCTCCTCCGCCATTGTCGATGCAGACGCTGGTCGGAGCGTCGTCATCCCACGAGCTCCACTCCTGCAAGTCGGTCTGCACCGGGCAGATATCGGTACGGATCAGGCGAGATTAACAGCTATATCGTCATTGCAACCGTGTGGCTGTGGTGCGGTGGTATGGTTGTGCGATTGTACTCTTTCTCTCAGAGATGGGAAGGATTGGCTGGGGAATGTTGTTGTGTGGTTGCTCACTCCTCTCCCATGCAAAGAGCTGCACACCAGAGATGATTGTATGGGAATGGTGTTTGTGATGTGGATGGTTTTACACGTGTAGTGGTGAGATTGGTTGGGTTGTGGTGTGCGGTTGTGGCGCGGACCTGACCTTGGGCAAGGAAAAATCCACGGTGGTGGGAAGGATCACGGAGTCACCACTCAACTTCCTCCCACGCCCCGACCTGGGGGTGAGGAGCACACAGAGGCCAAGTGGTTAAGCTCAGATCTTGTCCCGCATGTACTGGCACCACACATACACCCATCGAAACAAATATGGGCGATCTAATTTAGTGGTGGCCCATGGAGATTCACCATCTCTTTTGACCAGAAGATTGTTTACAAGTTATTTTAAATAATCAGGTGTGCCTGTATACAAATTAATATTCCCGGCCACAATTAACATTAGTGGCCAATTAAATCATCACTAATTCCCAGTGTCTCCTCGGTTGACTCAACCTTAAATGATAACCTAACATGGTGCGTAAGCATCAGCACTTGGGACAAAAAGGTGCCGGGGCAAGATGCTGGACACATAATTATAACAACCTTGTATGCTAAGACAGGTTTAATATATGCATGCTAATAGGATTTTCTCCAACAGTCTACTAAAGTCTATATGGGGGATCTTTGTTTTGTGAATAAACTGACTGTGAAAGTGCGTAGGCAAGTAGGTTGCGTGTATTGCTATTCCAGTGAGTATTTGCTTCTTGGTGAACACAAATATCCATACGCTGTCTGTATGAGTTTGAGTATGTGCTGGTGTGTGCAAGAGGATGTGTTTTGTATGTGTGTCAATTCTGTTGTAAATTATGTGTATTAAACAGGCTGGTTGTGCCAGTGTTTGTATGCCCACAGTGTGTTTGGTTGTATTGGTATGTGCAAAAGCATGTCTGGTCTTTGCCAAGTATGAAATAAATTGACGCAGTTAAACAAATAAACTTGAAGATGGTCAAATAAAGTCTCTTACTCTGATCACCAACATGATCAACCTTAACATCAGCGTGACAGTGGGCTGTGCCTAATCGCGACTCAATTGCGAACATCGTCAACATCATCATCATGAACATCGAACGTAACGATGTGTTGCGAGCGCCGGACCGGCACACGAGGCGCTTGAGCAGAGCGAAGATTGCGGAGAGGCAGGTGCAGAAGCGCAGCAGCCGGAACCGGGGCAGGGCCATGCTGCTTGTACGCGCCGCGCACTCAACATGCCCCTAGCACCTACGCAACATACATTCAATGCACTCGGCATTACACACGTACACACAGCGCTCCATATCTACAGCACGGTCAACATCATTAAGTACAGTGTGTTCTCCTATGACGCGGAAGTTGCGTTCCTTGAAGAACACTGCGTTATGGAAAAATCGCGTTATAATAATACATAATATAGGGTAAAGTGGGTAGCATCTAGAAGCATCCAGCAGCATCCCGCCTTGTGTGATGCTACGGACGAGGCAGCCACACAACCGCTTATTCCTACTCACGTGACGCAGTTCTGTTCACTAGATCGCGTTATATATCCGATTCGTATCCGTGTTATAAAAAAGTGTTCAGTAAAATTCATTGCGTTGTCCATTCCGCGTCATGAAAACACGCGTTATAGGAGAAGAGGATGTATTATACTCGACATGACATACCAAACACTGCATTTATAACACTCTCAAAAGGACAGAGCACAAAATGTCACCCGAACAAATCCCATCACCTAAATGCAGCATACTACCTGAATGTTATACCCTTTACTAAGGAGAGAGTTTTTCCAACCACCATATCTGTTAAGAGGTTGACAAGAGGCATGGTACATAAAATACCTTAAGTGGCGACCTCCCGCCCTCCTTACATTAATTTAATACAAGGGTTCATTGACTGATCCAGAATTGACCTATTCACTCCAGTCACTCGCTCACCGGCGGTCAGTCACCTCCCTGTCGTTCTTCTATCACTACCAACATAGTTACTGTTCCCATGAACTTACTCATTGATTTCTCCATCCACATTGGGAATTAGGTCTCATCCATACTGTGTTCAACCATCAGTACTGCACGTCAAAACATTGCCCGTACTGTTGGTCTCTCTTCGCACTGAACCAACTTGGAATTCCCTCCCATCTTTTCTTTCCCCAAATACGTATAGCCTTGCACAGTTAAATAGAAGCATTCACTCTTACCAATTCCACATTCAATAGTGCTATTTAGCTGTTGGCCACTGGCATGTTGGGTCTTTGCTCAGAAACCGTGAATTTAAAATGAATTACTAAGTCAAAATGTGATGTCAAATTGTTGACGCAAACATGGTTTTGGTTAATTCCGGACTCAGGGGTACACAGTTCACATTGATGCAAAACATAACACAATAATCAAGCGATTATAGTCATAAGTAGCAATTCATTTATAACCAGATAAAAGCACATTCGGACAAAGTCTCTTGTCCAAGGGAGACCAGAGTTTTAAACACATATAGCAAACAAGCAAAAAATACAAAGTGCTCACCAAATGCTAAAGGAATCCAAACGTGAAATAAAATATTTCTCAACAAAAGATCGCCTGTCTGATGGAAAGACTGAGCCGTACCATGGGAATGAGGAGTTTACACCACTGGTCCTGGGTCTCTTAACAGAGATCAACACAAGCGAACTGCTCACTTAGGCATGGAAACATATTCGAATTATTGAAGACGCCGATAAAGAACATCACAAGCAAAGTAATATTTCACATTAATGACCTTTACAGCATGTTAAACAAATGCCGGCCTCGGAGCGTGAGGCCTACGAGAGTCCGGGGCAGCCTGGCAGGCTCGGCCGGGAGACCTCGCCCCAAAGCCCGCAACGATCTAGTCGAGGACCGGTACGGCCTCAGGGGCGCTTCGTCAAAAACGAATATTTATTGAATGTACCTGCAACAATATAAAAAAAAAAACCCTGTGCGAGCGCTTGGAGTTGTTTCGAGGGTGGTGGGTAAGCTGGTCCGTGGATGTTTAAAATGTCCAAAGGTAGTAGTGGAGGCGTGTGAGAGTGTGTGTAGGTTACGAGCGTGAAGAGGGGGAAACGCCGTCAGAGACGAGTCGGAGGCTCTTCCGGGCGTCGGAGTTTTGTTCGTGGCCGTCGTTCCTCTTCTGGAAGACGGAGACGACGTTTTAATCTTCGCGAGGGAGTACGGGAAGACGCTACTGTGGGACCACCCTCCAACAACAACGACGGAGGGCGGAGGAGCGATGCTCACAACAACGAGCGCAGCGCCGGGCGGATAAAATTGAGGCAAGTTGGTACGGTAGTGGGGGTAACAGCTGGGGGGGGGTCTGCCCCGTGACCTCCTGTCAGCGATCCGTCGACACTTCACGTGGCCTCAAAGTGCACCTAGCCGAGGTTTTTTCGGTAAAGTCACGTAGGAAAAAATAAATAATAAAAATAATATAAATAAATATATAAATACGTTTCTTATTTCTATTTTTTTATTATTTTATAATAGAAATCAAAGTATTATTTATATTATTTGTATTACTTATTTTTGCCTACGTGACTTTTCCAAAAAAACCTAAGAGTATGAATCCTTGCAGTCACGAAAGCTTCAAATCTATAATGCACCTAGCCTGGCACAGACCCCGCGGTTGACGTCAACGTCACTTTAGTGGCGAATGGTGCCTGTTGGTATTGGTTCGATCTTCGGAAGGGAATCTGAACTCTTTGGTTCTTTCGCTAAAGTCACGTAGGTATAAGAAATAAAATAAATAAAATAAGTGATTTATTTTATTTTTATACCTACGTGACTTTATCGAAAGAACCAAAGAGTTATGGATTCCTGCAGTCACGAAAGCCTTAAATCAAGAGGCAATCAGAAGTTTTGTTTTTCACTCCGCACGGAAGGGAATTCCAATGCCGGAAGATAAACTTCCAGAAACGACAGCGTGAATTCCCTGGGGAGGAGGGGAAGGCGTTCTTTATTCTTTGCAAATGATGTGGGGCAGCATTGTGTTCAGAAGCGACAATGCCAACATTGACTCAGCACGCCACGAGAGGACTTCAGGAGAGAGAGAGTCCATTAAAGGAGTGCAACTATATGGTCCCCATAGTTTTTGTTAGCATGGCACAAAAAAACCACGTGAAAAAGCGCTTTATAGCTCATCAGATTCCTCCAGCAGAAACAAATAAAAATTCCCATGCGCGAAACGAAACGGCTCCAACTCTTCTGAGAATCGTGAACTCGCGTCCTGATTGGTCAAGGTATTGGGAAGGGGCGTGACTATTTCCCCTGCAACGCCCCCTAGCAACGCCCCTCCCTAACAACGCCCCCTAGCAACGCCCCTCCCTAACAACGCCCCCTAGCAACGCCCCTTGACTACAGCATCCCAAACCCAACTGCTTTGAAACGTCTCTTCGCACGAGCGATTGATGGCGCGGTGGATTTAAAAACAAAGTTGGTGGTTTCTAAATTGCCTTTGAATCAAATTCGTTTCGGTGGTGGTGAGGGTGGGGGGTGGGCGAGAAAATGAGCGCGGAGGAGGCCGACGAGGAGGTGAAGGCGGCCCCTCCGTCCGTGGAGTCGAGCGATCAGACGGAGCGAATCGAGGCGCGGAGACTGAGAGTGGCGGCGAGGGTGGAGGCGTTGAAGAGGTGAGATGTTGACATCAACATGGACATCATCGTCCACATCATCGTGAACAATTCTGCGGAATGAAACGATAACAATGGGTGCGTTAAACGCTCGTTGCGCGTGACGATTTAAATGTGTTTGGCTGTGTCGGGTGGTGGAGGGTCGTAACGACACAACATTGGCCCGAATAATTACGTGGCCCGGCCCAATAGTACATTTTGAAGCATAATAACACAACGTGTAGAATCATAAGGGGCATTAATCAGGTCTAGTAAAAGAGCCCATGTAAGCTTCAATGTTTTTTTGCACTAATTCCTGTTTTCCTTCATTAATCTACTTTGTCTCATGGTATTGCTTTTCTAATTTTGTGACCCAGATTGCACTTGCAAATGAGACTCATCCTGTTCTCCTGAATCCGCACCTGTTTAAACAAATAAACTTGGAACTGGTCAAATGAAGTATCTTACTATGCTCTTTGGTTCTTTCGGTAAAGTCAGGTAGGTATAAAATAAAATAAATGATCACGAAAAATTCAAATCTATCTTACTATGATCATCAACACGATCAATATTAACAGCACAATACGCTGCGCCTAATCGTGACTCAATCACCATCGTCGTTGTCATGGACATTTAACACGAACTCTTTTCCTCCCACACAAATGTCTGCTTACACACAAACCTATGGACACAGGGCGATTCTGGGTGAGACATCCAGCCTATCACTCGATGCCCTCACCCAGGGTGGCCAAGCCCAGCGCCGTGAGGAGGAGAGCCGTCAGGTGAGGCCCAGGACATGGACCCCCACACAGCCATTGAATAACAGCAGTCATATCTAACAAATAATTTGTTATTGCCGGGATCAGCAATTGCTAATGTACTAGGTAATATAATTATAGGTACCTCAAGCACACACAAGACACACACAAGGTACACACGCACAATGCAGGCACACAAGGCATGTACACGCGATATACACACAAGACACACGAGACAACCATACAAGGCAAGCACACACACACAAGACACACACAAGGCATGCAAAGACAAAGATCTCTCATATAGCCTGAACAGACTGTTGGGGCAAGTGCTGTTAGCGAGTAGAACCGATGAAGGCTGACACGGCACACGAGGGGGTGAGTGGCCGGCACCACGCCCGGCCGCCTTTGTCTCCGCAGTAGGCGATGTTTACACACCGCACCAGATACACATTTGAGGCTGAGTAGACCTAGGGGAGGCTCAGGACCCGTTCAGATAATCGTCACTGGTGTTGGCCGTGAGCGGGAATCGAACCCGGGCCGCCGGGTTCGTAGCACAGCGTGCTAATCACTACACGACTGCTCTCCATAAGTTATTCATAGGGGATGGTTCTAGTAATTATTTGAATCACAGAAAAAAGTTCACTTTTATTCATCCGAATTCATGAGTACTAATAATTTATAATATCTATTGTAAATTTGATTGTTTGTTTTTGTGAGGTGACGTGGTTTTTCTGCCTCGCTGGATTTTTTTGACTTACTGGGCACCTTGAGATATACTGTCCTGCATGGGAGGCGTGGTATGTTATATAAGTAATGATGGCGAGTTTAATTTTTTTAAATCACCATTTCTTCAAGATGGTCCGGAAGCAGCTTGTGATAGCGAACGAGTTAATGTGTCTCCTTGCTAAAGTGAGCTCATCTGGCTGTTGCTGGCACAGAGGCTGGACAAGCTTCTGGAAGACGGCACGGAGCTGGTGAGCAATGTACGTGTGGCGGTGGATGCCAGAGAGGTACAGAGGCGCGCGCACAACGAGGAAGCGCGAAGGCTGAGGTAAGCGAGAAGTTGTCATCATTGTCATTCTTACGTCATTTGCAGCCCATGCCTATGGTGTCATCGGCGTTCACCATAAATATTGTCATCCGAATCATCACAACCATTGTCACCACGATCATCATGGTGATCGTGACATCATTATCATGGTCATAACCTTCATAGTCGTTCTCAGCATCGTGACGATCATCATCATCACGCATAATCATTATCATGTTGCAACCATCAACAGGGCATTAGCAGCACTGTGCAGCGTACACAAGAGGCATCAGCAGTAACACTGCTAGCGAGCAGTGCATCACATTGAGTTGCAGAATGCTGCATGTTATTGAAACCCACATTTGTGATATTTAAATTAAGAAACTTTTAACATTATGGGATGAGACCATCATAATTATACACTTCAGAACTTAGTTTTAGTCAAATGTGACTGGTATCCTGTGGCTCAACTTTTTGAACTCAGCCTTCAATGGTGAAGTGTGCGAACATCATTACTAGAAAATGAGCCAAACATTCTAATTAGGACTTGGCTACTTCTTTATTTTTACCTCCTGGACTCTGAAGAAACAAACTAACGAATCAACAAAATAGGTGAATGAATCATTTCTTCGTGCCATTGACACATCTCCAAACCTCTGCCGTTGCCGCTCAGGCTGGAGAAGTTAGAGTCGGAAGCCCGCGAAAGCCTCGAGAAATTCGAACGCATCGCCAGCGGTTGGCACGCGCCGCTCGGCGGCTTGAGGGACTTCAGCGGAAAGACTGGGGTAACCGCCGATGGGGCCGTCAACGCTGCCACCAACGGGACCAAGCGGGCCCTCCCCGTGCCTCAGGCGCTGCGAGATGCCCTGCATGCACAGCAGAAGCTGTGCGCCGCTCTCATCGAAGACAAGAACAAGCTCATCACTGAACTCGAGCAGGTGCCCTGTGAATGTGATAGGACACTAACGAGTGGAAAGCAAGACAAATCATTAAATGGAAGGCAGGGTTAAGTGTCATGGTTGGGCTAGTGTTAAGGATGGGGTAGGCGTAGGGATATAGATAATGGTTGGTTGGATAGTTTGAGAGTTATGGGTAGGATGAGTGTTCGATTGGCTAGTGTGGTTAAGGTTTGCACTCATGCTTAGCTGCCGTGCTTGTTGGAGTTAGGAGTGATTCTTATGTGCTTAACTTGTGATTAGAGTAGGGCTCATTACTTGGTTGGATACTGTGGATAGGATTACAAAAATAATAGACATTTATTTTCAGAAGTCGCTTGAAGGAAATGGAGTAGCCAGAGAAAAATAATTGCATACAAGGAAATCACATTCAAACACCATTGTACAAAGTAGATCAGCATCATACTTGCTGTACTGCCTTCTGCCAGTATCATCTCACTGCCCGTGCAATAATCCCACATACATGGGGAACTCGGCGCAGTCCACCTACGCCACCCCCTGGAGCTCTGGATTACAGGCAATTTCTCACTGCAAATGCGAGACTTGGTTATGTTCGCATGCATGCGTGCTTGTTAATTTATGTATGTGTGTGTGTGTGCTCAGGAGCTCAAGACACACGATGAACAGTTTGTTCGAGACCTTAAGCGACAGGCGACCGACATAGAACTTCTCACGGAGCGGATGGAGGAGCAGGCACGCAGCGTCGCCCAGACATGCCGTGAAGAGATGACGAGCCTGGAGGTAGCGCTTGACGTGAAGGAATATTGCCCTGTATACAGAAGTCTTGGGTTCGATCCCAACCCTGACGCCTGTATAATTGGAATTTACATGTTCTCCGCGTGGTCATGTGGATTTTTCTCTAGCTCATCCGGCTTTTCCCTCCACAATTAGAAACATGTGTTTAGATTATTTGGCTGCGATAAATTTTCACGTGAGAAGGCCGCACCTTCGATTTGCACGGTTAGCTACCTATGGTTGGAAAGAAGTTCAACATACGTACACAATGCTCCTAATATAACAGTAGTAATTGTCATCGCTTTGTCAATCCACTACTGGAGGAAGACCTTCCCATGCCATGCTGGTAATTGGGGGTTGTTTGATCTAACTTATCCATGCTGGTCATTGTGGATTTGTGAAGGATGATCCTAGCACTGGTTCTGGTATCACTTGCTTTTCATTTTAGCCATGGCTGGGAATTTTTTGTGCAGTCCAATAACCACTGCACCAACCACGCCACTGCCAGTACAAATAATAAAGCTGAATTTTAGAACTCATTTCCAGGAGGGGTTCTTCTACAATGGAATGTTTGGCCATACAATGAATGAGTGTTTGGCACATGAGCGGAAACCAAAGTACCCGGATAAATTCTAGATTTGAATTTCGATTTAAAGCTTTCGTGACTGTAGGGATTCATCTTCTTGGTTCTTTCGGTAAAGTCACGTAGAAGAGAAGTAATAAAATAATAAAAATAAAACATAATAAAATAATTCTCACGACGTTTCGGCCACAACGCAAGCAGCCGTCCTCAGGTGGAGAACAGGTCCGTCAAGTAGACAGTCTTCAGTAGACAGAGTCTTCAGACTCTGTCTACTTGACGGACCTGTTCTTCACCTGAGGACGGCTGCTTGCGTTGTGGCCGAAACGTCGTGAGAATTATTTTATTATATTTTATTTTTATTATTTTATTACTTCCCTTCTACGTGATCTAGATTTTAAGTTATAAAACCCACCACACTTATGAGGGAATGATGCTCAGAGCTCTACACAGATAGATACATTGCTGTGCTGCCATTTTTTGGCCACCATTAAAACCCAAACCTTAACGCCTAATATGCCCAGGCAGTCTCCCATCCAAGCACCTACCAAGCTCAAACCTGCTTATCTTCTGAGGTCTGATGAGATTGGTCATAGACAAAATTACGCAATTGGGAGGTACCATGGAATATTTAGCAATTTGCCATGATGACGCCTTGAATTTTTAATACGAATGTATTTTTTCTGTATTACTTCTATGCCTGTCCTTGCAGAAAGAGTTTGAAGCAGAGAGGCGTGAGCTGCTGGAGAAAAACCGCAAGGAGTGGGAGCAAGCGACACACACCAGGCGAGACAGGGAGGTGAGTTCTCACACAAACACACAACACCACACTATATGGCCAGCCCAACAGCCCTGCCCTTACCCTAACCCTAAGTGTAGCCCTTAACCCAAGAACTAATTCTCAAATATATGGTTCACTAAACTTTACTTAAACTTTCAACCTAACATAATCCTAAACTTAAATGACCCTGATAGTAGGTGCCCTTGCGTGGAACAAGGTGGATGCCAGGGGGGGCGAGTAATTCTATATAGCTTCATAATTAAGAAATTTGCACGTGATTTATAATACTTTTAAAAAATTGGACCGCGATGCCGGAACACATGGAATAATGTCACGAGGTCTTTAGCTTCCACTGCGAAGCGGACAACACGTATCTTTTTACAGTTGTAGTGAGTTCAACTGAGTCGCAGACGCACTTCTTGGAGGCACCACATTTATTAAAATCAACACACGGGGTACTTACTACCCCTTAACACATTAACAACCTATGGTGGTGGACCACCAGGCTAATACTGGAGTTAGCTACAACGGACCGGACCCTGGCCTGGGTCCCGGTCCACGTGTTGGTGGCTCTTGTAGGACCTAGAATGTAGAACGTAGATTCTTCAGGATGAACAACAGCAGTCGGTCCCTCTCGGGGACCCGGCTTTTATCCTCTGTGGCAGGGCTGGCTCCGCCCTTAGCCACGACCACCTTCTAGAATCCTCTAGCAGGTTCTCGACCCTGACACGTGACCACCCCTAGCCCCCACCTGGGACCCCTGTGTCGACTTTACCGGTCACGTGTCCTTCGGGGTCAACCAGAGTGCCATGGCCCTTAGTAACCCCATTCCCATGGCCGGCACTCTCACACCCTACCCTGTAGGGGTCGGCACTGCACGCAGAGCGTGGTGCCACTCAGCACTGTCGGGACAGCGCTCACCGAGCCCATCTAGGGCCGGTAGTGCACCCACATATACGTGGTGCCCGCGATGGCAATACATCGCACGCCGTGCCTCTCTAGAGCCGGCATTACACAGTGACATCCACGATGTCACTAAACAGTTAATATACCCGCAGCATGAGTCAGGGCGGCCACTGGGACTGAACCGTGACGCTTTGCAACAAGCGGCGAGCGTGCTACCGCCGGGCCACGTCACCTTCAAAGTCTGAGCCTGGCCGTGGCTGTTTGTGACCACAGGAGCAGCAGCTGGAGGGGCGACTGCGTCGAGCCGAGGATCAAGAGCAGCAGCTTCAGGACTTGCGGCGACAGGGGGTGGAGGAGATCAACGAGATCAAGGAAAAGCTGGAGGGCGACGTGCAGGTGATCATTCATCAGTCAGCCAATTCATGAGTTCGTCCAACAGGTCATTCATTAATTAGTTAAACGGCATTAGTAATGATATGATTGGTGTATTGTAAATGCTGATGGTGTTGTTGACGGTGTTAACGCCGATGGAGATTATATTGATGACCATCTAAAAATTTGGGATGTGTTTTCATGGATGATGATGGTGGTGGTGGTGATGTTGTCATTGTTAACTGTGATGATGATCATGTCAATAACGTAGAATGATGATATTATAACATGCTCATGATGATTTTTTAAATGATAAGTTATAGTAGTACCATAGAGAATGAGTTACCTCTCACTGAGAGGATGGACGACTGGGGGCATCTAACCAAAGGGTTTGGTTTCTGGATTGTAGAGAGCATGGAGGGGAGTAGAGTGAAATGAGACAGGAGAGGTAAAGTAATGCATGGAGGGGAATGCCATGAGGGTAGAGGTGGGAGAGAGTATAGAGGGGAGTGGAGTGAGATGGAGAGGGAAGAGGTAGGCAGGGGCGAGTTCATATAGAATCTTGACGTTGGTGAGTGTGATCTTGAAAGTGATTCGAGATTGTATTGTCAGCATTAGGGTGATGTGGTCTCATTTATGGGTGCTAGTTTGGCAGCGGCATCTTAGATCATCTGGAGTTTAGAGATGAGGAATATGGGGGGGCCATGGAGGAGAGGTGTGGAAGCCGAGTCAGGATATGATGAAGGCATGAGTGAGAGTCGAAGCTGCAACTGGTGAAAGAAATGAGAAATGCAGGAGATGTTGCACAGATGGAAATATGAGGTTCAGCAAAGTTGAGTTATAATGTTACACAATTATGACATTGAACATTTATGATGATCTTGTTAATATAAAATGACGATGGTAATATAATAAAGTTACAAAAATCATGTCAATAAAAATAATGGTGATTATTGAAAATGATCATGTTGATATTGTAAAACGAGGATCCATATTTGCTTGGTCTCGACGATGTTGGCTGACACTCCAGGCCCTGCAGCAGCAGCTGCAGCAGATGAAGGCTACATACCAACTCAACCAGGAGAAGCTTGAGTACAACTTCCATGTGCTGAAAAAACGTGATGAAGAGAATGCCTTGGCCAAGGCTCTGCAAAAACGCCGGCTCACAAGGTAGCACCACACTTGTGTGTGTGTGTACATGTGTATGTTACAGCTACCCTCCTGGAGCTGGGTGGCTAAAATGCAGCAAGTTGGCAAAGCAGGGGGGACACAGATGGTGCATCTGCCAGTCATTTCAGTCAGTCACCCCATGGAACCTGGAACTGTCACGTGACCTCCAGTTAGCGAGCCTTCAACACTTCACGTGGCCTCGCAGTGCACCGAGCATGATTCACTCCCAGAAGGCTGTGTGGCTGATGAGTTGCGTAAACATACTTTTTTAATGTGGTGAAATAAATATGGAAGATGAGGTATTAATTATTTACTTACAATGAAGTCGGGTTCAGACATGTTGAATTAGTTTTTTCATCAATTTTACTTAGAAGCAGCTTTAGCTCTTCGCCGGCAATTCTACTGAGAAAACAAATGCGCTTTTCCTGGAATTTTTTTATTCAGCTGTGAGGTGTGCCAAATGCCTGTTTTAAAAAGAATAAGCGTGTTCTAGTACTCATTCGTAAAATTGTGTTCATCATGACTATCTTGACTCAATTGTTTGGCCACACCAAAAGCATCACGATTTTTTTGTGAATATAAATATATAGAGATTATTAATACTGCACTTGAACGTGGGCCCTACAGGCAGCAGGATTTGTTAACCTCCTTGAAGGCCCGTTACGCCAAGATGGAGCGGCAGTACAAGGACGAAAACTTGTCTTTGGCGAGCGACTTCACGCGGATGTCCGAGGAGCAGCAGCAGGTGCATAGCCTCACCAGGTGAGAGGTCGGCACACGCGGGAGAGTCACTCCCACTGAGACCTTAATTTCAGCCGCAGCTGTCCAAGGGCTGAGTTTCTGAAAGTATTTAGGTTGTGGTGCGATAATGGGATTGATGGAGAGTAAATAGCTGTTGGGTGGGGGGGAAGTGCACATTGAAGTCTGTGATACATACCCTCCTCATATACGTATGTTTAACTTTTTTCGCACCGTACGTATCCAACCGTGTTAATTGGAGGTGCGGATGAAGGACAACAAACTATATACAAAAAGGAGTTCAAAATAAATGAGTTTCAATCTATGTTTGAAAGTGCATAGCTCCAGTGGCTTCCTAATATCGGACGGAAAAGCGTTCCAGACGGCCACAGAAGCACATCTGAAAGTGCGCGATGCAGTGACCGTCTTTGTTTGATGGTTAGCCAAAAGCCACTGCGAGGTTGACCAGAGTTTGCGTGATGGTTTATACTCCTTGACGTTAGCCTTATCAATCACCGTTCATCTCCCACCCTCTGCCCTTCCCGTATGCGACGCAGTCACTTTGGCGGTGTGGACGCGCGCCGTTTCCGTGGCGTGTGGCTCATGGCGGAGGAGGAGGCACGCCGCCTCGCTCGCCGGGCCCTTGACGCCGACCGCGCCATCACCGAGCAGCAGCTGGGCCTAGACTGGGAGGCCCCCCCTGACTCCGAGGCCCTCCTGGTTGGGCCCAGCCGTCTCGCCGTGGGCAGCCACCGGACGGCCGCAGAGCTCACCAAGAGCATCCTCACCACGCCCGGTGAGTAGCCGCAGGGGGACACACTGATGTCCGTTGTAGCGGTAGTAGGGATTAGGAGTGTGATGATTATTTAATTCTAAGTGTACGCTATGCAAACTATATCTGTTGAACTCTTAAACCATAACACTGTGTGTGATTCCCAGAGAGATTAAGATTGTGACGCCTCCATAATTACTATCAACTCTCGTTCTATTATAGAAAATGTTACGGCTTTAATTCGTAAATCCCTCGACTAGCTCCTAGCCACGTGCTGTTATGCATAAGTGCTGTTTTGTTGTAATTTGGAGTACGGAGATGGCACTGTATCTGTTGAAGGAGGGCTGAAACAAGAGGATGAGGAGGTGGAGGAAAAGGTTAGAGAGGCAGACACATCGAAGGAAGGGAGGGAATCTCCGGCACTTACCCCTGCAACGCTGAAACGAATCCTAGAGCTGCTCAGCGATGAATCGGTAAGTGTCCATGAATTTTGTAATCAACAGTAATGCTTTGTGCTTATCTAGAAGGTGAAGCCAAAGTGACATAGTGGGTAGCGCACTGTACACTGAATGCTACGACCTGGGTTTAATTCGCGGCCATACACAGCGGAAAGTGGTGTCCTAACCTGCTTGGCCTTCTCTAGGTCTAGTCAGCCCTAAATGAGTACCTGGTGTAATTTGTATACATCAGCACTGGGGAGACAAACATAGCATTGTGGTTCTGGCCGCACCACCCTTTGTGTGCTGTGCCAAACTTAGCAGGTGTTTGTTAACAGCACTTTCTCCAAGAGCCTGTTTGGCTGTTAAGGGATCTTTGACTTCTGCTAACTAAGTTCCTCTCACCTGACAAAAACATTGGTGGCATCACCACCACTTTGCTGTAATTTTATGTGCAAAGGAATAAGTATAAGGATTTCCATATATAAGATTCTTATATGCCTCAGCAACTCAAAACGTCTTCCATTACATCTCATCTCAACCATTACAATGCCCTCCTGGAATCTAGCTAAGGGGACCCCCAATCGCAGCTGTCACTGTGGGCACAAGGTGAACATAGCAGCGGCCTTGGAATATGAATTAGCCTTCCAGTAGGGGGAAATTACTGCTATGTGGTGCTTCCCAGTTACATAATTTCCAAGTAATTTTTTCAGATTTGAAGAATATTGGCAAGGGGGGCCTGGGTGCGATTCCTGACTCGGGTGCCTTTTCTGTGTGGAGTTTGTATATTCTCCCTCTGTTCTGCATGTTTTCTCTCCGGGTTCTCCGGTTTCCCCCCATAACATCAACAACAACAAAACATAATGTAACTGGTATTGGCCAAACATCTCAATGCTGAAATATTACCAACTCAGATTACACTGTTTAAACGTGGCTGGACCCTCATGAATAACAGTCTTGAGATCCAGTGATACTTTTATAGGTAAACAAGTGTGAATAAATAAACAATTACATGAATAAAAAACGAAACTAAACTATTCTTTACTTTACCAGGTAAGGCACACTGAACTATATAGCTCTTTTTCAGAAGCGACCTGGCCACAACCGATAGCTCAATGAAGTGGCTTATCACGTGTAAATTTATAACAGCCAAATACTCTAAATGCATGTTGTTTATAAATGTGGAGGGGAAAAATTGGAGGACTCGGATAAAAATTCACGTGACCACGGTGAGAGAGAACATGCAAACTCCAAATATACAGGTGTCAGGGTTGGCATCGAACCCACGATCTGTATACCAGGCGAGGTAGATAACATCTCGCCACCGCAGCGCGTACATTATAAATGCAATGTCCAGCACTGCCATTCTCCCCCAGGGTTTCTTGGTGGAGCAGAAGCTGCTGAAGCTGCTGGAGCCTCTACCCCGTGACGAGCGCTCCCTTCTGACGCTGCACACCGTCCTCACCGTGAGTACCATCGTGAACCGTCCACCCCCGCGATCTCCAATGCAACACAAGCGCTCCTGCCCTCCCACCGCCGCACGTGAATAAGAACTCACGCTTTCGTTAACAACACTACTGTGTTCTTAAAAGGAAAGATATATATAGCAGGTGACGTTTCGGCCAATGGGTCTTATTCATGGCACGTAGATCATAATAGAGTGAATACGAGTCACTTCCAAAGTGCCTCGTGCTGGTGGTAGGTTTGTCACAATTTATCTAATAAAAGTTATTATTATATTTCGATTTAAAGCTTTCGTGACTGCAGGGATTCATCTTCTTGGTTCTTTCGGTAAAGTCTACGTGACTTTACCGAAAGAACCAAGGTGATTATTATGCTCATGTTACATGCATTAAATAATGCATGTAAGTATCCATTAGACTCTACACACGTGATAATTGTGGTTTTGGGGTGATGATTAGATAGAAAAATTAATACGTTTTTATTTCTATAATATATATTAGCTGCAGGTATTATGTTAACCAATTTTACGTAACATTTATGAATGTAAAATCATCTATTACTACACGTACAACTTTGTGCATGTATCATCAGCATTAAACGCGATTTTGACAAATCTTTACTTAATTACCTGCATTTTATATATACAGCTTATTGTATAATACATTCATAATATACAAGGTATACAGTCTATTGTATGGGGCTGGTTCAGGTAATCTCTTCAACCTGTAGTTGTTTCCAGCCTGTGTGTATTTTCCGGTTGTGTGATGGGTTTTTTCGTCATTGACAGGAAATGTAGAATTTGTATTATTTTTGCCTTGAGGCAAGTACTTTGGGCATCGCCGTAACGTAAATGTACAGTATGTTATCTCCATATATTGGGCTCCCAGTGGCATAGAGCGGCAGTGAACGTTGATACTGTACTGTACGAATGAGTCCTAATGAGAAGAAAACTAGTCTTTAGTTGCTTCTTTGTTTCACTGCTTCCTCTTGAGAGCAATAAACAAGCTCACCTGTTCCCAGTTTGTGGCTTAGACAAGGCTGGGAGTACTGTAAGTGCAATGTGGTGGTCACATGAGCATGCATGCAAGGCATGATGGGAGTAATTCCTTCCTCCTGTTTGCGATTTATAACAGGGTCCTGGGGCAGCAAAGCAAACTACACATCATGAAACCCATCGCTCTATCATAAACACACAAAATAAAACCTCTTTTATTTTCAGCTTAAATATCTAAATTCTGCATGAGACTTATTAAAACTCAGTAAACATACCAGTGCCAAAATACATATTAACCACTTTGCTTTTATAACCACTCTTTTGAACTAGTGGTGGTCATATGGAGAGACTGACTATGTGAAAGTAGAATTTTCGACACTAGCTCAGTAGTTGCCAGCGGACGTGAGCGCCACCCCTCACTTGAGCATGAAGGCACTCTTTGACTTCTTTGACTTTTTAATCTTTTGAATGGCGCTCGCCTGTGCCTTGTCTCCAGGCTCTGGGTTTGGAGACGGAGGAGGACGTGAAGAAGCTCGCGGAATTCTTCCTGGCGTTCGGAAAGGAACGGAAGGCGGAACGTGCGCAGCTCTGGGCTGCCGTGAAGGTAGTGTTCGTCCATAGTGCTGGGGGTGTGTTCCCGATTGTAGGATAAATCCGCAACGTGCGGAAATTGAGCCTAAATATAAACTTTGGATTGATCTGAAAGTATGACATTGCGAAAATTGACATCACTTTTATTACGCAACTTTCGTGGCTTTTCCTGCCAAAATCGGTGTCACATGACACCGAGCGACGTCACTTTTATTAGCACGAAGAAACATGAAAATTATTACATAATATGCAATTTCCAACATTATGAAAAAAAAATCCCAAATTGTCCTAAAAATCGGAAATGTGAAATGTAAAAATATAACATTCATCCCGAATCCATCCATACATTTACATACATACAAGGTAAAGATCATATTCACAAGCTGCTGCGATGGTGTCAACTTGTGCAGGGAAGTGAAAGGGCTGCCTCTTTGAAGAAGGAGAATGGAGAGGCTGGAGCTGCCAAGGTTGAGGAAGTAGGCGGAGGAAGAGATAGAAAGGAGGAGAGAGATGGAGAGCAGTTGAGCGAGCAAGAGAAGGAGGAGAGAGATGCAGACGGGAGGAATGGAGGGGAGACAGAAGGAGGACAGCATCCCTGGGCGCCCACAAGCGATGATCTCATCGACCCCGACGATGTCCTGTTGGCTCTGAAGCTGTTCATGAAGGAGCATCGCAAGCCCAACAGGTGTGCGCGTTCATTCATCCGTCTTCATACTCGTGATTTAAGTTGAACTCATCAATAATACAACACGATACCATATGTAACAAGTGTGATTGATCACTCAAGTTTGCTGCTGTTGAGCCTACCCCTTTCTTTCATTCACTTTATACGTTTTTATCTCGGCAATAAAGAGGTCCAGGGAGCCTGGGCCTGATTTTCAAAGCCAATCATACTGCTTCAGTAAAAAAATATCAAACAAATTTGTGCAGTTTTTACTTTGAAAATCGGTATGCGAGGTAAAAGGGTTTAAACATTGTCAGCAACCAGCTTAAATCAGTGGGGTCGGCAACTCTGCTTCTGAGATAACTGCAACGAGGCCTCTACTTTGCGCTAAAACTCCCACTTGTCGCGCTGCCATGGGACGGGGCTACGTGGGCGGCAGGAGCGGGTTTGACCGAGCGCTGCTGGAGGCCGGGCTTGGTGAGCGCGACGAGGAGCGGGATCAGGAGTATTGGCACCAGCTCGCCGGGATCATCCCCGACGAGCGCCTCACAGTGTGGGACGCGCTGCTGCAAGGCCTGGACAAGTACCAGTGAGTGTGTGTGTGTGTGCGCATGCGTGTGCATGCCTTGTGCTGGCCACCCACCCTAATGCGTACCGTGCTGACCTTCATAGGTGCTCGCTAACAGCACTTGCCCCAACAGTCTGTTAAGGCTTCACGGGGAATCTTTGTCTTTGCATGCCTTGTGTGTGTCTTCTCTGTGTGCGTGCGCATGCCTTGTGTGGTTGTCTAGTGTGTGTCTTGTGTGTATGTGTTGCTTGTGCATGCCTTGTGTGTGTGCCTGCATTGTGCGTGTGTACCTTGTGTGTCATGTGTGTGCGTGAGGTACCTATAATTATTAGATCACCCTGTACATTAGCAATTGCTGATCCAGCCGATCACAAATTCTCCACATGTGCCATAATGTACACGTACATCCCATTTTTTCAATCCACTACTGAATGAGGGCCCCCCACACTGGTCAGTGCGGGTTGGTGAAGGTAGGGGAAGCACAGGACAACGATGGATCTTGCTGCACTGATTATGCTGCCCACATGCATGGTGGTTGCCCTTCGAAGCACTGTCTATATCTCAACCCTGCTCGGCTTCTGACGTCTGACGGGATCGAGCATGTACCAGATGAGTTGGTAATAGTTGGGACTAATAGTAGATGGCTACAAACAAGACTACACCTCTTTGTCTACACCGTGCGGAGTGCAGCACGGTGCTGAGTGCCCGAGAGAGCCTCGTCGGTGAGACCGAAGCGCTCAGGCGGCAGAACGCCGAGCTGCGTTTGCTGCTGCAGCAATACATGCATACGCGGGTAAGACGTACACAACGCACGCAGCACATGCTGAGATCCACAACACACCACATACACATCATGCCACACACACCACAATAACAGCCGCCATATTCCACTAAGCGGTGGTAACGTCATCACAGAGCTTGTGCCAGGCTAGGTGTACTTTGAGGCCACGTGAAGTGCCGAAGGCTCGCTGATAGGAGGTTACAGGACAGACCCAGGTACCATGGGTCGTGGATGTCACTGGGTAATGCTGGCTCTAGCGAGGCACGGTGTGCGATGTATTGCCATCGCGGACACCCCGTACATGTGAGTGTAGTACCAGCCCCAGAGGGGGCTCGGTGAGCGGTGGGTCATAGCGCTCAGTGGCACCACGCGTGGCGTGCAGTGCTGACTCCTACAGGAGGGAGTGTGGAAGTGTTAACCATGGGATGAGGTTACCCCAGGCCATGGCACTCTGGTTGACCCTGGAAGGCACGTGACAAGTAAGATCTACACAGGGGCCCCAAGTGGGGAGCTAGGGGTGGTCAAGTGTCGGGCGAGATTCTGATCGAGGATTCGAGAAGGTGGTCGTGGCCAAGGGCGGGGCCAGCCACGACCCGTGAAGATATAAGCCGGGTCCGCAGAGAGACCGGGGTTGAGCTTTGCTCTTGTCATCCTGAAGATCTACGTTCTACGTCCGAGAAAAGTCACCAACATGTGGACCTGGACCCAAGCTGGGGTCCGGTCCATTGTAGCTACTCCCAGTGTAACTCGTGTAGTTAGCATGGTGGTCCACCACCATAGGGTATTATCTGGTAAAGGGGCAGTTACCCCTTTGTGTTAAGTGTGTTGGTATTAATAAATGTGTTGCCTCCAAAGAGTACGTCTGCAACTTAGTTGAGCCCACTACACATGCAACATGCTAGGTTTTAGGCAGTATGGCAACAAAAGCAAAATAAACTAAAAAATAATAACTAGATGTCACAATTAATGATTAAAATGTAAAATAATTATCAAGGACAATGACATTAATAGCTCTGCACTTCACTATTATAATCATAATTAAGATAGAATGTTCAAGCATATGTTAGTCCACTGCTGGATGAAGGTTGTGCCAGTCATGGGGGTTATTTGAGCATAAATTTTGATTTAAAGCTTTCGTGACTGCAGGGATTCATCTTCTTGGTTCTTTCGGTAAAGTCACGTAGAAGGGAAGTAATAAAATAATAAAAATAAAACATAATAAAATTATTCTCACGACGTTTCGGCCACAACGCAAGCAGCCGTCCTCAGGTGAAAACCAGGTCCGTCGAGGCGACAGAGTCTGAATGAAACAGCACACGAGCTTGGAGCATATATATAAGCTGGGCGCCTTGACAAAGGAATTTGCATATCAAAATGAATTTAGCATATTTATGGGAAATGCAGGAATGTGATTAGTACTACATATGCATGTGCATTATGCAGGATTAACAGCATCAAAGGGAGCTGCAGTTGCTGCTGCTGCTGCAGTTTCTGCTGCTGCTGCAGTTGCTGCTGCTGCTGCAGTTTCTGCTGCTGCTGCTGCAGTTTCTGCTGCTGCTGCTGCAGTTTCTGCTGCTGCTGCTGCAGTTTCTGCTGCTGCTGCTGCTGCAGTTTCTGCTGCTGCTGCAGTTGCTGCTGCTGCAGTTGCTGCTGCTGCTGCAGTTACTGCTGCTGCAGTTGCTGCTGCAGTTGCTGCTGCAGTTGCTGCCTTATCCATTTTAATATAACACTATGTATTATTCTACCCACCCTAATGTGTATCACACTGCTATATATTTACTATACAATTACGACACCATACATTATTCTGCACACTGCACCATGCCAGTGAGTGGAACGTGGTCTGAAAGTCACCGTAAACGTGAACACAATCAGTTAAGATCCAGAAACTGCAGCAGCAGCAGCAGAAACTGCAGCAGCAGCAGCAGAAACTGCAGCAGCAGCAGCAGAAACTGCAGCAGCAGCAGAAACTGCAGCAGCAGCAACTGCAGCTCCCTTTGATGCTGTTAATCCTGCATAATGCACATGCATATGTAGTACTAATCACATTCCTGCATTTCCCATAAATATGCTAAATTCATTTTGATATGCAAATTCCTTTGTCAAGGCGCCCAGCTTATATATATGCTCCAAGCTCGTGTGCTGTTTCATTCAGACTCTGTCGCCTCGACGGACCTGGTTTTCACCTGAGGACGGCTGCTTGCATTGTGGCCGAAACGTCGTGAGAATAATTTTATTATGTTTTATTTTTATTATTTTACTACTTCCCTTCTACGTGACTTTACCGAAAGAACCAAGAAGATATTTGAGCATACTCAACCATGTGCCGGGCGATATGGGTTGGTGAAGGGAGGAGGCCATAATTAGTTCAGATATTACTTGCTACTACTATTAGCCATAGGTAGGAAATGGACTCAGGTGAACGGGTTCATAATGCAGTGTGCCAACTGCTGTGCCAGTACCATGAATCCAATACACTGACCCTAACCCTCTCTTTTTATTTCTCCTGAGTCTCTACACTCCCCTTCTGCATATCTCTTTCTCCCACATCCACAAATCTCCCTGCACTGCCCCCCATGCCCCACTGACTCCACGCTTTCCTGTGCAGGTAAACCCCGAGATGAAAGAGCCCTCTTCTAAATCCTTCGAATGGGCTGTCCTGCCGTGATCTCCGAACGAGGCCGGGGGTCAAACGAGAAACAAGTGAAGATCAACCGCGAGGAGGTGCTGGATGGGACACAAGGTCACAGCCACTGCTCCAATTACTTGGAGTGGAGATCACCGTGAGGAGGCGAGGAGGCTTCAGAGGGACAAGGGGTCACAATTACTGCCCCCGATACTTGGAGTGCGAGCGTATATTTTATAATTTCTGATAATTTCCATGGGCAATTGCCAAAGCGCTCCTGCTAAGGTGGACCTCAAAGACCATGAAATGTCACCACTCACAAGTGACAACCGAAATCTGAATTTTATATATTTTCCAAGAAAATAAATTAATAACGCAGCCTGTGCAACTACATTCACCTATATGTCCCTTATAAAGGAAGGACATTAATATGAAATTGAATAAGTAGATGTCAATCGTATGGTTAAATAAAGGACAACAACTGAAGAAGCTGTTCAATGAATAATAATTATTGGCTGGTGAAGCCTGCATTACTACTGTGAGTGTTCACAGGTGAAACATGCCAGGCCGAGACAGCTGGGGTCTGAAGCTTGACACTTTCACTTTTCTAGTGCTCACTAGCTTGTTCAATATAGAGCACCAATGTATTTACTTCCAGTGGCTACTATAAAATGATAATGTGCCAAGGAGAACGATGCTTGATTTGAATTTTGTCAGGAGGGTGGGAGCAAGGGGAAACCAGAGCAACGGCTCTAACTCCAAGAATTGTGGGTTTCAGATATTGTCGTTCTCACATTCACCTGAAAGCATTTTACTTTCCCGCATTTTTATTTTGCTTTTGAGTTATTAAAATAAATTTTCCGAATCACTTATTTTTCCACATTCGTATTAATTTGCAGTTGCAAAGTATCAAGCGTCTGATCATTACAATATAATGTACAGCCCTTTGTCAATCCACTGCTGAATGTAGGATTCCCTAAGTTGCGTCAATCGTGGGGGCTATATGACCATACTTCACCACACTAGTCAGTGCGAGTTGGCAAAAACGGGGTCTGTCTGGTGAGGTTATACCAGCGAGGTTTGTAATTATTTGCCCCAAAGTGCACCCAGCCTGGCATATAAGTGTCATGGTAACTGACACTTCATGGCGAATGGCAGGTATTGTTGTTGTTGCTGCACAACTTGGGTTTTTGAGACGGACACAAAGCAAGCCGTTCCAACATCAGGACAAGGCCAGATGAATAGTACTTTCACTGCAGAACAGGGGGAGAACATACAAACTCTCATTCTCACTATTGTTTGTGTGTAGTCAGCTGTGTGTTCACCTGTGTGTATAGTGTTCACCTGCATGTGTACACTCACATGTGTATGCACCTTCGATCGATGAACCGTGTTCACGGCTGTGCATTGACCTGTGCGTGTATTCACCTGTTCAACTGCGTGTGTTCTTTTATGTTTCATACGCTCACCTGTGTATATTCACCTGTTTAACTGTAGAACTTGTTTGCATTTACCGGTGTGTGAGTGCTCACTAGTATGTGTGCTATCATGTGTGTTAAACTGTGTTTGTTCACCCGGACACAGACTCATAAGTGAGCTCCTCCGGCAGGCAAGGCTGCCTTGGCTTGATCATGTAGCTCACATGCCCAAGCAGCTTTTGATTGACTGGCTAGAGGGAGCTAAACAGGCATGGTTTGGGCTAGAGAAGAGATGAGCTGATGTGGTAGAGGATGTGGAGCTGAGTGGACTTGCCAATAAGTGGTACCAGTGGTGTCCAGATCGGCCTCTGTGGAGGCTCATCACTACGTGGACATTTCATTGTCCATAACATGAATGACACCGTTGCCACCATGGGAAGGAAATTGGGAGAACAATGCAGAGAGGAGACAGCAGAGTCAAGAGTGGTATCGAGAAAGTGAGTTTAATTATGACAACGCAAGCGACAACAGTCCACAGCTGATGGAGAGTTATTTCGTCAATGAGCACACATCTCCGAAAGTTCATTTGCATCTGTAACAACATTTCTCAAAGTACACAGTCTGAAAGGTTAAAATTATACACTGGTATTCATATGCATTATCTTTAGTTCAATTGATGTTTTTTGAAAAATATATACTGTACTTTACATATTTTATAGCCTATCAAGTTGTAGCCATGAGTTGGGGATAGAGAGAAGCTCCGTGTGATTTGGTTATCTCTGCCTCGCTGTAAGATAGTTTCTGGTTTAGGTTAACCCTAAGCCTGAATGAAATGTCTTATTGGGCCAGGGGTGGGGAACCTGGGACCAATAGCCCCCATGAGGCCTACCACTTCAAAACGGGCTGCTCACAATAATTACACCGTGTAACAAAAAAACATTTTGTCCCTGGCTAGTAAGTGTTATTTCCTAATTTATTATGCCTCAAAAGTACAGAAAATGGCTATTCCCCACAAACTTTGCTTTTGTGACCAAGACACAAAAGCAAAGTTAATAATCCACTCCATTAATAACACTGTGTAACACATTTTTTTGTTCCTGGGTAGTAAGTATTATTTCCTAATTACTTATGCCTCAAAAGTACAGCAAATGGCTATTATTCCTCACAAACCAGGACAGTGATATTTTGAAATTTACCTATTTTCAATGAGAAAACGTGGTGTGCATTTGTATCATTCCTTCACAAAAAGTCCTGGTCACAAAAGCAAAGTTTGTGGGGAATAATTGCCATTTTCTATACTTTTTAGGCATAAGCATTAAAAAAATAACACTACGCAGGGACAAAAATCGTGTTGCATAGTGTTATCCATCACTCTGCGGGACTGCGATCCGACGTCAACTGTGCGAGTGAGAGGATACAACAGTGAAATTGAACAACAACGCAGAATGTTTGCTGCGCACAAACAGCAGGAAGGCACAATACCCATCATACCTGGCATGCGTGCCATGTGATCACCAAATTGCATGTACAAAACTCCCAGACCACCAGCTCAAGAGATTAATGTGTGGCATGCAATGTAATCGCATAACATGCGTGCAAGGCATGATGGGAGTTGTGAGTGTTGTTAGATTGAATTTGTTTCCAGCCTGCGTGCATTTCCCTGCTGTGGTGATGGGGTTTCTCATCATTTGGAAAATCTTGGATTTGAAATAGCGAGGGGAAAGCAGCACAGGCATCGCATGGAGCGGTAAAGGTGGGCCCTCATTCGTTTTTTATGCTTTATTGTTGGATAACACTTCAAAAAACGTATTAGAAAAGAACATGGGTGAAGCGGCTCGGTTTGGCAGAAGATCATGTTCTGGAGAATCTGTTGTTTCCCAGCGTGCTGTTGACCATGGGAAGGACTACCTATTGGATAACACTAACAACCTGCTTGGTAAAGCCTGCCAAAAGGTACCCGTGCGAAAGTCCGATTTGACCCTCGATAAGGAGGAGGCTTCCTCACCCCTACTTAGTGGAGAGGTTTACGCTCGTGGAGTCCAAGTCAAAGTCAGCATCCACTTCCCCTGTTGGTGATTGATACTTTTTGTGTGATTTTTTTTTTGGCAAAAACGTGCTGACATTTCTCTTCTCCGAGAACGTTTTTTGGTCATTTTGTCAACATACAAATCTGGTCGAAAGTTGTTTTTGCCACTCAGACGAGCATCGGACAGATGCAAGCTCCCCTTCACTGCCCTGAACCAGTGGTGGATAATATGATTGTGAAGGCAAATCGGCAGGCTAACCACCATACAGTCTCATGTTATTGACATGAAAGGGGTGACTGGCTGAGACAACCCCGACTGAGATTTGAACTCGCAACTTTAGGGGCGTAACGATGCGTTGGTTAATCCCTTGATGCATTGAAATCACATCGAAACAGTCGATGCTTTCCGATTTGCATGCGACGTTAAATGTGATAGGCTTACATGCGCCCAACGGCTAAGAGAGGCCACTTGTGTTCACCGCGATGTTAAAACGTTCGTTGGAGCGAATCGCGACCCTGAGCCCGCAACAATTCATAGAATCGATGGCAGGGAGAGGAGGATGAATCATTACACTGCTCCCGGAGAGTGTCTCTCTCACAACTCCCAAACAAGCAGGCCCTCTAACTTGCAGCATTTGACTTGCAGCAACCGTTCTCTCTTCTTGCGTATGATGACAGCAACGTGTTCAGCAGCTAAATGCCAACGTCAAGGCTTGCTAGCCATGAGAGGGCTTCATGAGGGAGATTGTGTCATTGTTTTATTCTTCCTCTGCTGATGCAGCACAGGTTACGGTGGTTTATTATGTGGTCCATAGTTTGGGTTACATGGCAACTGTAGTATAATGACAGTGATTATCGGTAGAAGGGGGGAGTTGACTCATTAATTGCTGTATTTAAAATACAGTGAACAAGGGCATATATGTCATATGTATGTTCGTTGAACTTCTTTCGCATCGTACGTAGCCAACCGTGGCAATGGAATCGCACCCAGTGGTCAGTGACCGAGGGGGGGAAAAAATAAATGTAGATGAACAGTTCTTGGAGTTTTGGCGTAAGCTGTGAAGAGGGGAGGAGAGAAGCTATCTTGACGCGTAACGGCGTTGGAACGGCGTTGGCCGTTGTGACATCTTGACTTTTAAAATAAGCCAATCGTTTGGGGCCGGTGCAACAGGTGTTTTGGAAGAGGCTTTGTCGAAAACATTTCGACCCCACGTCATTCTAACACTACAATGTGACAATAAAATGGTATAATGTGTAACGCAAGTGTTTGACCTATAATAATGCTGCGATAATGATGATACATGATAAATTGACACCGATAAGTAATAATAATCATATCAATAAAAAAAGTTATACGAATGACATTGTGATTAAATAATGACAAAATCTGACAACATAATACCGTACAATCTCTACAGCTGATATTAATACAGTACAGTAATGGTAACACGTTACATCTTTGGCATAACATCTATAGCACCAATCGCCTCGCTGGCTCACGCGTAATTTGCACAAACGACACTGCCAAGCGTTGCCAGAGTCCACAAACCCACCCGGTATTATTTTCCTCTTTTTAAACCAAAAAATATCGGTTTACTTATCACGTAAAAACACACAAAATGTAAATCCGTGTTAATAAAAGATAAGCAAGCCTGCATGGGCTGCTTTAATTGAAAGGGAGACGCCTCCAACCTTTCCGTGTGTTTAGGCAGCACAGAATTCAGGGGAGGTGACCACACAAGCCCAACACATTACCCATAGCTGCCAGCCTAATCAGAACGATGTCAATTATAATTCCCAATTATTTAAACGGGGAAAGCCCTCACTGATAACCCCTTTTCCACTTGCACATCCGAGAGCCGTGCTTGGGATGTGCCGAGTCCGCGCGGCAAGGGCTAGGAAGCACGGGATTGTTTTTTTCCACTGCACGAGCCGTGCCGCTGACGTAACGCGCAACAGATAACGTCGTGACGCGAGATGTGTGCACACTGACGTGAGATGTATCGTTGCGCATCGTTAGCACCACCCCGAACACGGCTTGAACTTGAGCCGGATTCAGGTGTCTTGTGACAGGCCAGCGTAGCACGACCTGATTCCAGCTCGGCTCGGCAGATAACCAGCGGGGAAAAAAACACATCCGTGCCACGCTGGCCCCATGCTGACATTAGCTCGGGTGTGCAAATGGAAAAGTGGTATGAATCTCAAGGCTAGTTTTCAGGAGGATCCTGCAGTGGGATGCTTGGCCAATTTTAATGATGGGTCATTGGCTTTGTGTGGGAGGGCACCAGAGAACCCGGAGAAAACTCATCACGCATACCAAGCGAGTGACTCAGCCATCACATCGCCTTAAACATCTGCCTGGTGTTCACCCATGCAAGTAACTGACCAGACTAACCCTGCTTAACTTCCGAGATCTGATAAGTGAGGGTACATTTAGGGCGATTTGGTCATAAGCACAAGGTTTCGCCATTCAATAGAACTGTGTCGTCGAGCTGGACTTGCGTAATTTATTTTAGGTTCGTGGGGGTTCATCAGCAGCTGGAGAAAGTGCTGCCCCTGTTTATAATTAAAGAGCTTCAAAAGTACTCAGAACACTTGGATGCAAAACTGCGCATCACATATTGCAGCAGGGAGTGCATTTCCCTGCTGCAAGCTCTTGGTATTTGCAGCGTTCCAGCTGCCCTTTTGCGAGCGTTAAAACCGTGCCCATCCCAGTTTGATCCACCAACCTCAATTCTTTTTGGCAGCCGTAGTTTCATATAGGCACCCGTTGGACATCATGTCATGATACCTTGTACACTCATACGTATATATATATTTTTAAAGACATTTTAACACACTTCATTAATCAACCGCAAGGCATTACTGCGATTTCACAAATAATAAATATACACTTATTATTTTTTTACCCTTGTACGATTTCTCTGTGTCGGGATCAATAATAATAGTCACCATGAATGTGTCCCCGCGCTCACAAGAGAGTTGGGTAGTGCTTATCTCCGCACTCAGTCCTGAGCCAGAGGTGAAAACTCCACATTACTATGACAAGAACCATGTCTCCTTTGATGAATGCAACAATTACTGCTTCTGAGTTCCACGCATCATTGGTGCTCATTGTATCCACCCAGTAGTGATGGTCATGATGATGGTTATGATGATGATGATTATGATGATGATGGTCATGATGATGGTTATGATGATGATGGTCATGATGATGATTATGATGATGGTCATGATGATGGTTATGATGCGTATGGTTATGATGATGATGGTTATGATGATGGTCATGATGATGATGGTTATGATGATGGCACAGCGCCGTGGTGATGTCACCACCACTTAGTGGCGAACTGCGGTTGTTTTGTTATGATTATGGTGATCATGGTGGTGGGGTTATGATGATGGTAATGGTGGTGATGGTTTAGGTTGTGATGATGGTTGTATGGGGAGGTTATGGTTGTAGTATTGATGATGTTTATAGACGACGATAATGGTGGTTGCTATGTTGATTTTGATGATATTGAGTGAAGATGAGGATTATGGTGATGTAGATTTTCTTCAATGATAAATCAATTTTTTTTATTGATGATGGTGATATATTATGATGACGATGATTGTTATTTATTGCTGATGACGAATGGTAAGGCTGAGTCAACCCTAACCAGCATAGTCAACTCACAACAGTGAAATCATAAACCTGGCCCTTCACCAGCCAAGCTATTATGACAACAATGACAACGCACTGATTAAACCAAACTAGCTGGCAGGGTGGAGATTGTGGAGTGGGGAGAGAGGAGTAAAGAAGACCTGAAGAAGATTCCTCTGCAGTTATTGCTAATAACAACAGCGATTATAATACTCTAAGTAATGCTGATGTTGAAAACCCTTCATGTGATCACCGTTACTTTAAAATACCTTAGCTGCAGTTAAATAAATACTGTCAATTTTTAAACCTAGGCACAGCCAATGAAACTATGAGTGCACATGAAAGATATCAGGTTTTGTCTATGAACTCTCCTTTTAATCTTCACATTTGCAATTCTAGGTGCCTTTATTGTAGGAATGTGCTTATGTACGTGTGCATGTATTGTAGTATATTAGTACGTGTGTGTGTATGTGTTTGTTGTTGCATATGCATGTACATAAAGTGTGTGTGTGTGTGGGGATCAGTGGTGTAGTGGTTATTGCACGGCACTCTGAAATGGGTAACCTCCATTCGATTCCCACACAAGCAACATCAGTGGTGGGTGATATCTGAACATGCTCCGGGCCTCTGCTAGTTCGACTCAATCTAAAATGGGTACCTGTTGATGTGTGTAAAGATCAGCACCGGGGAGACAAAGGTTTGCGATGGTGGCTACAGCACCCATTCATGTGCTGTGCCGGCCTTATCAGGTTCGAACAGAACTTTCCCCACATATCTTTAAGGCTATACAAGGAACCTTTGTCACTGGTGTGTGTGTATTCCGACTTCAATAGGTGCTCGCTAACAGCAGTTACCCAAAGCAGCAGTCTATCAGGCGACGTGGGTGATCTCCGAGTGCACGCTTGTCGTACAAGTACACTAGCACAACTATAATTCCGTCAACCAGAGTTCCATTCCACATCCTCACGTGCGGCACACCGAACTCTCAACTCGGCCTGTGCCTCCCCAAGGTCGGCTCGGCCTAAAACCAGCAGCGTCTGCACAGCGTCGGCGGCGGTTCGAGAAGAATGCCACCAGCGTGAACGTCCTCGACCTCCCGACGCTCGCGCGTTCTTCCCCTAACCGTCCCCGCCATCGTCGTCTCTGTCGTCGTCACCGTCGTCGTCCAGATCGTCGCCGCCGTCGTCGTAGCCGACAGCGTAGTTATGCACGTCCTTGTCCTCGTAGAGCAGCGCGGCGCTGAACGTGGAGTAGGGGTCGTCCGAGGCGTGCAGCCGCCCCTCGACGAGCTCCAGGCAGAGCGTGTCCCCCTCGGACAGCGGCAGCACGGCGTGGAGCACCGCCACGCCCGGCGGCTGGGCGCCGTCGGCCCGTCGCGGGCCCTGCGCCTTCTCGATCTCCTCGGCCCTCGGGCCCTCCGAGTCGAGGTGGAGCAGCGAGATGTTGGATCGGCTCAGGATGGCGAACACCTTGCTGCCCCTCTCCGCCACCAGCACGGCGCCCACCAGGTACCGTCCCGAGATGGGCGCCGTGAACATGCCTGCGCCGTGGCCGGGAGTGCAAGCGGAATGAGAATCGTCAGAATCTTAATTTGGGCTGGAGGAGGAGTACCGATGAGCTATGAAGCTCTTTTTCACAGATGTCTGGTAGGGGCGGGTCAAAAAGCTACAACAACAACAAACAATGCAAAAACCGAAAGGAGCGCAAAATATAGTCATGATGAGTAAATAAAAAAAAACCTACAAATTGCAAAAGTACATCAATTCCTTCCGATTTTCCAACACCAAATGCAAGCTTGGGGCAAGGCAGCAAAATAACAACAACAGTCCCAGATCACACCAAGACAACACACAGTCCCTCAATAAATACAAGTGCAGATTAAAAACAACACTTTCACGGTTGCTGTGCACAGGCCCAAAGGCCCAAAGCGCCAGCGGCAAATGTGGCCAGCAACAAATGGCAATATTGAAGGTGTGATTGACAAGAGTACAACACATCATGACGCCTCCTTTGCCAGTAGCAAAATATACTAATAGGGTTTTTCCCCTTTTTTCGGCAACAAAGCTGACACCTTTGCAAGGAATCATGTTAACATTAACCACAATACTTGCAGTCATATGCAAAAAAAAAGCTGTCTCTGGTGTGGACCAATCAGTTTCAAGGACAATGCATAAATTATCAGAGTTTTGTTTTTTGTTAGCATTTGACTGCAAGTATTGTGGTTAATGTTACATGATTCCTTGCAAAAGGTGTCAGTTTTGTTGCCAGAAAAAAGGGGGAAAAACCCTATTAGTAAAGAGTGCAACACGTTACGTGGATTGAGCGAGGTCATAAGAAGGGTCGATGGGTGAGCGAGCGAGCGAGTCTAAGGGTGAGCGAGTGGATGGAGAGAGCGGTTGATGGCAGATTGAGTGAGTGAGTTGAGAAAGGACATCGGTGAGCAAGTGAGACATTTGGGAGAGGAGTTCATTGGCAAGTGAACGAATAAGTTGGGCGAGCAGTTAATGGGGATTTGAGCGAGTTGGGAGAGACCTTTATTGGTGGGCGAGCGAATGAGTTTGCAGAAGAGTTGACGTGGGGGTCGAGCGAGCTGAGAGAGGAGGAGTTGGGGGTGATGGGCGAGTCGGTGGACACGGAGCCACTTACCGGTGTTGGGATTGTAGTGCCCTCCGTCATTGAGCAGGATGTTGTTGAAGCGGATCACCTCGTCGTGAGGCGGCCGGTACCTCAGGGCGGCGGTAAAGGCCACGCGGTGAGAGATGGCGTCCTTGCCTGCACGCGCACAAACAAAGAGAAAGATCCCCCTGTAGCCTGAACAATAGAAAGATGCCAAAGGCCGTCCGGCATGGCGTGGGCTTGTTGCGGCCTTATGCTCCACAGAGAGCAAAGAGGAGTAAGTAAATAGCCTGAACAGAGTTCTGAGGCAAGTTCTGTGAGCGAGCAGCTATGGAGGCTGGCTGGCACGGCACAGAATTTGGTGGGTGGCCAGCACCACGCCCGACCGCCTGTGTCTCCCCAGTGGCGATGTTTACACATTTGACCAGGTGTTGGCTGTAGCACAGCGCACTAACCTCTGCGCCACCTCTCCCCACACCGACACACACACTGACAAAAAAAGACAAGATCCCCCGTATAGCATTAACGGACTGTTGGGGCAAGTGCTGTTAGCGAGTACCTATGAAGGCTAGCACGGCACACGAGGAGATGGGTGGCCAACACCTCGCCCGGCCGCCTTTGTCTCCCCAGTGGCGATGTTTACACCACACCAGGTACTCATTTGAGGCTGAATCGACCTAAGGGGCGGCCCAAGACCGGTTCAGATCATTGTCACTGGTGTTGGTCATGAGCAGGAATCGAACTCGGGTTTCCGGGTTCATAGCGCAGTGCGCTAACTGCTACACAACCGCTCCGCACACACTGACGCACACACTGACACACACACTGCAGTCACCTGCTGGCCCCTGCACCCCAGGCTGGCCGGGGAGGCCGTCACTTCCACGCTCCCCTCTGAGCCCCGGAGGTCCTTGGGCCCCAGGGGTTCCGGGGGTCCCGGGGGAGCCGGAAAAGCCGGGGGGCCCCGGGAGGCCGTTCATCCCAGAATTCCCAGCAAGGCCAGGAGCGCCCGGGTGCCCGGTGGGTCCGATGGGGCCGACTGGGCCACTGGGTCCAGGGAGACCGCTGGGACCAGGGAGGCCGGTGGGTCCAGGAAGGCCGGTGGGTCCGCTGGGACCAGGGGGTCCGCTGGGACCAGGGAGGCCACTGGGACCAGGAAGGCCGGTGGGTCCAGGAAGGCCAGTGGTTCCGCTGGGACCAGGGAGGCCAGTGGGTCCGCTGGGACCAGGGGGGCCTGGTATGGCAGGGCGGGTCCTCCAGTCTAGGGCGGGGGGGGGGTCCAGATAGTGGGACATGCATACGTGCGTGTGTGTGTGTGCACGCGTGTATGCAAGCGTATAGGTACGTGCACGACAAAGGAGCCAAAGTTGTCACAAGTTCGAAAACTCACGCGTGCACGTGGATTGCGTATCGCTGTAGACTGGATCACCTAAGCGAGAGTTAAAGTGCTCCAACGCCGCCTCACCCCTACCACCTCCTACTCCGTTCCAGAAGTATGCAATTACAAACCCATAAACGTTTGCAAGTACACACTGTTGCAAGTACACACAATCAAGATTGTTGATGTGTCGTTTGAAAAGCGTTACATTTTAAAACGGTCGGGAGTAACTCATTAGACCGGCTGTGCTTTTAATCACGTTTTTGGTGATGATGAGCTGATTTAAAACATCGACGATTATGATCTCGGCGATGACGATTGTAAAACCATGATTGCTCATCACAAATGACAGGAGTTACACGTTTAAAATGGCACAGTGGGCAATGCGTTGAAAATGATGACGATATTGCTGCTGCTGCTGCTGCTGCTGCCATCTTTGGCATCACACCCATCAACATCATCAGTTTGTGCCAGGGTTCCAATCAGGTGTTCCAATTCAAAATGATGACGGTTCACAGGAAATTATAAAAAATGTAATCATTATTTGCCAATGCTGCTGGTGCTGCGTTGTCAGTGGTGGAGAAGCAAAATTGACGAAATAACCTCAACACACTCGTCAATAACATAGTTGTGGCCTTGAGAGATGAAATATATATAATCGGCAACGTTTCGGGCAATAACCCTTCTTCATGGCACATAAGCAGATAGGCCAGAGAGACAGAGCTAATAGGGGTTGGCGACTATATGTACGTATTTTTAACTTCTTTCCTCCCGCACGTAGCCAACTGTGCTAATCAGAGGTGCGGGGGAAGGACAACAATCAAGATTTAAAAGTGCATAGCTCCAGTGGCTTCCTAATATCGGTAGGAAGACTGGACTTGTTTACAATATGGGGCCTGGAGACCAGTTTTTAAATTGCCATGTGAATAGTCACACTATTATTAGCTACCGGGTACCAGACAGACCCTTAAATAATCACAAAGTCTGACGACTAAATAAACGAATTTATTATTGAAAGTAAAGTAAAAGAAAAATATTGCTGGCACAATGCACTACGGGGGAAGGATTGTTCTTGCGAGGGCAAACGAGGCGGAAAATGAGCGACTGCGATAACGACGGCGGCGCCGACGCCTGCGTGTCGCCACCGCACCCATGGTCAGCTTGTGCAGGGTGCCGTTGAGGTGCTGCAGGGCGTCTTGCGTCCGCCCGTCGCGCTCCCAGGTCCTCGCGCGCTCCCGCTCGCACGCGTCGGCCACGCGTGCCGCGTCGCCCTCGAGCCGCGCCATGCGCCGCTCCATCTCCTCGCAGCACGTGCTGGCGCCACCGCCGCCGCGCCCTCCACTCTCCACCTGGGCACAGCGTCACCCCTCTTTCGCACCGTGCGTAGCCAATCGTGCTGATCGGAGGTGCGGTAATATGTACGGAGATGTTTTGAACAAGTTTTTCACTCTGCGTAGCCAACCGTGCTGAACGGAGGTGCGGGGGGGAAGGCAAGCGAAACTTGTTTCACAGTAAAGCTGCAAAATTGACGAAAACTGCGAGCATTGGAAATGTTTACGATTTGCCTCGGTCACACGCCCTGGACTCTCCGCATCCCTGGATTCCCCAGACCCCGAGGACCCCAGGACCACCCCCCTCCCTCCACACCAGACCCCCCCCCAGACCCCCTGGTCGATGCCCCGTGACCCTCACCTCGTTCCACAGGTCGGAGAGTTCTCCCTTGAGGTTCTGGAGGGCGCCGCCGTGACCCCGGATCACCGCACTCTGATTGGACAGCGCCTCCCGCACCCATGACACGCGGGCGTCCAACCGCCCCTCCGCCTCCCCCAGCGAATCGTTGAGCACCCCGATCCGCTCCCGCACCACGTCCAGCGGGGAGCGGCCCCCCGCTCCGCTCTCCCCCTCCTCCTCGCCCTCGTCACCCCCTCGGTCGCCCGTGACCCCGCCGAATAGTCCCCGCCTCCCGCCGGGCGTCTGCCAGATGGTCAGGTTGACGGCGTGGATCCGCTGCCGGTTGGCGTCGCACTCCGCCGCCGTGCTCCTCCACCGCTCCGTCACCTCTTCGCGGAGCCGCGACACCTCCTCGCGGCAGGCCCCGGGGCACTCGCCGTCGTCGGTGCTCGGAGACGCAGCTCCTCCCGTGCCCAGCCCCAGCAGCGCCTCCTCCACCTTGTCGACGCGCGACCCCGTACGCCGCACCTCGCCCGCCAGCGCCGAGAGGTTGGCGGCCACGGTGGCGCGGTGTCGGGCGAGGAGAGAGTCGACACGCCGGGGATCCGGCGGCGGGGCGCTCGTCAGCACGGCGAGGCGTTCCTCCACCCCGGCCAGGCGCCGCTGCAGGTCGCCCAAGAGCTCGGCACCGACGCCGCCGTCGCGGGGAACGCCGGGCGCGGCGAAACCGTCGAGCGCCGCCCGCAGCGCCGCCACCTCTTCGCCGAGCCGCGCGTAGCGGGCGTTCATCTCCCCGCGCAGCGAGCCCACCGACTCCTTGAGCATCTCGCCCGTCGTCTCCTGCCAGTGGCGGCAGCACTGCTGGGTGCCGCTCAGCGCCGTCGACAGCTGCGTCTCCACGTCGCGCAGGCGCTTGCCCTGCTCCCGCAGCTCCCGGAGGATGTCGGTGTCGTCGCGTCGGCCGCCGCCGTCGACCGCCGCCGCCAGCGCGGCCGCCGTCGAGCTGGCGTTGCCCTCGAGCGCGTGCACGCGCCGCCCCAGCTCGGAGCAGCAGGCCTCGGCCCCCGCGGCGAGGCCGTCCAACTCCGAGCGCAGGCGCTGCACCTGCTCGTCGACGCGGCCCCGGCACGTGGACGACAGCTGCTCGTGCGATCGCTCTGCCGACTCCCGCCAACGCTGGTGCCGCTCCTCGAGCGCCGACAGCTCGGACGAGCAGCCGCACGCCCCGCCGCCGCTGCCTCCCACCCCTCCGCGCTCCTTGTCCAGCGCCGACCGCACCTCGTTCACGATTTCTCCGCGCAGCTTGGCGAGCCTGCGGTCGAGCGCGCCGTTCGGCGGCTGCTGGGGCGGCGGCCGTGCCGCTCCCCCGCCGCCGTTCCCGGCGACCTTGTCGAGGATCTCGTTGATGCGGGCGCCGTGGCCCGTCACGGTGCCCTGCAGGTGGTCCAGCACCTTGCCCTTGCGCGCCAGCGTCTCGTTCACCTGCGCGATCTTGCCCATGACGTCGCCGAGCCAGGGGGCCGCGGCCCCGGCCTCCCCGCCGCGGCCGGGCGCGTGTCCTATGGCTCCGTTGAGAACGCTGCTGCTGCTGCTGCTACTGCTGCTGCTACTGAGGCTGTTGCCGTAGGTGTTGAGAAGGCTGCGCAGCTGGTTGCTGTCCTCGAGGAACGCCCGTTGGAGGCTGTGCACCGTGCTGGAGAGGGTGTTCACGCTCTGAGCCAGGCGCTGCACCTCGCTCTCCAGCTGACGGAACCGGTGGCCGTTGGCTGCGACGCGCAAGGAGGGGGGGGGGGCGTGCGATGGCGATTGGAGACGGCGCTGTTAGGGTGGCAATTGGGACAGTTGTAACGAGGCCCGAAGGTGAGCTCGCAAACAGCAGGAAAGGCACGACTCCCAATCGTGCCGTGCGTGCCATGTGGCCTCCGCATTGCGAGTGCGATGCTCTTAGCCTTGTTTAGACCACCAGCTCAAAAGAGCTGAAGCAGCAGAGCGCAATGTGGTAGTCTCGTGACTCGCCCCACAAGGCATGGGTGTCAATCGTGGATTCCAGCCGTTTGCGAGCAACACACATTTGTGATCCGTTATTTCTCTTTGTTTATTTTTTTCCCAGCCTGCACACATTCCCCTTTTGCGATGGATCAAGAGTTGTGATTGAGAGATGGCCAGGTAGCTCAAGGGTCACGGGCACTGAGCCAGCCCACCCCAGAGATCCTGGATTTTATTCCGGCTTTGAGCAGCGAGCGATTAAACCGGGTTCTCAAGCTCAGCGAGCTGGTGATCTTGGCTCTGGCACCAATGACTGCTCCGTGATTTAATCATTGTAGTTTGATTGCCATGCAACAAGCACGCTCGGAGGGAGCGTATATAACGCGTACACCTCTAATGTATGGAAGTATGGAAGTATTTAAGTGACACAGGGTGATGCACTGCGCACTGTGAGAGTTTTCTTTGTCTCAGGACATAATACCGATATAACCGGGGAATGGTGGGGGCCGAGCCCAAAATGGAACGTGGACCGTTGTGCTCGAACCCGCCGCCCCGTTTACCTGCAGGCCTCTGCGGCTGCCCCTGTCCATTGCCGTGTCCAGGCAGGTATGGCCGCTCCCGTGGCGACCCCTTGCGGGGGTCTTTGGGCATCCAGGGACGTCGGGACCCCCTGCGGAGGCCTGCGGGCATCGCTGGGGGATCCTTGGTCGACGCCCGGCGGTCTGGGCTCCCCGCCTCCCGTCGGGGTCCCGGGCTGCGACTCCTGGCAGGAGGGCCCCGCGTGCCCGGGGCAGCACCGCCACTCGACGGCCTGGACGCTCTTGTAGGCGACGCGGTAGCGGGGCCGGACGCACGCGCGGTACCTGGGCACGCCGACGCCGGCCTCGTTAACATCCTCGCCGTCCTCGTCATCGTCATTGCAATCGTACTCGCCGTCATCACTTTCATCATCGTCTGCATCTCCAATTAGCACGGGTGGCTGCGTAGGGTGCGAAAGAAGTTCAACATGCATACATCGTCCGTGCAATCGCAACGAACATCGGTCACAAACTTTGCCTTTGTCTTGAATCGTCAAAAAAGTGACGAGGGCGTTGGTGGGTGGGAGGAAATTGGCTTGGGGGGAGGGCATGGATTGTGGGGAGGGCATGTCCTCACGTGATGATACGAGGGCAGTTGCGCTGCCCCCAAGGGCAGGGCTGGTACTCGGCGCGTGCGTACGACTCCACCCCGTCCTCCACGGTGCAAGTGACCTGAGCGCGACACCACAAACGCGCACCAGTTCCTGCGGGAGGGACGCGCGCACACACGCACGCGCGTTGAACTTCTTTCGCGCCATACACAGCCAACCATGCCAATCGGTAGGTGCGGGGGGAAGGACAACAAACTCAACACAAAAAAGCAGTTCTAAACAAATGGCTTTTCAACCGAGATTTTAAAAGTGCATAGCACCAGTGACTTCGTAATACGGGAAGAGCGTTCCAGACGGCCGCAGAAGCGCATCTGAAGGCGAGCGATGCAGTGACCGTTTTTGTTCAATGGTTAGCCACACACCATGCACACGCGTAGAAACACACAGACAGAGATCCCCCGGGAAGCCTTCAACTGACTACTGGGGCAAGTGCTGTTAGCGAGTAGCAGCACCTATAAAGGCTCGCACGGCGCACGAAGAGGGTGGTTTAGCGTCAGTACCATGCCCGGCCGCCTTTGTCTCCCCAGTGCCTATGTTCACACACACTGCCCTGGGTACTCATTTGAGTCGAACCTCGGGGAGGCTCAGGAACGGTTCAGATATTTGTCGCTGATGTTGGGCGAGAGAGGGGATTGAACTTGAGATGCCGGGTTTGGAGTGCACGACATTTCTGCTCCCCACTCGTTTATAACAAACTGGGAAGCGAGTGCGTTATAGGAGCCCGAATTTTGTTCGTGTGTCTACTCGTGTGTCTGTGCGAGTGTGTGTGTGTCTTTGGGGACGGTTCGTGAAGGACGCTCCTGGGCACTTGGAGGCAGTCACCCTCCAGCAACAACGAGCGGAGCGCCGCGCAATTCAAACACGGCGAGTTGGCACAGTGGGGAAGCACAGCAGGCGAATCTGCCAGTCATCTAAGTCAAATCAATCCATCATAACTCCAGGGGTCTGTCCCGTGACCTGCCGGCGCACCTTCGACACTTGACGTGGCCTCAGCGTCCACCTAGCCTGGCATAAGCCCTGTGATGACATCACCGCCACTGGGTGGCGAGTGATGTTTGTTGTCCACTTGTGAGTCGGAGGATTGCCTGTGTATTTATTGGTGCATATGACGATGTGAACGTGGATGCCAACACCAGTGGTGATTCTAATGATCTGAAACGGTGCCGGGCCTTCCCGAGGTAGATTCAGTCTCAAATGAGTACCTGGTGTAGCGGTGTGTAAACATTGCCACTAGGGAGGCAAAGGTGGCCGGGCGTGGTGCTGGCCACCCACCCCCTCGTGTGCCATGCCAGCCTTCATCGGTGCTTGCGAACAGCACTTGCCCCAACAGTCTGTTACAGGATATACGGGGGATCTTTGTATTTAGTCTTAGCATATACAGTCCACCCCCATTAGTAGCTGGCAGCTTACAGTTACATTTTTTTAAATAACGTGTTTTCTAAGCGTTTCTTCTAATCTTCCCGAACAACTATGCATATCTGTGCGTTGGTGTTGATGAGAGCCGTGTGGTGGAACGTTTCATTGCGATTGGTTCGGGGATTTGTTGTCTTTTTTGTCGGGGTGACCTGGCATTTAGAGACATCATCTTTCCCAGGCTCGGAATTTTTTTTTTATCCGATAAACTCTCTGCGCCGCTTGTTTTGCGGTCCGAATCCAGCGGCCACCCTGATTAATATTGCGCAGTGTGACGACTGTATATGCATGTGTGTTGAACTTTTTTCGCACCGTACGTAGCCAACCGTGCGAATCGAAGGTGCGGGAAACCGTAGCAATAACCACGCGCCGTCAGCCTCGCTCAACATCGGACGTTAAAGATCCCGCGACATCATTCGCAAGATTTAGGCCATTTCGTGTGTCGGGCGACAGGCTCGGAATTTGCCAAATGTAAGAATGACACCACAAGTTACTCAATGACACCACAAGTTACTCAATTGAGACCGCACACGCACGCAGTGACCATCGCTCTTGCTGGCAGACTCAATGCCCTTAGTTACTCTTGTAACTGAAGGCTCATGCCTGACCTCTGTGAGTTTCTCACCTCCGCGTTATAACAACGGGGTGCATTCCACGTTGTGCGAAAAGTGTTCCCTCGCGGAAGAACCGCGTTACAGCGTGAACACGCGTTAAGCGAGGATTTACCGTACTCATTTTGTTGGGCCCAGAAAGTTGGTGGGCTGAGTCAACCCCCAAACGCCACGGTGGGTGCCACGGTGGCGAGATGTTAACTATCTCGCCTGGTAGGAAGGAGGTCGTGGGATCGATTCCGACCCTGACGCCTGCTGTATATTTGGAGTGTGTGTGTGTCTCTCTCCCCATGGTCGCTTGGTTTTTTCTCCTCCGACTTTTCCCTCCACATTTATAATCAACACGCGTTTAGAGTATTTGGCTGCTGTAAATATCCACATGATAAGCCACTTCGTTGAGCTATCATGTGTGGCAAGATCGTTTTTGAAAAAGAGCTACAGAGCTCAGTGGGCCTTACCTGGTAAAATTAAAAATGCATAATTTAAACAGGATTGGAAGTCGCTCGCTCTACGCTGCACAGCCATGCGTTTGTGTGCAGTCATCGGTGACCGGGCTGAGACGACCAGCTCGCTGGCACTTGCGAACTTTGGTTTGTACATTATGTACGTTGAACTTATTTCGCACCGTACATAGCCAACCGTGCAAACCACATGGTGGGAGCTGAATCCCGGATCTAAAGCCTGGATTTTAGCAGTGCCGGTTTCACTGCCCCACACTGCTGTATCCAGTATCTTTCGACGTAAAGCTTTCGTGACTGCAGGGATTCATCTTCTTGGTTCTTTTGGTAAAGTCACGTAGAAGGAAAGTATTATATTATATTATTATATTATTTTATTATGTTTAATTTTTATTATTTTATTACTTCCCTTTCCAGTATCTCTCAGCAGACCTTGGATGCAAATTATTTTTCAATCCCAGCAAGTGTTATTATCCCCAAACCCCCCTAATTAGTTCCATGTGAGTGGCCCGAGCTACCATTATGCAAGTGGTTGTGGGGTAAACCACTTCTTTTAAAAGGGGGGTCAGATGGAGGAAAGTGAGTTGGTGGCTTGTGGGATGAACGAGTTTGAAGGAAACGGATGTGGTTTTTTTCCATTCATGCCTCATTTATCCTCACTTGTGTTTGGGCAAATAGTCATCGTGTGTACACATGTGGGTGGGTGTGCGAGTGGTTAGTGTGTGTGGGTAGTGCGTATGCGTGCGTAGGTGTGTGTGGGTGTTAGTATTCGTATGTTGAGGGTTGTGTGTGTGTGTGTAGGTGTGCGTGGTTAAACCAGGATTTTTATGGTTAGTGTGTGTGGGTAGTGCGTTGGCGTGCGTAGGTGTGTGTGGGTGTTAGTATTCGTATATTGGGGGTTGTGTGTGTGTGTGTAGGTGTGCGTGGTTAAACCAGGATTTTTATGGTTAGTGTGTGTGGGTAGTGCGTTGGCGTGCGTAGGTGTGTGTGGGTGTTAGTATTCGTATATTGGGGGTTGTGTGTGTGTGTGTAGGTGTGCGTGGTTGAACCAGGATTGTTATGGTTAGTGTGTGTGGGTAGTGCGTATGCGTGCGTAGGTGTGTGTGGGTGTTAGTATTCGTATGCTGGGGGTTGTGTGTGTGTGTGTGTGTAGGTGTGCGTGATTGAACCAGGATTTTTATGTCTATCAACCTCGGGGAGGTCCAAGACAGATGCCACTTGGCACCGAGGCGCAGCAACATGGACAAGCATCGAACCAAGGTTCCCCACATTGTAAGGCAACGTACAAACAAAGACAAAGAATCCCCCGTGTAGCCGTAAAGACGTTTGAAATAAGTGCTGTTAGCGAGCGCCTATTAAGGCCGGCACGGCACACGAGGGGGTGGGTGGCCAACACCACGCCCGGCCGCCTTTGTCTCCCGAGTAGCGATGTTCACACACCGCACCGATTATATTATCTGAACCGATCCTGGAACTCCCCTAAATCGATGCGGCCTCAAATGAGTACCTGGTGTGGTGTTTACACACTGCGCCAGGTAATCACTTGAGGCTGAGTCGATCTAGGGGAGTTCCAGGACCGGTGCAGATAATCGTCACCGGTGTTGATCGTGAGCGGGAATCGAACTCGGGTCGCCGGGTTTCGTAGCGCAGCGCTTTCAGCTACACTACCGCTCCGCGCACACTCATGGACACGCAGATGCACACACGAGGGGGGACAGGGGGGGGGAGTACATCTGCAATATATTTCCACTTCATTTGTCCCATCTGTCACGGCACGGGCGTTAGTCATTTCCATCGCACAAGAGTCAGTTGAGGGCTCATTCGGAGCAGTCGCTCGACTCGATCACAAATCTCTGCACGAGACTCTCGCTTGACACGTCTATTTACATCGGATCAAGGATCGTGGAGCGGGCTCAGCTGGGGGATTGACTCTGCAGTAGATGTATGTTTATGTGCGTGCGTATGTTGATCTTCTTTCGCACCGTACGTAGCCAATCCAGCTAAGATACAATGCGTATCACTTTGGTGGGAAAGTCAACAGTGGTTATTCATTGGCTACGCCTGCCCCTGCCATTGGAACGTGGAATTTCCATCACTGGCTCTGGGCTGGAAGCATGATTTGAACCCATAAATTCAGCAGTCAGTGGTCTGGAAGGCCAATAGACCTATGGGCCAAAACATCGTTTGTAATAATTAATATATGTGCTTATATATGCTTTAACCCGTAATCTCTCCCTTTCATGCGTCTACTCGGTGCTTTGACATGGCCATTATGGCTGGTGTTGAGAGGGTGTCTGTGGGATGTAGGGGGTGATGAGGGGTCTGTAGGACCTGGTTGGTGTGGAAGGGGCCTGTGGAACGTGGGTCGTGTTGAGGGGTCTGTGGTCGGTGTTGAAGGGGTCTGTGAAACGTGGCTGATGTGGAGGGTTTCTGTTGGATATAGGGGGTGTTGGGGGGGGGGTCTGTGGGATGTAGGGGGTGTTGGGAGGGGGGTCTGTCGGATGTGGCTGGTGTGAAGGGGGTCTATGGGATGTAGGGGGTGTTGGGGGGGTGTGGAACGTGTCTGGTGTTAAGGGGGTATGTGGGGTGTAGGGGTGTTGGGAGGGGGGGGGTCTGTGGGATTTGGCTGGTGAGGAGGTGGTCTGTGGGATGTAGGGGGTGTTGAGGGGGGGGGGTCTGTGGAACGTGTCTGGTGAGGAGGGGGTCTGTGGGATGTAGGGGTGTTGGGGGGGGTGTGAACGTGTCTGGTATTAAGGGGGTCTGTGGAGTGTAGGGGGTGTTGGGGGGGGGGGGGTCTGTGGGACGTGGGTGACCTTTGCGTCGTGCGTGTGGCTGTCACGACTCCGCACTAACAATAGACGGCGGCGAATGCCAGGCATGACATGGGCCCTCGGCTCATTGTGTATTTATATTTACATAAAGTATGCACCTCCCCTCGATATGTAAGGTCGTATAAATGAGTTCGTGTGCATTTGCAAGCTTCTAAATTCGTGACTGAACATTGCCAATTGTGTTGTGTCTGTGTGAATGCATGTACGTGTGTGTCGGCATGTGCATGTGTCCGCATGCGTGTAATTGTATGTACTCAGTACAGATTGTAAATGTTGTGGCTTGGCTCTCCGACACACCGGTTAGTGCTGTGCTAGTGACGAATTGGCACGTTCTGTTTACGTGACAACCCTAACTAGTTGGCTGTGTCGGGTGGTGGCGAGTTTAACGACACATTTATATATATATTTACACGATCTAACCCAAAAAACCTCTATTATGGATTATTGTGTATGTCTGTTATCAGGTTCATAGCACGCTGAACTATGAACCTGGCAACCCAAGTTCGATTCCCGTTCACGGCCAATACCAGTGACGATTATCTGAGCTTGTCTCCCACTAAGGAGACAAAGGCGGCCGGGCGTGGTGCTCGCCAAGCACTCCCATAGGTGCTCGCCAACAGCACTTGGCACAACGGTCATTCACAGCACTTAAATTACACAGAAGCACGCATCACTGAAACGAACGCAGCATATTTACAGCGTATAACCCTGATGTCATGGAGCGGTCCTTGAGTCGGTCCACTTGTGGATGAAGGCCTTCTCCACCCTGTGCGAGGTGGGGGGTGTTGTTTTGACCATACTTCACCACGCTGGTCAGCGTAGGTGTTGGCGATCAGCATAGGTAGGAGCCCATGATCATTTGAGATATCGCTCGCCACTGATGTTAGCCGTGGCTCGGAATGAAACTCGGGGCATTGGGTTTCACAGCTCAGGCCACCAATCACTGCCTGCCCCCCAAACCTACCCCCCCCCCCCCCGCGATTCCAGCATCAATCCAAATGCGTTATTCTCAAGGTTACTGCATTGTCACACCATCAACCCTGGATTGCAGTGACCTCGACCAAAGGGGGGGGGGAGGTGGGAGCCTTGCAAGTTGCACCACATTTCATTTAGCAGTCTTACAAATCGGCGTAACTGTAGATGCCAAGAGGCTCCAACATCCAAACTTACGTCTGTGACGGGACTTACTGACACCGGTTTTTATTTTTTTATTACATTTTCAGTCACTATTCATTCGCGTTGCAGTAAGTTCCGGCGTAGGGTTTCGTGTAAATATGTTTTTTGTTTTTGCTTCTCGTTTGCACATTCCCATCCTGCCGCTCGCTGCCGCCATTGCCGACAGCCTCGGGTTGTAGTCATCCTTTGCCGGGCGGTGGCGGTGGCTACGCTGCTGTACGCTGCTGTACGTGAACCCAGCACTGTGGAGGCAGCGGCGAGCGTTGGTGGATCACCGCACACAAATGTTTCTAAACTCCCTTCTTCCCGTGGACGTCGACGAGGTGCCGTACCCTGGCTCGCCAGGAGAAGGCGGTACAGCAAGTGGACTGAATCGCCATCTGTTTCCTTCTGTACGGGGATAGAGCGTTGCCCCCTCGCACGTGCGGGTTTTCTCCAGGTGCTCTGATTTCCTTCCACGTTTATAAACAACACTCGTCAATTGTTCGAAAACATCTTGAAAATTAAAACCCAACGCAGAACCCTCCTGAAAAAGAGCCCTTACAACTTGGTGTTCTTCTTGGTTCTTTCGGTAAAGTCACGTAGAAGGGAAATAATAAAATAATACAAATCAAACATAATAAAAAGCTTTAAATCGAAACTTGGTGTTCATCTGACTCTGAGCTTGGCTCCGCGCCTCTGAGTTGCGGCTGCTACGTCTGCAAATGTGCGCGCGTTACCAATTTTACTATTATTATTATTATCTCCTGGATAGATAAAGGAGTGATTTATTATAACATTATAAAATAGCTTCTGAGCTCAATGGGGCCTTACCAGCTGATATTAAGTTACGAGTCATAGTCTAAAGCCACTTATCGACGACCCTGAGAGTAGTGGGAGAAATGGCCCGAGACACGACGTCTGGCTGCCTGGTTTTGCGCTGCATTTTACTCAATTTGTAGTAACGCAAAACCACGTTGTGTATGCACGCACACATATTTATCGTTGCAACTTTTGACCCGCTCAGCGATTCGATGGATTATTCCAATTGAGGTTTGCGATTTGATTCAAGAAACACGTTGGGGTTTTTTTGTCGTCTCATTTTCTCCCTCGGTTTGTACTGTACCGTCTGGCTCATCTGTACTGTTCACCTCGTTAGTGCTGGGCATATCACCGACACTCAGGGCAGATTTACTTCTTCAGCTTCTGAGCGTTTGTCCCACAGTCCTTGATCCGTCACCATCTCCAGGGTAACGCCTCCGCGTGCCACCGCGTCCGCGTTGACAACTTCTCCTCCCTCTTTCTCTTTCCCGCCGGTCGTCACGTTCTGAACTTTCTTTCTAACGACGATGTCTTCCGATCCTTCCGGCCAAAATGTCCGAAGCCATCTCGGTCAATTTCCCCTCCCGACTTCTCCTCCTCGGGTCGACGACCGCCAACCTTCACTCGCTCATTCCTCTCTCGCGAGATCTTTCATGGGTCAACTCCACGACTCCATCTCTCATCGGACGTCACGCTCGCCGTGTCCGCCAGCAGACTCGCGGTTTCATTCCTCTTCTCGCAACAATTCCCCGGGGAACGCTGCCACTAGGCTGGCCTCGAGGAGGCATTATCGGCATAAGGCACGACCAACCACGATGAGCAAGGTTGTTTATGTACGGTGCGAAATAAGTGCCACATACATACACCCAAGGAAAAGGCACCGCCTACCCATAGCAATCCTATATTATTGTTCCCTGCATTCCTATTATTCTATGAACGGGTTTATATATATTCTAGATTTGAAGTTTTCATGACTGCAAGGATCCATACTCTTTGGGGTTTTTTTTCCGGTAAAGTCACGTAGGTGAAAACAAATAGCTCTCTTCATATGCTGCTGGAGCAGTCAACACCTGATGATGGATGCTTGTGTTACTTCCGAAACGTCGTGATTTAATTTAATTTATTTTCCACCTACGTGACTTTACCGAAAAAACCAAAGAGTATGGGTTTATATATATTTTTTAAAAGTATGAGAACAATAAAAGGAGAGCTGAGTGTGGCTGGGTGCCAAGATTATTTGCAGAATAGCTTTCTGGACTGTTCCGGCTGAGGTGAAGCACCGCCCGTTATCGTGTCTCGTCTCGCCTGCGACCGTCTGCGCTGAGTTGGGTTTCGTGACCACACGGCTGCTCCAGACGGACGGACACAATGAGAAGAGAACATCCCTTTTGCATCGATTCTCAGTGGGGGTTTTGTCGTCGTCGTCGTTGTTGTTGTTGTCTCGTTTGTACAGTTTCGCTTTGAACCATCACAGCACAGACGTCAACGCGATCGCGTCGGACGGTCGGCGCGGACTGTGAAGCGTCACTTCTCAGGCGCACAATTCGACGCGTGTGTCGCGAGCTTTTTGGGGAATGTGCATTTTTGGAATTTAAAGCAAACGGAGTTCTTGGAGTTTCTGAAGAATTTTGAAACTAAAAAAAAATATTTTACCAGGTAAGGCCCACTGAGATAAAAAAGATATTCTTCAGAAGCGACCGGACAACACAAATGAGAGCTCAGCGAAGCGGCTTATCACGTGTACATTTATAGCAGCCAAATATTCCAAGCGCATTATGTTGATTCTAAATGTGGAGGGAAAATCCAGAGGACCTGGAGAAAAATCCACGCGGCCACGAGGAGAGAGAGAGAGAGAGAGACATGAAAACTCCAAATATACAGCAGCAGCAGGCGTCAGGGTCGGGATCGAACCAACGACCTCCTGCATACCAGGCGAAGTAGTTAACATCTCCTCGCCACCGCGGCACCCATAGCGCTATATCAATCGGTGCACGGCGCACGCAAGCACGAACCGCGCACGGAACAAATGAGACGGGACAAAGGCTGAAAAAGTGCGCAAACAAAACCCGGGGGGAGCTACACGCTTCGAATTGCAATGAGAGACGGGTAGAGAGGAACGCGCGGATCGGGGACCACAATGCGAACGAGAGAACGTCGTCGCGAGTGTTTGGGAGAGTTCGTGGCCTTGGGCAGGACATCTCACGAGACGGGTGGATGATGACCAGTGGCCGAGACTAGGGGGAAGGGGGTGGATTGGCGGTCAAGGGAGAGAGGACACATGAGAGGCTAACAGCCGTGGAGATGGAGCGATGGGATCAGCTCGTGGGCAAGAGATGGATCGTGGAATCCTCGGTCTATGAGGGATGGCAACGGAGTGAGAAGTAATTCATCCATGCCTGATGATGATGATACTGCTGCTGCAGCCAATGATGACGATGCTACAAATGATGCTGCTGATGATGCCGCTGCTGCTGATGAAATCGCTGCTACAAGTCATGATGATACTTTTGCTGCCGATCAAAATGACTCTATCACTGCTGCTGCTGATGATGATGATGAACATTTTCTACTGATTCTGCTTAATGACATTGCTGCTGCTATAAATCGGGAATGCATAAATGTGTGCACATTAAGATGATACTGATGATGACGCAATGATCCTGTCACAATCGTCACCAAGAAAACAAATGCACGATTTAATTCAGCTCGGCGTCACTCAAGCCGCAGCGGGACAAAAGGAAGGCATGAAAACACACACACGCAGAGACAGACACACAGACACGTCTTCACGTGCAGCGGATAGCAATGATAGAACACAGTCTACGATGATCTGCTGTTTGACGTCTCCGCTATGATAGCAGCAGCCTTGACTGACGCCACTCTGCCATACGAAGTTCGGCACGAGGTTGGAGTGACCGAATTCCATCCGTACACCCAGACCCCCCCCCCCCCGCTCTCCGTCTCACGCACGGCTTTTTTTTCGGGTGATGGTGGTGGTAATGTGGAGGAGGTTGGTGGTGGCTTTGTCATTGTTAGTGGTGGTAGTGATTGTGCTGATGGTGGTGGTAGTGGTGATGGTGGTGGCTTTGTCGTTGGTGGTATGTGGGAAGCGATAGTGGGAAAGAGTGAGAACGTGTGGGTGTGTGCGTGCACATTTCTGCGCACAAGCTTGTATGGGGAGCGGTCGTGTAGTGGTTAGCGGGCCACGCTATGAACCCAGCGACCCCAGTTCGTTTCCCGCTCACGGAAACCAACACCAGTGACGATTTTCAGAAGCGGTCTTGGGCCTCCCCCTAGGTCGACTCAGCCTCAAATGAGTACCTGGTGCGGCGTGCAAACATCGCCACTAGGGAGACAAAGGCGGACGCACGTGGGGCTGGTCACCGACCCCCTCGTGCGCCGTGCCGGCCTTCATCGGTGTTACTCGCCAACAGCACTTGCCCCCACAAGTCTGTTAAATTCTGAAAAGGGGTGATCTTTGACCTTTTTATGTTGTTTTATGTATATATATGCGGTTGTGTGTGTGTGTTGTGTGTAGGTGTGCGTGCGTGCTTGCGTTTAGCGTGTCTCTCTGCATGGTTTATGGCTTTGGGCCATAACCTTGACCAGCCCGCAGTAAACCGGATGTTTAACAACGTCATATTCACATGCAGCGTCGCACGTTAGTGCGCATGACACACAAACTCCCATGAGTCCGTGTCATAGCCCACATTACAAATATTATAGACAGTGTAAGGATCCAGTGCTGTGCTATACACCGGTCTCTTGTAAATGAGCAAATAAAAGAATCTCAATGGGTTTCTCACGATGGTTAACTAATGGACATTCGTCACGACTAGATAATGCATCTCCCTGGGCTCTCACCTGGCTAAATAAAGGACGCTGATCACAACAGTTAAGGTATCTCAATGACCTGTCACCTGGTTAAATAAAGGATGTCAAGAACAAGAGGTTGTGAATCTCAATGACCTGTCACCTGATTAAATAAAGGGTGGCAATCACGATACATAACACAACTCAACGGAGCTGTCACTTGGCTAAATAAAGGACGTTGATCACAAGGGGTGATGAATCTCAACGGGATCTTAAATCATTAAGTAAACGGTGTCAATCGCAAGGCATCATGAATTTTAACAGAATTTCAATCTGACTAAATAAAAGATGAAAATGATGAAGAGATAGTGAATCTCAGCGGGCTCTTGAATCATAAAATAAAAGTTGTTCATTAAAACCGCTACTTTGTACACAAACCACTTTTTTATCCAGAAAAAATTCTGTGCTTTGAAAACATTTTGTTTCGTTTTTACACAAAGTCCCGTGCGATAAAAAAAAAACTGTTTTCATTGGAAATAGTTTTCTTTTTTCTTACCGAGGGGGAAAAAAACTCCCGCTTAAAGGTTTCGAATATATTTAAATTATACAGTCAATCTCGACAACAAAGTCTTGCATTCAGAACGCGCGTGCTTTTACAATAACCACAAAAAATGCAACTGCGTACAAAAAAAATTTGGGAAATTTTCACCGGGAGTACATTCCTCGCTCACAGCCGTTGCGCGCTCGGCATGGCTTCTCTACGTCCTCGTCGAACCTTTGACCTTTGACGCAGTTTGATAAAAAAAAACATTTGCGGTGTTTTTTTTGACCACTTTTATTTCATACTCTTTGGTTCTTTCGGTAAAGTCACGTAGGTATAAAAATAACAAATAAAATATATCAGGTCCTCAGGCCGCTTGCGATCGAAACGTCGTGATATATAATTTTTTATTTTATTTTTCTACCTACGTGACTTTACCGAAAGAACCAAACAGTGTGGATTCCTGAAGTCACGAAAGCTTCAAATCAAGATTGACACTTTTATTTCAATAAGCCCGAAGTGTCGCGCGACGAGACGACGTGCCCTTTTAAACCAACGGCGCAGCAGCGCCTCGGCCCGTGTTTTAGAATTGGCCCGGGGAGAAAGTAGATTTCACAGAACTACGTCTGAGATCCCTTCCAGTGACTTTTCCAGTGCTGTTAGCGAGCGCCTATGAAGGCCGGCACGACACACGAGGGGGTGGGTGGCCAGCATCACGCCCGACCATCTTTGTCTCCCCAGTGGCGATGTTTACACAGGTACTCACTTGAGGCTGAGTCAACATAGGGGAGGCCCGGGACCCAATCATATATTTGAAATCACCACCGACGTTAGCAGCGGCCGGCGTTCGTAACGCAAGTGCGCAAACCACTGCACCATCACTCCCCACGCTAACACACACACAGGCATACAAACACATACATACCCACGCAGAGTAACACAGTGCACAGATACACACACCCGTGATTAAACGTGTGATAGTCACTGGTGTTAGCGGAAATCGAACTCAGGCCGCCGGGTTCGTATCGCAACGCGCTAACCGCTATACCACCGCTCCCCACTATGCAGTATATATACAGCACACACGTAGGAGTGCTGAAGTTTCCCACGTAAACCCTGCAGTGACACCGATGTCATTAATTCGGCGCTGGAACACTGTACAACTCAAATATTGTTGTGATGTTTCGCGTGGCAATTGTTGGTCATGCTGACACCATCGAGTCGCTTCGCTTGAGAAGTGTTTCACTCGTGGGTGGAGTCTAAACGAGGGTCTCAGAGATACAGACTGCACTTTGACCCATAAAACACTTGGTCACCTCTGAGCCACTATCTTATCAACGTGTTTCATTGCTTCACAGACAAAGGACTACTCACATAGCCCGACAATCACCCATACAAACCTCGCTGAGTCTCAAGGCTACTTTTCAGGAGGGTTCTGCTGAGGACGTTTGACCAACTCCTCTACTCAATCTGAATATTGTTATTGTTTATAAAACATATATTTATCTTGGTAGTGTGACAGTGTATCCGTGTGGCAGGGCAGCGGCATTCCAGGATTAATGCCAAGGATTGAAAGAACAGAAACAAAACCTTCCAATATATGGAGATAACCTGCCAGCAACCTACATGCTGTGCTGCCCGTGTAAGATTACAACTTAGTTCAATGGATTCATAGCTCGGTGCACTAGCAGCCTACCCAGAGCTGGAATGTAGCTCAGTTAAATTCCTTTTATTGAGATGGTAATTGGGTTCCCCGGAATGCTTTGCTAGGTGGTTTGAGCCTTATTCTCACAATAACAAACCCTTCCCACAATGCAATGTACCAGCAACATGTGATACGTTTGACTTTCAATGTGAATGCGTTTGTGTAGCGGTAATATTTTGCAATTACTGAAGGGGATGTCTCGTTTTCCAACATCGACTATTCGGTAACCATACATATGCAAATGCAAATGTGAACAAAAAAAACTGGGCATCAGAAAGGATGTTTAATTTGTAATTCTCATCAGGTCCCATGATGTAAAAGTTCTAAACTCCAACTTATTATCCCCGCTACCTGCTACTGGCCTCTATATCAATGGGCTGAGAAGGGGGGTCGGTGCATGACACGGCGCCGATGAAATCGTTTTTTTTTTTTAAGCTCACATCGTTGTTGGCGAATGTGTTGCGTTTTTTGTGAACTCAATTAAAATATGTTAATTACTACAGCTTGTAAGTTGATGGATGAGGTGATGAGCTCTGGGCCACCACCTTTAACACGTCGGCTTTCGCGACCAATATCATCCATAATATAGGGGTGGGTTTTTATAGATCTCGAAAATATAAATGCGTCGTAAAACTCAGTCGTAAATAAATGTGTGGTTTTGCTCTCCAACACACCGGTGTGCTGTACTCGTAACGAATTGGCATGTTCTGTTTACGTGACAAACCTTACCAATTGGCTGTGTCGGGTGGTGGCGGGTTTAACGACGACACATTTATATTTACTCGATCTAATTTTAAAATAAAACCACAATATTATGGACCACCACCCTTGTTACCACCTTTGACCTAAGTGTATAAAAAAATAAAGACGCGTGACCAAGAATTCGTCATCACGCGAAACCAACATTGTCCGGAGCGCCGCCTAGCGGACAGAACGAGGTACGTTACAGCCGGTGTGGAAAAATAGAAACGGACCTGGGCGTTGAAGGATAAAGCCTAGAGATGATTCAAGCCACTCGTGCTACGGGCAATTGTACGAACGATTAGAGTGTATCATGATCATTAATCTCTGCACATTGTTGACCCAGCAAAAGCCTCAATGAGTCTTTATAGGACTCTTTTCTGGGAGAGGTGGCGCTAAGTTTTTGTAGGAGGCGGCGACGCATTGCTCGGCGTTTCCCAATCAAGTAATTTATGCACGAATAATTTGTTGTTGTTGCTGTAAAGTTTGGACAATGACGCCGACACACGATGGCTTACTGTTCCTAGAATAACGTCACGGGAACGTTAACGTGTACTGTGCAGCAGACGGCGCCTATCTTTTGTGGCGAGTACAAGCCGTCGTGTTGACCAGGGCGGCCTGTCTGATGCGAACCGCGAACATCTGCAACGAGTGGCGAGCGCGCGTGCTTTTGCCACTGGGCCACGACACCAAACAAACGCATGACTTTAAAATATACATTACTAGCAACAAGCTCAGTCAATCCGTCAACATCGTGACATCACCACAATCATCACTCACCTATTCCGACCGTTATCCTTGCCGTTAGACACCAGGTAATGCTGCTGCTGCTGTTGCTGCTGCTGCGATGACAGTTGCAACTGCTGCACGTGCTGCTGCTGTTGCTGCTGATGATGTTGATTCGATTGATGATGCTGGTAATGTTGCTGATAGTGTTGTTGTTGTTGCTGCTGCTGTTGCTGCTGCTGTTGTTGCTGCTGCTGCTGCTGGTGATAGTTGTACTGATGGTTGTTGTTGTTATTGTTATAATTCCACGCCTTTGCAGACACTGGTGTCATGGCGAAGATGATGAAGACAACGACGTGAACCATGGAAGAGGAGGAGGGAACAGGACAGCTTCTGAAGTCTCGGCGAACACGAGGCATCTTGATGCGGTTCCGCCACACAATTTGACAGACACGTGCTCTCTCTCACACACAGGTGTATGGACACGCGCACGCACGCACAGGTGTATGGACACGCGCACGCGCGAGTGTTTCGCTGCGTTAAGGTTTAGGCGCGTGGTCTGGTGTCGAAGACTTTTCTTGTTTTTTCCTTGGGAGATGCGTGTTGGCGAATTCGCGAATGTCAGAGGCAGGGCTCGCAGATGTTCCGTGAGCCACGAGCGATGGGCGGGTGACGGCTGCGTGATGGGGTCAGTGGAGGGTTGATGAGTCGGCGATGGGTGAGTGAGTGATGGGTGGATAAGTAGGTGATGGAGAGGTGAGTTATGGGTGGATGAGTCGGTGAAGGATGAGTGAAGGGTGGATAAGCGGGTGATAGGTCAATGATGGGGTGGACAGGTGAGTAATGGAGATGGTGAGCGATGGATTAATGGGTGAGCGACGGGTGGATAATCGTGGTTGGTCAGTGATGGCGAGCCGTGGGTGTGCGTGCGTTGTGTAATGAGTTCTGGGTGGGGAGTGAGCGATCGAGGAGGCGAGTGATGAGTGACTGGTGGACGAGTGGGCGATGTATGTGCGGCTAGCTGGATGGTTGAGTCATCAATGGTATCGATGAATGACTTCACGCTGATTAATCGCTTGTGCGTATCTTTTCACTCGCCGATGTGGAGTTCGCTACGTCGCGGACCCAGCCGTTAAAATCGACGCATTCCCCTCTCCACACAGCATCGCCAATAATAACAATAATGACGATCGCGTCGCAGTTGGCGAGCTCCTATTAAGGCCCGGTGGAGCAAATCAACCTCGAACTTTACGAAATAACCAAAAAAACACAGATGGAAAACACCACGTGTCTTATCCCCACGTGCACGCCGATTATCCGTGCATCAACACGCGCCTCCAAGTTCTGCACACGGCACCGTTCAAAACAAAAATGCGTCTCGCGTTCTGCTGGGAGTCTTCGCTGGGTCGCCACTCGGTTCCTCACGCCCTCCTTCCTCTCCCTGCCCCTGATCTCTCTCTCTCTGTCTCTCGTTGTATATCTTCACCTGTTCGTCACTCCTCTTAATTGCGTATCTTCCTTAATGTTGCGAACGAGATGTGTGCGGGTTTTCTCTTCCTCGCTGTCAGAACTTCTTTCGCGCTGCCCGCGTGTCGTCTCCCCCCCCCCCCCCTTTGATCGTCTCTCTACCTCGTCGCAATCCTCCCTTTCTTTCTCCCTCCACGAAGTCCTCTTCCCAGGAGCTCTTCTTGTCTCGCGCTTCTCTCTCTCTCTAAGTCTTCACTTGCCAAGTTTCGTTCCTTTTAATTCTCCCCTCTCGCGATGTGACTTCTCATTCCTAGAGTTAGTGCGTTTCTACCTCCTCGTGTTGCTGTTATTTTATTATTTTTATTCTTCTTCTCAGTTTCACTTCTCGTTAAATCCCCCCCCCCTCCTCCTCCTTCTTCCTCCTCCTCTTCCCTCGTGTATTTGTATCCCTCCGGTAACTCCGCTTCGTCTCGCTCCTAGAACTCCCGATCCTTAATCTCGTCCTTGCATTAAACGCCACTTCCCCTTCCTCTGATTCTGTTTGTCGCGATAACCAATGGATGACGAATTGTATTCTTGGTTTTCTCGATCCGAACTTATTCTCTTTAATGCTCCGCTTGATATCGTCCGAATCCCGCTCCGTCTCCTCTTCTCGTCCTTTGCTGTCCCCCTTCTCTGCCCACCTCTTCTAAGCCCCCATCGCCGTCCCTCCCCCTCTTCCCATGCCGCTCGCTGCCTGTCGGAGACGCGTGACGGAGGAGAAGAGCCACACATCACAAACACAAACGCCAAACATCCCCCCCCCGGATCGCCTTTAGCCGCACACTGTTGGGGCGAGTGCTGCTATCGAGACATCTCTGAAGGTCGGCGCCGTACACCACGTGGCCAACACAAAGCTCGGCCGCCGTTGTCTCCCCAGTGCTGATGTTTACCCACCGCACCGAGTACTCATTTAAGGCTGAGTCGACCTCGTAGATTGGTTAATAAAATCACCGCTGTTTTGGGCCGCTGTACCAGACATGATAGACTCTCACGCACAAACTCAACAACAACAATCGCCACTACGTAGCGGTGGCGTCACCAATGAGCTTGTGCCAGGCTAGGGTCACTTTGAGGGCACGTGAAGTGTCAGAGGCTGGAGGTCACGGGACAGACCCAGGCGCCACGGGTTTGACTGAGATGAAACGCAGCAGGGAGCACAGGTGGTAGGTGCATGCATCTGCCAGTCATCTCAGTCAACGCACAAACTCTCCGCATACCCTCACAACAATACGTGGTGACACAGGGAGACAAAGGGAGACAAAGGGAGACAAAGGCGGTCGCGCACGTGTGGCTCTGAAAGCCCCAACCGCCTTAATAGGGGCTCGCTAACAGCACTGGCCCCTGCAGCCTGTCAGGCGAAACAGGTGGATGTTTGATTGCGTGTGCGTATCTGTGCATCAGAGGTATCACTGACAGAGACAAAGATCCTCCGTATAGCCTTAACAGACTGTTGGGGCAAGTGCTGTTAGCGAGCACCTGTTAAGATAAGCACAGCACACGATGAGTAGTGGGTAGCCAGCACTACGCCCGGACGCCTTTGTCTCGCTCGTGGCGAAGTTTACACATCGCAGCAGGTACTCATTTACGGCTGAGTCGACCTGGAAGAGGCTCAGTAACCGGTTCGGATATTCGTCGCCGATGCTGGCCATGAATGGAACTCGGGACGCTCGATTCGCAGCGCAGCACGCTAACCACTGCGCCACCGCTCCCCACACAAACTCATGCGTAAAAAAAAGCACAAACTCCTCACTGCACGCTCACATTGTCACTCTTGCACATTCTCAGACACACCCTCACACTCTCACTCACCCTCCCACTCTCACTCACCCTCACACTCACACTCTCAGACACACCCCCACACTCTCACCCACCTTCACACTCTCACTCACACTCTCAGACACACCCCCACACTCACTCACACAAACCCTCACACTCTCACCCACCCTCACACTCACACTCTCAGACACACCCCCACAGTCAGCCTCACACTCTCACTCACCCTCACACTCACCCTCACACTCTCACTCACCCTCACACTCGTCACCCACCCTCACACTCGTCACCCACCCTCACACACCCTGTCACACACTCCTTCGCTGTCATACACTCTCACATACTCTCATTCTTACACTCACTCTCACGCACGACTGTCACAACCTCTGTCCCACTCTACTCACACACCCTCACTCACTGTCACACTTTCATATACTCTCTCTCTCACACCCCCACTCACTCACTCACCCTGACACTCTCACTCACTGTCACACTCTCACACTCTCACTCACTCTCACGCACTCTCACACACCCCCACTCACCCTGACACCCTCACTCACAGTCACACTCTCACACACTCTCACACTCACACACTCACCCTGACACTCACAGTCACACTCTCACACACTCACTCACTCTCACACACCCCCATTCACCCTGACACCCTCACTCACTGTCACACTCTCACGCACTCTCACATACTCTCACGCACTGTCACACTCTCATACTCTCTCACACACTCTTACACATCCTCACTCATCCTGACACCCTCACTGTCACACTCTCACACCCTCTCACGCACTCTCACACACTCTCAAACACTCTCACGCACTGTCACACTCTCATACTCTCTCACGCACTCTCACACACTCTCACTCACTGTCACACTCCCACTCACTGTCACACTCTCACGCACTCTCACACACTCTCACTCACCGGGAGGTCTCTCTGCTCTCCACTCGTCCCAAGGCGCTGCTTGGTGCGTGACGGTTCGCGCCGTGAAGCGACCTGATGATGAGTGCGGCTCCTGCTGCGTGATCAGAGGCAGCGACTCTACAGGGAGAGGGAGAGAGAGGTGGGGGGACAGGGGGCGGGGTTGGAGGGGGGCAGATGAAGGGTGAGCGAGGGGGAGTGGGGTGAGAGGTAGGGAGGGAGGAAGGAGGGAGGGGAGAGGGAGGGAGGGGAGAGGGAGGAGAGATGAAGGTAATAGAGAGGGGGGGTGAGTGGGAGTGGGAGGGATCGAGGGGCGAGGTGAAAGAGAGAGTAGGAGGGAGAGAGGGCAGAGGGAGAAGAGATCATTCTGTCTCTTGTATAGCATTTTAAGGAAACTAGGAGGAAAAAAAACATAACCGTTGTGTGTTGACATTGGTAATCCATGCAATGGCATCACGAGTTGCTTGGTGCATCATGCCCCCCCCTCCCCCCCTGGCCTCCAGTGTACGCGTGTCATGGGCAGTGGTCGGTTACGTGGTGAACAGATTTCCCCTTCACCACACTCACAAATGGGGCGACTTTCATCTTGAGAGACGCGAAGGGAATGGAGAGAGAGGGAGTGAGAGGGTTTGAGGGGGTAGGGAGGAGAAAGGGAGGGAAAGGGGGGGGGGGCAAGAGAGGTAATAGGGATAGGAGGTGAGAGAGGGGGGGTAGAGAGAGGGGGTAGAGAGACAGGGGGTAAGGAGAGCAGAGCGTGAAATCTTTTGTGAAATATTTCATTTAAAAAGGGGGTGGGGGGGGTACATAAAGCAAAGCATAAAAAAACTAAATGATGAACGAAGCAAAGTGCCGACTACACCGAGCATCTTCTTGTTTCCACTGATCGTAAAAAAAGAGAGAAAGGCTGAACAGAGAGGGAGTGAGTGCACGGGGTGAGCAGAGTGACAGGTTAGGGAGGAGTGACAGGGGGTAGGGAGAGACAGAGTGTGAGAGGTGGTGGAAGAGAGACGGGGAGTGGATGGAGGTGATGGTGAGCGAGAGAGGTGGAAGAGGAACCCACGTGGATTCAATGAAACGAAAATTAATCAAATAAATCCGCAATCGCAGCTGCAGAAGCGGCGGCACTGTACGTGCGTTGCGTAACGACCCATCGACCCCTTCCCAGCGTTGCGCGTCGGTCAGCCATGGGCTGGTTGTGCTAGCAAAGTACTTTCAGCAAGCAGCTGTTATGGAATTAAGTTGCAAATTTTTTTGTCGTTGTTGTAACGAGGCGGTGAGAAATCACGCGGGCAGGGTGTGAGTCTCATTGTGCAAGAGTGACCTGGGCAGAGCCGTCCCGAAACTACGGCGAATCGGGGAGACCGCCCCGGGCCCCGTGCTTTGGGGGGAGGTGGTAGGGGGGGGGGCGACGCGCTTCGACATCAGACGTAATACTTGTAATACCGGTTTAGTTTGAAGGCGTCAGAGTGGCCCACACAATGGGATTTGCTCCGGTCCCCCCACGCCCCTCTAATGGACGTCCCTGGGACCTGAGGCCATTGGTCTGCCAGTAGGGGGGCGATTGATCACTGCTGCTTCGTGATCCTAATTGAGTCATCTTGCGGTGTAAAGTGTGGGCAATCCCCCACCCACCTCCCCAGCGTGGAAGAGTAGGCCCTCAAGGTACCCTCGAGAGAGAGGCCCTCTTCGAGGCTCTCGAACGCGGTGACACTTTCCGCCCAGCAGCGGTGGCCCGTGCAAGCAGGCGCAGGGCCGCGCCTTCATCCTTCTTCATGGTTTCGACGTTTCTAATGTTCAGCCCAGGTGAGAAGCTCGGGAGACCAGGGATGAATCTCAATTTGCGTGGAGTGACCAGGAGCATCAGTCTGCCGGCAGGGAGCGATTGCCGCTGCGCGTGGCTTTGCTACGATCTCCCGCATCTCCGAATTGGCACGGTCGGCTACGTACGGTGCGAAAGAAGTGCAACGTACGCACGGTGTACGGTTGTTACACGCGCAGTAATGATGAGGGCGGCCGCTGGATTCGAGCCGTGCACCTCTGGTGCGAGCGCAAGGCTGTGGCAACGGCTGGGTAAGGGGCGGTGTGACGAGAATCACGCCCGGTCGCCTTTGTCTCCCCCAGTGCTGAGGTTTACACACGGCGCCAGGTTACTAATTTAAGGCTGAGTCTACCTAGGGGGAGATCCGAGACCGGTTCAAATATTCGCCACTGTTATTGGTCGCGAGCGGGATTTTTAAGTCGGGTCGCCGGGTTCGTAACCACAGCGCCACCGCTCCCCACTGGAGTTCTCACAAAGACCCCCCGTGTAGCCTTAACAGACTGCTGGGGCAAGTGCAGTTAGTGAGTAGCACCTCTGAAGGCCGGCACAGGCACACGAGGGGGTGGGTGGCCAATACCACGCTCGGCCGCCTTTGTCTCCCCAGTGGCGATGTTTATAAACCACAGCAAGCTCTCACAGACACACACACACACGTGTGTGGGCACACGTGTGTGTGTGTGTGCCCACAGTTTTTGCATCTCCGAGCATATTTTGCAACTGCGAGGTTCACAACAAGTGCTGCTGCCGATTGTTTGAACATAATGAGGCGTTTGTTAACCTGCAATCATGAACTCACTTTCTTTCCCCTGACTTCCCGCGGGACTTTGGCGGTGTACAAAAAAACACGTTTACAACTTTCGGCTATTCATGTAAATATTGAGAACGATATCAAGGCTACAGTGACTTTGTTTTCAAGGTGGGTACTGCGGGTGGGTCATACGCAAACTTAAGAGGGGGGGGGGTGACGAGGTGGGGGCACTGAAGTTCTTATAGTATAACTAAAATTATCTTATAAAAACATTTTTTTATTTGACCAGGTAAGGCTGGAGAGCTCTATTTCAGAAGTGACCTGGCTATCACAAACGATAGCTCAACGAAGTGGCTTTATTATCATGTGCAAATTTACTCAGCCATACTTACCTAACCTAAAAAGGTAAAACACTTGACGATGGTACTGGTGCTGCTGCTGCTTTGCCAGTGGTGCACAATGCCACAACAACAACAACACGTTTCGTGTCAATAACAACAATCTGCGGCATTTAAAGAAAAACATGACAGGCGACCTTTCGGGCAATCGTTCGCTCTTCATAGTACACGCTCAAACAAACTTTAAACAAATGTTAATAACCGCCAGGACAGCATGAGTTGACGGTGCGACCCACTTTGGTCTGCCGTGCATTCCACTCTGGCTCTCGGCCGCTGTATGATTGATCTCAGTGATGACTGCTAAACGAACTTGAAACTATTAAACTAAAACTATTTTATATAAATACATAATAAATACATGAATAAAAAAGGAAACTGTTTCTTTTTATTTCACCAGGTAAGTCCCACTGAGCTACATAGATATTTTTCAGAAGCGACCTCGCCATAAATGCTTGTTTTAGAGTTTTTTTGGAGGGAAAAACCAGAAGACCCGGAGAAAATTCACGCGACCACGGGGAGATGGTGCAAACTACAAATACACGGGCATCGTCAGGGTCGGGATCGAATCCACGACCTCCTGAATACCAGGCGAGGTAGTTAACATCTCGCCACCGTGATGATGATGAGAGAGACACCGCACACTCCAAAAAAACAACAGGTGTCAGGGTCGGGATTGAACCTACGACCTCCCGCATACCAGGCGAGGTAGTTAACATCTCGCCACCGTGGCGCCCCTTAGAAGAGGGGGGGGGGGCTCAGATTTTACCTCCCACCCCGGATGCTACAGAGCTGAACGAGATGGAGCGGCGGTGGCGCAGTCTGTAGCGCTGTGAAACCCAGCGACAGCCTAAGTTCAATTCCCGGTCACGGCTAACATCGGTGGCGAGTGATCTGTGATCCAGCACTGGGGTTGCCCCTCGCACCAACCGTCGCTGACAGCCCTCCGTCTCGTTGCCGTATCTTAAAAAAAACCGATAACTGGGTTTTAACCCCATTTTTTGCATGCAGTTATTGATAACCCGCCTAAAAAAATCGGTTTAACCGCGGGAATTCACACATCATACGTAAACGCTCACATGGATTCACACACAGACAAATATATCCCGTATATCATGAGGCCTCCTTTGCCAATACCAAAATATAATAATAGTTTTTCCCCTTTTTTCCCGGCAGTTTTGTTGCTAGAAAAAGGGGACAAAGCCTATTATTATCTCCCATGTAGCCTACACAGACTGTTGGGCCAAGTGTTATTAGTGAGCACCTTATAACGGCCGGCACGGCACAAGAGTTGGTCGTGTAGCAAACACCACGCCCGGCCGCCTTTGTCACCCCTGTGCCTACATTTACACACAACGACGAGTACTCGTTTAAGGCTGAGTCGACCTAGGGGAGGCCCAGGACTGGTTCAGATATTCGCCACTGATATTGTGAGTGAGCGGAAATCAAACTCAGGCGGCCAGGTTCTTAGCTCTGTAACGCTGACCACTACGCCACCGCTCCACCACACACACGCACGTATATATACGTTAACAGACACACGCGTCTGTGCATAAGTTAGAACTCCCTCCCTTCCCTCGCTCTGCACTGCTTAGGAATGTGCCTTAAACGAGAATCGTACACCAATTTTCCCCAAGTCTGGCCCAAGGTCACACACAGAGGACTGGGGGCAGGGGCGGGGGGGGGGCGGGCTTGGGTTGGGCTACAGATGGGTTCACTGCACACTCCTGCACTGCACCTTGCCCCGGAGCAAAGGTCAGAAATGTTTAAAAAGGAAGGGGAAAACACACGCGCGCGCACGGGCACACATTTATGTTTGACTGCAAGCTATCCCCTAGAATGACCGACATAAATGCCGGTGTGTCAGCCCCATCCATCATGCGAGTCAGCGCTGGGCCCTATCTTTAACCTGGCGAGGGCCCTTGTCAGAGATCCAGTGAAAGTGTGACGCCTGTTAGCTGTCATCCTGGCTTGACGCCTCCTACCACGATACTGGCCTCGTCTCTTTCAGAACTCATGGGCGAGGAACGGCCCTCTCCGAACAACTGCAGGTAGGTGAGGCTTGTAGGCAAATAGAGCTGCATCCTTTGAGGTAGGCAGCAAGGTAAGCTTGTAGGTTCTCAGGTAGGCAGGTAGGTGGGTTTGTGGAATTACACATAGGGAGGCAGGCTTGTAGGCTTTGAGGCAGGCAGGGTCGGATTAAGATTTAGTAGGCCCCGGGGCTACAGGTACTGTGAGGCCCCCAGTAATATTTTCAAAAGGAAAACAAAGTTAAATAAAAAAATTAATGTATTTGTACAAGGCTAACAACAAATACAATTCAGCATTCACAACAGAAATAACTTTTCACTTAATCTCTGGAGGCCCCTGGGCTACAGCCCCTAAAGCCCATGCCTTAATCCGGCCCTGTCGGCAGGTAGGTTGGCTAGTAGTGGGCGATGTTGCAATATGTCTTTACCCAATTCATTAATTTGCAGGTAACTTTAAAACGTAACTCGTTTTTTTACCGTGACTCCAGCACGACACGGCCTACTCTTTTTCGAATACGGAAACGTCACAGGCCCTTCGCCGTCCATTGTGAAGCAGTACGGCGTGAATCTTTGGTTCATAGGCCGGCATTATTAATCAGGGCAGCAGCCAGGCTCGAACCGCTGAACCTCTGCAACAAACGGTGAGCGCGCTACTGGTCGGCCGCTCCACGGTCCAGTGGTTTGGCAGATTGTGAGATACTCAGGTATGCAGTCTTGTAGGGAGGTCTGTAAATAAATAGGTAGGTAAGTGGAAGTTCTATTAACCAAAATAGGCTGGTAGGCTGACAAGCATATCTGTGTGTGTGTGCGGGACAACTTAATAATGTAAACCACATTAGACAGCTCTTCCATGGGACTCTGAAGTCGAAAGTAGAGACTAAAAAAGACAAAGATCCCCCGTATAGCCTTAACAGACTGTAGGGGCAAGTGCTGTTAGCGAGCACCTATGAAGGCCAGAACGGTACACGAGGGGGCGGGTGGCCATCACCACGCTCGGCCGCCTTTGTCTCCCCGGTGGCGATGTTTACACACCGCACCAGGTACTTATTTGAGGCTGAGTTGACCTAGGGGAGAACCCAGGACCGGTTCAGATAATCGTCACTGGTGGTGTTGGCCGTGAGCGGAAATCGACCTCGGGCCGCCGGATTCGTAAGCACAGCGTGCTAACCGCTACAACAACTGCTATTCGCCACTAAGTGGTAGTGACGTCACCACGACGCTTGTGCCAGGCCATGTACACCGCTACACTACCGCTCCCACACACACAGGAGCAACGAGTTCAGGAAGAAGGAAAAAAACCCATTTAAGTTATATGAACCGGACGCATTTGTGGTGTACAACGTGTGGCTTGGGGTTTAAGGGTAGAATTAGCGCTGGTTAATTCCATTCTCTTCACGGATTTTCGGTGAACTCGAAGCCAAAAATGCCACAGTGGTGTTTTAATCTCAAAGGCCGAATGAGGGCAAAAAACATTGGCAGCTCAATCAACGTTCGCGGTGGAGCCGTGGTGCAGCGGTTTGCCCAATACGTCACGAGCCTGGTCGCCTGAGTTCCAATCCAGGCCGTGCGTGTCATTCAGCAGCAAACGATATCTGAAACGGTCGCGGGCCACGCCACTTCGTTAAGCGTGGTGATGTTTGGTCCAGCCACCCCCATGACCGACACGGCATAGGGAGGCCTATCACACAGCAGGGCATCGAGAGAGGGCTGCCGACCTACACGTGTGGTGTAACTTCGAGCCTTATCCCCTCATATTTGTGGTGGGTTTTCTCCGGCTACTCCGGTTTTCCTGCAGCAAGCCACGCGCTCATTGACGGAATTGGCAAAACGTTCCAATGTATCGGGACCCTCTTGAAAGGTATTCCTGAGACTCAGGCTTCCTGGATGAATAGTAACGGTTATTGGGTTGATGGTTTCAACTACAGAGGTGGGAGGAAGTGCGGGGGAAGGGAAGAGGGGGGGGGGGTACGTGGCTTTGCCTTCGGGCCCAAGCTGACTCGATGTATGAGGGCCCATCTGTGCGGTCAGCAGGCATTTCATTTGCCTCTTTCTAAAATTCCCAAACTGAAAGCAGCTGTCGTTGAAATGATGGTTAATAATTATCGACGCACAATCTCTGTCCAAAGAAAACAAACAAACAAACACGGCAGTCGGCTCATGTTGGCTCAGGAAGTCTCCCTCGTGCTGAGTATTCTATGGGAGTAATAGGGGACCCCAAAGAGTGACCAATGTATAAGTTAGAAAAAAGGGTTTGCACATAGAAGACCCGATGCAGGCAGTGATGAGAAGGAAACTGGCACTAAATCTTGACTTAAAGCTTTCGTGGCTGCAGGAATTCATATTCTTTGGGTCTTTCGGTAAAGTCACGTAGATAGGTTCAAAGAAAATAACAAAAAATGACGACGTTTCGATCGCAACACAAGCGATCGTCATCCCTATCCTGATGACGACCGCTTGTGTTGCGGTCGAAACGTCGTAGTTTTTTTAGTTTTTTATTTGAACCTATCTACGTGACTTTACCGAAAGACCCAAATAATATGAACTGGTATGACTAGTTGGACACACGTGCTGGATGGACCACAACAGGAAAATGTAAATGTGTTTTGTTCGGGAAAATGGATGGACCAGGAAAGAGAGGAAGACCTAACAGAGAATGGATTGACGACGACACGAGAGCGATTGGTGCCAGAAAGTTGTGGCCACTACGTGAGCATATTGACACAAAGTAGAGGAAAGTGGAACCAAATGACGACATGTGCAGTGGGCACCTGCGGGGCTATCTGGCCATGGATCGTGATGATGATGAATAGTGGGGCGAGGGGGGGGGATGTCCCCCGATTGAAGAGCAGTGCGCCTCCATTCAGAGCTCAGGTGACTCAATTTAAAGAGTCCATCACAGCTAATGTTGCAGTAGCTTATTTTTCTCTGCCCGATCCTGCTTCAGCTGCACCGTCTACCCGTGACTTAGAAAGTGTATATACAAATAAATCCCACTGCATCTCAAGATTCAGCACGAATAGGGGAGGCATGCACGTCCAAAGCGTTGCAAGAGGATTGTGTTTTGCAGTACTGCAGGAGATTATGGGTAGAATTGTATAGGCCAAACAGAGAGAGCCCAAGACTGCATTATCGTAGAGGAGCCAAAGAAGACACTGCATAGACCAGGCATCGGCAGCCAAAATAACAAAAAGAGGCTTAAATTTCGATTTTTTTTTTCGAAATCGGTCAAAACAAACCTCAACATTTTCAGAGCCGTAATGCATCACGGTTAATACAAGACTGCGGTCCTTGATAAATGACGTTACGAATCAGTCCTCATGAGAGCCGCATGCGGCTGCCGGCCCCCTGACATAGACAAAGAGAGAGAAACGCAGGACAGGAGAGAAGAGGAAGGTCTTGAGAATGGATTTGAGCAAAAGGGATCTCGACATTGTGGCCTGCCAGAAGCGCATCTGACAGCGCGCGCGCGCGACACGGTGGCCCTCTTTGTTCGCTGGCGAGCCAAAAGCCCCCGCTGCGAGGGTGACCGGAGTTCCCGTGGCGGTTCGCGTGACGGCGATGGGCACGTTGACACGCGACCGAGTTGCGAAACAGAGACGCGACAGAGTTGCGTTCGCAGAGAGCGGTGAAGGTCGTCCTCGAAAGGAAATTGCGAGCGCCGTTCAAATTCGCCTTCGGTGGCCGGGGTTGCGGGACCACGCGTCGGCAGCCACAGCACTAAGCTATAAAACTACACTTTTTTGTTTTATATTACCAGGTAAGGCCCACTGAGCTGTATCAGAATCAGAATATTTCTGATATGGCAGAATATTTATTGATACTGGAGGGAATCCTATGAGCTATGAAGTTATTTTTCACAGATGTCCAGATAGCTCTCTTTTTTAAGTTAGCTCTTTTTTCTAAAGCGACCTGGCCGCAAATGACAGCTCAACCACGCAGCTTATCGTGCGGAGATTTATAACAGACAAATACTCTAGAAGCATGTTTCTAGATGTGGAGGGGAAAAAAACGTCAATGCCACGGGCTCGCTTCTTCACCCCCACCAACCCCTGCGTCCACTTAGTGCCCAAGCAAAGCGAGATTAGGGCACGGAGCACGTTTGACTCGGCGTGTTTATCTTGAAAACTCAGCCGCGTATAATTGTTGTGGGGCGGTAATTCAATTCCCCGCAGCCTCAACAAAACCCAGTTAAAGCTTCTCAACAAAGGAAATTCAGATCCCTCCATTTAGCCGGGATTTACCGTGAGTTCGGTGGGTTTGTGGGTAAGTGCCATTGTTCGTGAGCACCTGTTAAGGAGTCCACGGGGTGGGGTTTAGGCCCTCGTGCGTGAAGGCACTTGGCAGTGATGTGGCCGGCAGCATGAATTCCCACCGACTTTGTCTCCCCCGGTGTTAATGATGTTGACCGCGCCACTGTGCAGGTAGCCATTTCAAGGTGAGTTGGCGTAGCGGTGGGTGTCCGGAAAACGTTCAGATGCCAATTGTCCTCCGGATGATGGAATGTATCGTGGCTGACAAACGAACATGGGTCGCTAGGGTGGGAGGACACATGTACGTGGACACAAAAGAGACTAGCATTCCCCATGCAAACTTTACTAGACTGTTGGGGAAAGTGTTGTTATCGAGCATCTATTAAGGGCAGCACGGCACACGAGGGGGTGGGTGGCCAGTACCACGCCCGGCCGTCTTTGTCCCATCCAGTGGCGATGTTTACACACCGCACCAGGTACTCATTTGAGGCTGAGTCGACCTAGGGGAGGCCCAGGGCCGGTTAAGAAAATCGTCACTGATGTTGGCCGTGAACGGGAATCGAACTCCGGCTTCCTGGTTCATAGTGCAGCGCGCTAACCACTACACTACCGCTTCCCACATACATACGCACACATATGCACACGCACACACGTATATATCCCTGTTCTCCCTCCTGCTCAGGAAATGTCAAACATCCCTCTACCTGAGCCCCATTCCAGTCCCGTCAGCCCCTCCCTTTTGTAACCAGTAAATCTGACACCCACCCGACCCCAACCCCCAGCCGCCCACCCATCCACCCGCCAACCCAACCATCCAGCCACTCTTGTGCCTATCCAGCCTGTCACTCATCTACCTATCCTGTCCATTCGCCCAGCTATCTACTCAGTCACCAAAACATTCAACCAGCCACCCAGCTAGTCTCATAGCTACCTGCTCAGCCAATCAGCCGTCCAGCTACCTACTCGGTCACCCACTTATCTTGCCACCCACCCAGCTAGTTGCCCACCTACTTACCCAGCCACTCTCCAACCAACACACCTACCAAAACAACCGTCCAGCCCTCCTACCAAAATACAAAAACAAAGATTCCCCGTATAGGCTTAACCGACTTTTGGGGCAAGTGCTGTTAGCGAGCACCTATGAAGGCTGGCACGGCACACGACGAGGTTGGTAGCCAGCACCATTCCCGGCCACCTTTGTCTCCCTAAAGGCAATATTTTCACGCCACACAAGGTACTAATTTGAGGCTGAGTCGACCTAGGGGAGACCCGGGACCGGTGCAAATCATCCTTATTGGAGTTGATGGTCGCCAGGTTCGTAGCGCAGCACGCTAACCGCTGCACTACCGTTCCCACCGACCAACCACCTTCACACAGACATCCAACCACCTAATCACACTGTCACCCCGCAAACCCAAAGCAGTCACCCATCCGCACATTCGCCCAACCAACCACCCACCCAGCCACCCACCCGCCAGCACCCTGGTCTTACACCCTCCACCTTCAAAACACACCCATGGAATGTGCTTCCTACCCTGCCTGTACTAACCCATGCACTACGTTAGTCATTACAGAGAAAAATACACATAAACTAGCGTGAAGTCAGACAAGAGCAGAATAAAAAAAGTCCAGCTGTGATGGAAACACTGTGGTCAATGGAGGAGTGTTAACCCAGTGGTCCACCTTTCACCACTCCTCCTTCACTCACCCGCACTGACCAGAGTGGTGAAGTATGTACAAACAAGCCTATAATCCGACAGGGAGTGCGGAGGCCTTCACACAGAATATTGTCAAGGGCTGTGAATTATAATAAGAATAATTATTATTACTAAGTATTCTTAACTTGGTTATGCCAATGTTTTTGTTTTGCTTTATTCCCACATTTAAACGCCCACATTCTAATTCCCAGCTGTAAAACATTTACTGGGCAAAATGTGAAGTAATTAAAGGGGCACAATATAATCTCACGCAGATTAAATCTTGAAAATAAAACAAACGGTACAGTTTTCAGCATTCACATGTTATCATTTAGGACATTTGGGGCAGTGCTCATCGCTGTTGCCAATCTTCAAGCAATATTGGAAATTCCACATTATCATGGCATGACTGTTATCGGTAACACAACACTTATTTGTTATTGGCCCACAAAGGCAGTGGGTGGAAAGTCCACATTCTATTGGCAGAGCCCAGTCTCTCCTTCTCGAGCATCACATTTAGTGTTGACTCTCTTACCAACTTACCAAGTGGTGGAAATTCCACCTTCCTATGGTAGAGCCAATACGTATAGCCTCACCAGGTGTGTCTCGCTTTACACACCTTTTATGATGACTATGACCATGACTACACTGAGGATGATGACGCTAATGTTGCTGCTGCCGATGATGAATTCTGATGATGATCGTCATCAGCAGCATCATCAGCCATGATCTATCCCCTGCTTGATTAAGGCCTCCCCATGTCGCCACCATCTCCCCTAGTCCCAGACGTCACAACCCATCTCGCTTCTGTAAATGATCTTCTCCCATTGCTCCATCTCCAAGGTGCCATTCCTTCACCAGTCTTGTTTATCTGCTATCATCCTTTCTTAGCCATGTATCCTGCCCCAATATCAATTTCGTCCTGCCCAAGACCACTTTTGTCCTTCCCAAGATGATGGCGGTGTTGATTTTGATGACTGATGCTATTTTGACATACTTTTGATGATAATGGTCCTGATCATCATCATTACAATAAACCAATGAAGACAACTGATGACGATGATCACAACAATAATGACACCAATGATGATGACGACGATGATCCAATCAGCCTCTGCTCACAGGAAGTAAATCCAGGAACGGAGTTCTGGATACAACACGACACCCTGTTACGTGCCCACCTCCCCACCCCGCACCGCTCGCCCCAGCGAAACCTCCCAGGGGTGTGGGGTTACCCCGCTGTCGGCCGGCTTGTCAACACAGGTGTGCCCGTGTTTACTTTTGAGGAACCCATTAGAAAGCAAACGGTGGCGAGGAGAGACGATGGGACGCGATCGGAGCTCGCCTGTGTCTGGGACCGGCGTGACATTTGTGGCCACAGTAGGGGGGTGGGATTGTCAGATGATCGGTGGCCCGGTGCTCTTCGCCAGGCCGCGTTTTGTAAACGTTCCCATGAGGCTGCCGGCTACCCGAGTGGACGCCGCAGCGGTCACGCCGCTCCGCTCGCCGCGCACCTCCTGACCACCTCCTTGACCTCGTGACCTCGTGCCGCCGGCCCGAATCCACTGGAATGCTCCCGCGGTGACCCTGTGCGGTACAGGGGGGCACCATGTCTCGTCCCCACACCGAGACGCCGTCGTCTCGTCCGATACGGAATCGTCGTTTGCCGTCTCCTCCGGTTGCACCTCCGATGAGCACGGTCGGCTACGTACGGTGTGAACGAAGTTCAACATTTCGATTTAAAGCTTTCATGACTGCACGGATTCATCTTCTTGGTTCTTTCGGTAAAGTCACGTAGAAGGGAAGTAATAAAATAATAAAAATGAAACATAATAAAATAATTCTCACGACGTTTCGGCCACAACGCAAGCAGCCGTCCTCAGGTGAAGAATGAAACACCACCAAGCTTGGAGCGTATATTTAAGCTGGGTTGGAGGGGGGAAGAAAGCGCCTTGACAAAATAATTTGCATATCAAGAGGAATTTAGCATATTTATGGGAAATGCATAGGAGGTGGGCGGGGGGTTCAAAGTCATATTATGCCCGTGCATTATGCAGGATTAGCAGCATCAAAGGGAGGGGATGTGGGTAGCATTAACAAAGGGAAGGAATGTTAATAGTATCAGCCGTGGCAGATCACTGTTACAATTCAGTGGGCTCACATTACATTGACTTCTCTAAGACAGAGGTTCTCTGCAAGCCATCTGGCTACCATGAGAGATTCGTTCATGAGGCGATCCACATATACAAACACAGAGACAATTTCAACCGAGAAGATGGATTCTGGCTCAGCAATCATTGGAAGGACGTAATAAACTATTTCGGATCTTAACTGATTGTGTTCACGTTTACAGTGACTTTCAGACCACAGTCCACTCACTGGCATTGACTAAATCTTGTATTCTCCGCAAGGAATGGATTCTTTGCTCCGCTGCAAGTCTCCTTTCACCACTCTCCCATTGACATATTTTGTTGCTTCCTCTTAGTATCTTTCACGCGACAGTCAATGGTTTAGTGTATAGCAGATTGTATAAATAGTATAAAATTGTAACGTTTAATACAATGTATAAGGTAATATACAGAATCGTAATTGTATAGTGAATATACAGCAGTGTGGTATACAGTAGGGTGGGTAGAATAATACTTAGGGTAATATTATAGTCGAAGGTATAGAGTGGTGTATAGTAATACAGTATATAATTTAATGTTGGGTTTATCTATGGTAGTATATAGTACGGAGTAGACCCGTGTTATGTAAGAGAAAAAAGTTTAGCTGGAAGCATATTATATTTTTTGCGACATAGAATTGTAATGTATTACTTACTGTTAGTAGCTCAGCTTATTGGAGAGTATATTTAGTATACAGATGATACTATGTCGTTTATACTTCCTTCTCTTTGTTAATGCTACCCCCCATCCCCTCCCTTTGATGCTGCTAATCCTGCATAATGCACGGGCATAATATGACTTTGAAACCCCCCGCCCACCTCCTATGCATTGGCCATAAATATGCTAAATTCCTCTTGATATGCAAATTATTTTGTCAAGGCGCTCTTCTTCCCCCCTCCAACCCAGCTTAAATATACGCTCCAAGCTTGGTGGTGTTTCATTCTTCACCTGAGGACGGCTGCTTGCGTTGTGGCCGAAACGTCGTGAGAATTATTTGATTATGTTTTATTTTTATTATTTTATTACTTCCCTTCTACGTGACTTTACCGAAAGAACCAAGAAGTTCAACATATGTACATACATTTGATACGGAACACTTTTCTGATTGAGATATGTATATTTATGTTGTCTAGTGCCCTTGTCTTTTATTGTGATAATATCCAATACGGAAACATGATGTGCTAGGTGCAGAACTATCGTCTCATCCGATGCAGAATCGATCTAACATCTGATACTCAAAACTTGTCCAACACAGAACCCTAATCTCATCTGCTACAGAATGATTATACAAATAAGGGACATTTGCCTGATATACTGTAGTGTGCTTGTTTCATCTGATGGAGAATCAATATACAATCTGATAGGTAACGCCTGTCTGAATCGGAATCAACATCTCATGCAATAAGGATTCCGTGTTTTGTCCAATACAGAACCTTCAACTCACTTAACACAGAATCGTCGTCTCATTGAATCGATTGGTTCGCGCACTGCGCTACCAACCCGGCGACTCGAGTTCGACTCTCACTCACGGCCAACGTTAGTGACGAATATCTGAACCAAGGTTCCTGGACCTCACCTATGTCGACTCATCCTTAAATGAGTACCTGGCGAGGTGTATAAACATCAGCACTGGCGAGACAGAGGCAGCCGGGCGTGGTGCTGGCCACCCAGCCCCTCGTGTGTCGTGGCAGCCTTCACAGGTGCTCGCTAACAGCACTTGCCCCAACAACCTACGGAAGCTACACAGGGGATATTTGTCTTTATTTATAAGCCTGAGGTTGGTGGATCACAGTGAGAGGGAACCATCGTCTGTGCGAGCTGCCAAACCCAATGAATTGTTGCGATTCAAAGCTGTGACTCAATTCACCCGTCATTTACATTGCGGTGAATTTAGCGGCCTCTAGTGACCGGCGGGGTCACACACGAAGCCACAACAAACAACACATGCGAATTGATAAAGATCAGTTCTTACATAATGCAAGTCGGTGCATATATCCTGGGCTTGAGACTCGATATTAATCGATAAAGTTACGCATGGTTATGCTAATTCTTTGGTGAAACTGCGTCGGTTGTGGTGCACAAGCACAATGAACAGATTGAATGACATTGGCTAAAACGTCGCCTATTATATCGAATATTATCCTGTTTATATTTATATAACGCCTTATTGCAAGGGGCTTTACAGCAATTATACAATTGCAATAAGATGAGAGTGGTTGAGAGAAAGAGTGGTTCGATCCTGACACTGACGCCTGCTGTATATTTGGAGGTTGCATGATCTCTCTCTCCGTGGTCACGTGTTTTTTTTCTCATCCGAGTCCTCCGGTTTTTACCTCCACATTTAACAAAAAACACACACGTTTAGAGTAGTTGGCTCCTATAAAAACCCACGTGATGCTCCACTTAATTTGGGCTGTCATTTTATGGGCAGGTCGCTTCTGAAAAATTACTGATTAGCTCAGTGGTCCTTACCTGGTAAAATAAAAAAATATATATGTTTTTCTTATTTAAGGCCACTGTGTTGAATTGGGGAATGTGTTAAGTCTAATACACAGGACTGCAATTGGGAAACCGAACACTTGTATCGATGCACATTCGTGATTTCATCCACCGATGGTGTTGGCCAACTGGGGGCCCTGAGCAGGAATTATTTTTAGGAATTCATAAACTCCCAGTGAGATGACAGACGAGATGTCGGCAAGAGAGACAGATGTAGCAAGATGAAAGAAGAGAGATACAGACGACAGACAGAGATGCAGTTGTATGGGAGACTTGTAGACTATACTATGTGGTAAGATGAAAGAGGAGATGCCGACGAAATAAAGGTTAATTCGTATTTTAAGTTTTAAAAAATGCGTTTGGTAGGATCAAAATTCTAGACGATATTTGTTTGGCTCAACCCTATTTGTTCATTTAACTGGAGCCCCTTGAGCCAATTGGGGTCCTATGCGTGTGGTTGTTTTTCTTATACCTAGCGCCACCACCGATCTCGCCCGATACAGAATCGCTTGCCGCAATCAGGTGTACAACATTTCATCTATTCGTAAATCAGATGTCTGTGTCAATGTTTAGAGTTGCAGACAATTTGAGATGTGGGCTACGTGACCTTTTGTTTGTTGTTGCTGTTGTTGTTACCGCTGAATGTGTGTGCGCGCGTGTGTCGGGCTGGGTGGCTCAGCGCTGGAGCAAGGCCAGAGACATCCCTCGGGGTACGGCGAATGGCGGTCGACCGCCCCGCGCCCCGCGCTTTGGGGTGGGGGGGGCTTCGACATCACAATGTCAGATGTAATCATTCGGGTTTATCATTTCTAGATTTGAAGCTTTCGTGACTGCTATGATTCATATTCTTAGGTTTTTTCGGTAAAGTCACGTAGGTAAAAACATTAAAAAGTAAAATAAAATAAAAATCACGACGTTTCGGAGGCAACACAAGCTTCCGTCTTCAGGTGGTACCGTCACAGCCACGACAGCTGTATCAAGTAAAAAAAATAAAAAATAAAAAAGTCACGTAGAAGGGAAATAATATAAATAATAAAAATAAAACATAATAAAATATTTCTCACGACGACGTTTCGGCCACAACGCAAGCAGCCGTCCTCAGGTGAAGAACAAGTCTGTCAGGAAGACAGCGTCTGGATGAAACACCCCAGGCTTGGAGCGTATATTTAAGCTGGGTTGGAGGGGGGGTTTAGTTTGAAGACGTCGGGAGGCCCACGCGGTGAGATTTGCCCTGGACTCAGCAACTGCCACCCTATGGACTGTCCTGAGCAATGTGTTCACAGCGGAAGGTTGAGAATTAAAACCCTGGTTCGATGGGGTTGACTCAGCCCGTCATCCCTCCCGGGAAGATAACACTCTTTGAGGAAGTCAACAGTGCTTGACCTATGGATAGACTCTATGTCGCCATAGGAATGTGGATTTCCCACCACTAGTCCCTGGGCCGTTTCTCGGAGCTGGGCACCGCCTTAATGTTCATTCGTGAAGAAAGTCGATTTGATTTAAAATAATATTTAATTTTTGCTTATTTCGTTATTTGGCTGGGAAATCCTCAAACGAGAATCAAGATTCGGTTTACAGGAGGGGGAAGTTTGGCCAATAGCTTATTGAGCACATTTTTTTGTTCTACGTGAGAGGAAATTTTCGATAACAGCTAAGTAGTAGCAATTTATTGTTTGTTGTTTTGACTTTTGCTTCATTGCTGCACTTGGTTGTCTTTAACACGTAAAGCTTCCTGGCTGTCGCCTGATGATGCCGCTTGTAATTACTGGCGAAACGTCGTACTCAGATTGTAAATGTTGTGGTTTTGCTCTGCAACACACCAGTTTGCTGCAACCAGTGACGAGTTTTCTTTACGTAAGAAACCTTACTAGTTGGCTGTGTCAGGTGGTGACGGATTTAAAGACACATTTATATTTGCGCGATCTAACCCAAAACAACCCTGTATTGTGGTTGGTCGTATTTGTTTTCTCCTTTTGTAATGTTGGTGACCCGGGTGACTCTTGCAAACGAGGACTCCGCTCTCTCTCTCTCTCTCTCATTAGCCTCAGTGGGTTCTCGCCCTGGTTGCACGAAATAAACGTGACGCTTGAACTATTTGCTGTAACTGCACAAACCAAACAAAGAACAAAGATCCCCCTGTATAGCCTTAACGGACTGTTGGGGCAAGTGTTGTTCGCGAGCACCTATGAAGGCCGGCACGACACACGAGGGGGTTGGTGGCCGACACCACGCTCGTCCGCTTTGTCTCCCTCGTGGCGATGTTTACACACCGCACTAGGTACTCATTCGAGGCTGAGTCGACCTAGAAGAGGCCCAGATAATCGTCACCTGGTATTGGCCGTGAGCGGGAATCGAACTCGGGTCGTCGCGTTCGTAGCGCATCACGCTGACCGCTACACCACCGCTCCCCCCACCACATGCACCGTCTCGGACAGATTAGTTGCGCATCTCGATCAAACACTCATCATTGAATATGGCTTAACGTTGACGTGAGTCCACCTACCCCACGCATATCCTGTCACCTTATCCGCTTGGCATAGCCGCTGGCTACCTGATGCTGGAGCTGATTGGACGCTTCCCCGTTGGCGCTCTCTCTCTCTGTAGGCTCAGCTGCCCTGGAGATTGATTAAAGTCACATCTTGTTTGTCAAAAACCACCTCCCCCACACGAACGCATTCTCTCTCGCCACCAACAACACAGGGGCCGCTGTCTTATCCGGCATCCACATAGATAGCGGCACAGCAAAGGAAATCGTTCCTTTGTTACTGGGAACTGGTTTACACACTCACACACATTAATACATTCATATATACAAAGACTTTTAACAGACTTGAGGCAAGTGCTAGTTAGCGAGCACCTATAAAGGCCGGCAGATACACGAGGGGGTGGGTGGCCAGCACCTCGCCTAGTCGCATTTGTCTCCCCAGTAGCGATGCTTACGGCACCGCGCCAGGTACTCGTTTGGGGCTGAGTCGATATAGGAGAGGGCCAGGACCGGTTCAGATAATCACCACTGGTGTTGGTAGGTGAGAATCGAACTCAGGCAGCAGGCTTCGTAGTGCAGCGCGTTAACCACTAGACACCTATCAACCATCTACACACACCCATTCAACCACCTACACACACCCATCCAAGCACCTACACACACCCATCCAACCACCTACACACACAACCAACCACCTACACACACCCATCCAACCACCTCCACACACACAACCAACCACCGACACACACCCATCCAATCACCTACACACACACAACCAACCACCTACACACATCCATCCAATCACCTACACACACACAACCAACCACCTACTTGACATAGGGGAGGCCCAGAATCGGTCCAGAAAATCGTCAATTATGTATTATTGCCAGAAAGGGTCAAGCCTATTCTTATTTGTTTCTTCATCGTCAACGATGTTGGCCGTGAGCGGGAACCGAACTCGGGTCGCCGTGTTGCTTTAAGCGCAGTGTGCCCACCGCTCACTCCCCACGTATACAAGACAAAGAACCCCTCCCCCCCCATATATACATCATTTAACAGGACTGTAACAGCAAGCAGCGAACACATTACGAAGACAGGCACGACACACAACGGGGTGGGTGGCCAACACCACATGCATACAGATATATATACACACTCATGCACGCACACAAACCCATGCACACAACGTACGCACACACAGAGACATGCACAGCTGATATGCACATGCACCGCAAACACAAACAAAAATTTCGATTTAAAGCTTTCGTGACTGCAGGGATTCATCTTCTTGGTTCTTTCGGTAAAGTCACGTAGAAGGGAAGTAATAAAATAATAAAAATAAAACATAATAAAATAATTCTCACGACGTTTCGGCCACAACGCTTCCCTTCTACGTGACTTTACCGAAAGAACCAAGAAGACAAACCAAAATGTCCCATGTAAACCAAACAGACTGTTGGGGCAAGTTGCTGTGAACGATAACCTATGAAGAACAGCGCAGTCCGTGATATGTATCAACACCACGTATAAATTCTCATCTCACTCATCGGGGCTTTCGCGAGGTCAAATCAGCCGGCAATGAGTACAATACGTGACACAGGGGAGACAAAGGCGGCCGCGCACGTGTGGCTCTGAAAGCCCCGATCGCCGTAATAGGGGCTCGCTAACAGCACTTGCCCCTGCAGCCTGTCAGGTGAGACAGGTGGATGTTTGATTGCGTGCGAGTATCTGTGCTTCAGATGCTCTCTGTCTGCTGAGTGTCTGGGTATCACTGAGAGAGACGAAGATCCCCCGTGTAGCCTTAACAGACTGTTGGGGCAAGTGCTGATAGCGAGCACCTATGAAGGCCGGCAGGGCACACGAGGGTGAAGATGGCCAGCCCCATGCTCGGCCGCCTTTGTCTCCCGAGTGACAATGTTTACACAATGCACCAGATACTCATTTGAGGCTTAGTCGACCTAGGGGAGGCCCAAGACTGGTGTTGGCCGTGAGCGGGAATCGAACTCGGGTAGCTAAGTGGGACTTACCTGTTAAAATAAAAAATTGTTTAGTTTAAAATTATAAATCTATTTTAATTTTAGAACTGCCCCATTTGCCTGGTTAATTCGACTTCCATTTCGGACGACTGCGAACATCAGTGATATTTGAACCGATCCTGGGCTTCCCCTATGTCAACTCAGCCTTAGATGATTGCCTGGCGTCTTACACAAATCGATACTGGAGAGACGAAGGCGGCCGGGTCTGTTGCTGTTCACACGACCTGCTCGTGCACCTTGCCAGCCTTAACAGGAGCTCGCTAATGGCACCTGCACGGAAAGTCCCGTTGAAAGATATATTGAGGAAACCACAAGACCTTGCTGAGCTCAAGGAGCATAAATCCATCACGCGACTTCCGGTCATCCTCGCAGAAGCGGCTTTTGGTTAACCATTGAGCGAAGATGCGCTTCTGCGGCCGTCTGGAACGCTCTTCCTTCCGATATTAGGAAGCCGCTGGCGCTATGCACTTTTAAAATCTCGGTTGAAAACGCATTTTTTTGGAACTGCTTTTTGTGTTTAGTTTGTTGTCCTTCCCCCGCACCTCCGATTAGCGCGGTTGACTACGTACGGTGCGAAAGAAGTTCAACATACATACAGTTTGCGTAAACCTCTACATATGTTATTTCGGTAAAATCCCGTAGATAGAAAATTAAAACAATTACAATTAATAGAGCACGACGTTTCGATCGCAACACAAGCAACCGTCATCAATATGTATACCCATGTTTACATGTACGTAGGACACGCACATTCGTGAAGCCTTATATATGTTCCTATTTTACACCCATTTTCTGTATACAGCATGTATAAAAGATGCGCTCTACTAGCCGTGTATTATTTGTAATGCTGATGGTAAAATGTTAATGGACGAACTTGCCTTTCGGAACTTAACCACATACAATTAATATGGTTTTTATAACTTATTTTATTACTTTATGAAATTGTTTCCATAACCAGGCTTCTATTGTGTAACCAAGTCCCCATCGAACATGCGCATGCATTGCGTAATGGGTGTTTACCTGTGCCAACATTAAAGTTCGTGCCAAGCAAATACATGCACGCACGTGTGTCTGATGCATGCGTGTGAGTGTGGGGCGTGGTGCTGGCCACCTACCCCCTCGGCCTTCATAGGTGCTCATTAACAGCTCTTGCCCGAAAAAGTCTGTTAAGACTATACGGGGGACCTTTGTCTTTGTAGTGATGGCCACCCACCCCTTTGTGTGCAGTACCGAGACCTTCATAGGTGCTCGCTAACAGCACTTGCCCCAACAGTCCGTTCAGACGATGCGGGGGATCTTTGTCTTTGTGCAGTTTGATGACTGATATGGCGCGGGGAAGGAATGCTTTTGACAAATGCACGCAGCACCGCCTCCCACCTCCTTCCCCCCCCCCTCAATAAGTCCACGTGAGGTTTTGTCTCGCCTCTCCCCTTCCCACCACACAACCGTCCCTCACAGGGGGGGCGCGAGACAGCTCTCGGAACCCAGACAAGAGATCGTCAGATAACCCCCATCGAGGAGGAGGTGGGAGGAGGCGGGAGGGCCCTTAAAGTGAGGCAAGGCACGACACGATTGCACACACGAGCACACTCACGCGCACACACGAGCACACACACGAGCACACAGACACGCACACACACACGCACGTGCACACAGACACGCACACACACACGCACACACACACGAGCACACAGATACGCACACGCACATGCACACGCGCACACTCACGCGCGCACACACACACACAAACCCACCAGCACACACACACACGAGCATACACGAGCACACAGACACGCGCGCATACACACGAGCACACACGAGCACACAAACACGCGCACACACACACACGTGCACACGCGCACACTCACGCGCGCACACACACGCACACAAACCCACCAGCACACCCACGAGCACACACACACACGAGCACACACGTACACACACGCGCGCACACACACAAACCCACCAGCACACACACAAGTACACACACACGAGCACACATACACGCGCACACGAACACACACACACACACGAGCACACACGCACACACACGAGCACACGCGCACACACACGCGCGCACACACACGCACACAAACCCACCAGCACACACACGAGCACACAGACACATACGAACACACACACACACACGAGTAACAACACACACGCACGCACACACACGTGCACACGCACGCGCACACTCACGCGCGCACACACACGCACACAAACCCACCAGCAAACACACGAGCACACACACACGAGCACACAGACACGCACACACACACACGCACACAAACCCACCAGCACACACACGAGCACACAGACACGTGCACACACACGAACACACCCCCCCGCCCCCTTGCACCACGATTGATGGTGACAGGGCTTAAGGACGCCACCTCCGAGGCTCAAACGCTCATCCCTGAATCGCCACTTTGCACGGCAAGAGAACACCATCCCAAATAGACCAATTGGTGGCTTGGGGCGAGTGCCTTGTTGTTGTCGTCGTCGTTATCGTCGGTGAGTCAGTTTATTTTGTTGAACCAGGTGACGACTCAAAGGGCCAATCGTTCGAGTGTCATTTGCGAGAGTGCCCGGCGTGTGCCACCAAAGCGATAGCAAAAGGATTTAAATACAAGCGGGGAGAATGTTCACTTTTGGTCAGCCGCGTGGCTCCGTGGCTAGAGACACAGAGCCAGCAACGCTCAGAACCTGGGTTCGGATCTGGGTTTCACCTGCACCACAATGGAACCGGCTTCTCAAGTGCAGAGAGTTGATGGTCTCAGCCCAGTCACCAACGACTGTACACAAAAAAACACCGTTCATATTAACGACGTATTTCTTCACTTTTTAATTAATTTTAAATTTGATATTTCAACGTATCGATTTAGCTTGCAATGAAACGCACATTTTCGCTCAAGCAGTGCATGCTTGAAAGTGCAGAGCCCCCCTAGCGAACATGCTCGGCCACTTGAAAGGATCTTAAAACGTAGTTCTGTGATATCTGCTTCCGCATGCCATTCTCTAACACAGGATGGTACACTGCTCTGCGCGAGACCCGCCATGAATCGCTTTGAGTTTTTCACTTAGTTGGATGCATGCCAGCACAATTGAAATCCTCTTGGGAAAAGGGCAATACATATTTTTACTCTTGCACGGAATTGCAAGGTGGCTTTGAGTTCACACAAAAGACAAAGAAATCCCAAGTGTAGCCTTTACCAGACTGTAGGGGCAAGTGCTGTTAGCGAGCACCTATGAAGGCCTGGACAGCACACGAAGGGGGTGGATGGCCAGCACCACGCCCGGCCGCCTTTGTCTCTCCCCAGTGGCGATGTTTACACACCGCATCAGGTACTCATTTGAGGCTGAGTCGACCGAAGGGAGGCCCACGACCGGTGCTGTGAGCGGGAATCGAACTCGGGTGACCTGGTTCGCAGTACAGCGCGCTAACCGCTACACTACCCCAATGCGGATGTTTACACACAGCACCAGATACTCATTTAAGACTGATTCGACCTAGGAGAGTCCCAGGACCAATTCAAGTATTTCCCACTTGTTTCCCGTGAGTTATCGCCAGACACACATACACGTGCGTGTGCGCGTGTGTGTACGCGCCCGCGTGCACACACACGCGCACAATCGCACGTAATCTGGAGGAAGTTTTGTCGTCTTAATATTTCCACATTTTTCGATGTTGACGTTGATCGTAATCCCCGATCTCCGAACATGGAAGACCCCGTCCTGAAATTTGCGGGGCGATTCGTGTCTGGCGGGAAGAATGCGGGCAGCCGGGAGGGTGGGTAAGTAAGTAAGAACAGTTGATATTGCGCACTCTTATGAGTCTAGTTCATCACGAATGCGCATTGATCACACATTGATGCAGGGTCTTTGAAACAACAACAACAACGTTTTGAGTTTGTTGCGGAACTGAATGGGCGAGTTGATGGGCGCGTGAGTGAGTGTATTGATGAATAATTTGATAACGTAGTGAACGATTGAGTCACTGGGTGAGTTTACGAAAGGGCGAGCAAGCTGAGAAGTTTAGTGAGAGCGACAGTATGGGTAAGCAAATTAAAAAACGGGTGCGTGAATGCATTATTGAACAGGTAAGCATGTGTAAGAATGAATAGGTGAATGAATGAGTCAACGAATGAATGTGTGAACGAATTAAGGAGTGGGTGCGTGAATGAATGGGTGGGTGAAAGTAGGAATGAGTAAGCGAAATAAATAATGATGGGTGGCGATATAAAACAATGAGGGGGGGGTCCTCCTCGACTAAGCCCCCCCCCTCCTCCAACTCCCCCACCCCCCTCCCCGTATCGTGTGGGAGGCTGTTTGTATTTAGTCTGACGTGAGCCGCGTGTCGCGTGAGGGATACGGGTCCTGTCGCCTCGTGCTGGGTGATAGAGAGAGGATATAGAGACGCCGAGACAGAGAGACACAGACAGAGAGAGACAGAGAGACACAGACAGAGAGAGACAGAGAGACACAGACAGAGAGAGACAGACAGACACAGACAGAGAGAGACACAGACAGAGACAGATCGAGAGACATAGAGGCGACAGACACACACAACAGAGAGAGACAGATAGAAAGAAATAATCGACAGAGACACAGAGAGACACACAGACAGACACCGAGAGAAAGGGAGACACAGAGAGGGAAACATACAGATGCAGATGACATAAAGACACAGGAAGAAAGACAGAAAGAGACACACACAGACAGAGAGAGAGCGAGACAGGGGGAGCTTGCTGGATATGTCGAAGTCTCAGACCACCCGCGTGACTGGCTGTATTTCCAGGCTGCGCTGATAAAAGAGACTATAAACACCCGTGTGGGTTTAATCACACGGTGTGTGTACGCATGCACTGTGTTGCTACGCGTGGGCATGTATGTCTGTGTATGTATGTGTGTGTGTGTGAGCGTGGGGAGTGATGGTGCAGTGGTTTTGCGCACAGCGTTACGAACCCCCGGCCGCTGTTAAAATCGGTGGTGATTTAAAATATATTATTCGGTCCCGGGCCTCCCCTAGGTTGACTCAGCCTTAAATGAGTAATTGGTGTGATGTTTAAACATCGCCTTTGGGGAGACAAAGACGGCCGGGCGTGGTGCTGGCCACCCACCACCTCGTGTTCCGTACCGGTCTTCATATGTGTTCGATAATCAGCACTTTCCATATGAATCGCGCTTTAAAAAATCCCAGTGACCTCCGGGTTAGATTCCTGATCCTGGTGATGCGCATAATTATCACCGCTGGCAATTGGCACGCCGTGATGTTTGCGCGGCCCGCACCTGGGTCGGCTCGACCTAAAATTCCAGATACGAGGAAGAGTTAGGGCGATCGCTGAGGTCACCTTGTCCCGAACAATAATTTTCACTTCCAGCCTTAGAGAGATTTGCAGGAATTTCCAAACAAGGATCACGGTGCTTTGAAGGGTTGCACCTCAGAAAGTTGGAGTTTCTTTCATGTGGAGACATCACAGGAACTCCCACAGAAACCTCCTCCCGAGTGGGATCCGCCAAAACCACAACTACCGCCACAATTACCGCGAACATCGCCATCACGACCACACCTGCCCCGCACCACCGACACCACCACCGCGGGCCATCACCACAACCATTGCTGCCACCAACCCCACAATAGCTTCACCACAACACTACCCGCTCGTCTAACAGCTCATTAGTACCCAGACACTCGGCCCTACTCATTACACATCATCACCATCATCATCGCCTGTACTTCCCTGTAATACTAACGCTAACCTTACTCCTTTCCCGAATTCTAACCCTAACCATAATCGTAACCAGAAACCGGATTCTTAACCCCAATATTAATAGTAACTCTATCCAGAATCCTATCACGAACTTTACTGAATCCATATCATCTCCCGCACATCTCTGCAATGTAACTCTCACCATGAGGATGACCCTATGGGCTTAACATAACTCTCGTCCTAAACCTAACTTCGAACCTCATCCGAACCAAAACCCAACTTAATTTCCTACACATCTCTTTAATGCCAAACAATAGAACTACGGACCATAACCCTAATTTACTACCCCTAACCATTTATCCTATTTAGCACACATAAACTCATACGCATCTCTATACTCCTAACCTTACTACAACCACGATTCACACCTTGAATCTCATCCTCACCATTATCCTCAACGTATCCTGCTAACCCTCGTCTCCTACGCAGTCCTGTCCATTGCGTCTTCAAAATAACACGGGCAGATTTACGGAGGGCCGCATATTTCGAGGTGGGGTGTGGTTCTCGGGGACCCATAAATATTTCAAAAAAATCGGAGGAAGAATGATAAATCGTACTCCCGAAGTTCAAAAGCTGAACAGCACACATGGCAATGCTGCCTTGTTATCTGTGTCTCCACGATGGGCTGAAGCGAGTGCTGTATTAGTAACGTGAATGCCTTGTTTTATATAGTACAATCCTTCTTGTAAATTGTATCTTACCATCACCGAGGAACCACAGATAAGCTGGACGGGATAATGCAGACAGTGAGCCACGTGCCAACAATTACCCACGCTCTGCAGTCTTCTATATATTAAGATGTTTTCAGCCAATTACTCATGTGGGAGGAAAACCGGAGCACCCAGAGACAACCCGCACGTGCAAGGGTGCAACGCTGTATCCCATGTATGTATGTTGAACGTAGCCAACCGTGCTAATCGGAAGGCACAGATTATATTAGTCCACACTTTTGCTGTAACCACGTTCTCCTGGCACTGCCTGGATGCCCGAGGGAAGGGAGTTTCGCAACGTTTTGTGTGATCCACGGCCTCCTCCACAGGTGGTCTGTGGAGGAGGCCGTGATATATGATAGTGCCCGGGTGTGCGATTCACGCTAATTGTATTGTCCTGCTTTGCTGAATGTGGGTGCATTGTGACGTTGTTTTTCCGGACTATTTTATTTCCTGGTTAGTCATGTATGACATAACAAACGCAACAATTAAAGTCGTAAATAAAGAGCCATTGTTCACTTAAAACTCACAATTAGTTTTATTTTGGGTGATGTCGTGTCGTCGCAATGTAACCGTCGCTGTAACGCTCCACCACTCCACAGAGTCAATACATTCAAATGCGTATCGACCTACACGATGATCTTCAGCCAAAATTAACGCACTATGAATCATAGTGTTGGTCGTGAAAGCCTACGTATAAAATTAGCCATTTTAATTCGTGCTTTGCAAAAATGTTTTTTTTTTCAGAGTAAAGTATCAACCCTGAAGACCTTTGGACGTAAACATCCGTCCGTCCCGCCCTCTGGCCAGCCAGTCAGCCAGCCAGCCAGTCAGTCAAACTTTTTAAAATATATATACACTGCACTGTAGTATAACGACAAGCGTGGCAATTGCATGACGTCATATTTTATCGTGTTTCATTTTATTATTATTGATCGTGTGAATGCCAGCGTGTAGGTATCTGCGCGTTATGAATGATAGTGATCTTGATTTGAAGCTTTCGTGACTGCAGGAATCCATACTCCTTGGGTCTTTCGGTAAAGTCACGTGGGTAGAAAAATAATAGATCACGACGTTTCGGACGCAACACAAGCGTCCGCCATGATGGACGCTTGTGTTATTTTTCTACCTACGTGACTTTACCGAAAGACCCAAGGAGTAATGATAGTGATGTTACGATTAGAATGATTAATGGCAGGCGTGTGCGGTTTGCAGAGCTCTTAAGTAATATTTACTCACACTGGAATTTCAGGATTCCAGTAAAAGCACAAACACAAGACAATGAAAATGTATTTACAGAGTCATGGGAAATTGATAACGCCTTAATCGCCGTATCATGAAAATGTAAAGTATCTTGAAACGGTAAAGTCAAGTAACCAAGCAGAAATCGTAACCCTCACCATAACACCCTCACACTAATTTAACATCAACCCCAATGAACTCGTGCAGTCGTTGTTGACCAGGTTGAGACCATCAGTCAATTCGCTACACCTGAGAATCCAGTTTAACCGCGGGCGGCTGACACCCAGGTTCGAACCCAGGTCCTGGGCTCAGCGGCTCCGACGCAGCCATTGTGAGCCACCCTGAGTCGTCCGGCCACCTCTGCTGTACGTCGCTTCAAAACAAAACCAATGTCATCGCTGTCAAAGTCACCCGCAGCGGAAAGACAAAGGCGGCCGGGCGTTGCGTGGAAATAGGGCTCACTAACCATAGCAGATATTAGCGCGGTGGTTCGTAACGATGCTGATTATGGGGTGTATGTATGGTTGAACTTCTTTCGCACCGTACGTAGCCAACCGTGGCAATCGGAGGTGCGGGGTAAGGACAGCAAACTAAACACTAAAAGCAGTTCAAAATAAATTGGTTTTCAATGTATATTTAAAAGTGCAAAGCTCCATTGGCTTCCTAATATCGTAAGGAAGAGCATTCCAGACGGCCGCAGAGGCGCATCTGAAAGCGTGCGCGATGCAGTGGCCGTCTTTATTCGATGGCCTGCAGCCGAAAGCCGCCGCTTGGAGTTCGCGTGATGATGGTTTACGCTCCTTGACGAGATCAGCGAGGTGTCGTGGGTGGTGTGTGCTGGGGCGTGTGTTTTAGCGAGAGTGCTGTAACGGCGCAAGGCACACAGTTGGCTGTGTTCTCCTCTCGAATGGTCTCTAATTCGTGCGAGCGGCCAGACCCACACCACGAACACAGAAAGGGCGTAAATCACACTCGCAGCGCGCTAACTCATTTTGTTGCAGCGGTGACCTTCACCGACCAGAAGAGCCCCGACTCGATCCCGCACGTACACCCCCGCCACATCCCACACGCACAACCCGTACCCTCCCACACATGCATTGCGCATGCAATAATGCAATAACGTGCGCGGAGCCTCTGGCCGTAATCGTAACTCACTCAAACATCTCCCTCATCTACCCCCCCCCTATCCTACCCTACCCTCCCTCAACTAAACTGAACTTCTCTCCGCCTGCTGCGTAGATTTTCGAGCACGTACCAGGCACGCACCAGCGCGCACGCACGGGAAATACCGCCACAACGTAAATGCGACACTTCTTGGTCGCTGTCAGCGAGCACCTATTGCGTCACCGCCCCTAATGAGCACCAATTTAGGTCCGCCGGGTACGTGCCGTGGGAGTGTGGGGTTGTGACCACCAGTGCACTGACATCGTGCGTGGCCTGGCTGGCCTTTGTCTCCCCCCCCCTCCCCCAGTGCTCAGTGATGTTCATGACAACAACACCGCCCACCTTTTACCCATTTTAATGCTCAGTTGACCGAGGGGAAGGACCCAGGCTACAGTTGCCAATTACCAATTGTCACTGACGCTGTGAATCATTCATCTGCGAGAATTAGTCTTCTCGTGGTTGTGGGATTTTCTCCAGGCACGTGAAGAAATACTCAGCATGGAATTGGCCAAGCATCCCACGGCAGACCTTCTTTCCACGGCTGGCTAAGGCTTGCTGATGAGCCCTGACGAGGCGGACACTTCGTCATGTTTCCCGTGCCCTTGTCCGCCTGGTTGTCTTTCTTAAAATGTCTGTCAGCTGAAGCGTCAAGCTATAGCTGTTAGTGAATGAATGCCACCTTTTATTGTTAATATTCTTCATTAGGATGAATCACCGATGCTCAGTTTTGAGAGCAGCAAAATAGATCACCAGGACAATCTACCTCCTTCACGCGTTTGTCCTTTCACGTAAAAAAATAATAAATAAATATTAATTTGCCCATCCCATCAGCCACAGAGCTTGTTGTCTGCTTCTTTAATTTGTTGATTAAATTCTCCACAAGCACGCTCACAATCAGAATTGTAACACTTATTTACATTCGCGAGGCGCATTTCATCCGTAGAATCCCGATGCGCCACCGGGTATAGAAAGCGGGGAACAGACAGAACGTGCAGGGTCAACGGCCAGAACGAGGGGGTTCAAGTCAACTTTAAAGAGGCGAGTTTTCAAGACAGACTTAATTATGTCTGACGACTCTGATTGTCGTATTAGCAAAGGCAAAGCGTTCCAAAATCTTGGGAGTTGCACAGTGGCAAAATACTTAGAAGAAAGCGATCCGAATATTTCAGGGACCCCCGTTGGAGCATAAAAGATGGATCAGTTCAAGGCAGTAATTATAATATATATTGGGGGGGACACTTCCCTATGAATCAATTATTGCTATAAAATCGATTTCTGTTGAAATTATTCTGGTTATGGTTGTACTTTATAAATCCCTGAGCCATTGCATACAATGAAACAAGAAAATGTAAAAAAGAAAAAAAACAGCAATGTAATACAATGCACGATTCGACATTATTGTAAAAAAAAAGTCCATCGTATGTGTTAGTTAATTATTTAATATTTTAGGCAGGAAATTAGTTTTCAAATTTAAATTTTTTTTCTGGAGGGGACCCCCAGACCCCCTGGAAGATTTGGTCCCCCCCAATGTTGACTCCATGGCTACGGCCTTGGATCAGTTGCTGTGAATATTGTGGGGTTAAGCCATTGAGCACCTTGTGTTGGGAAAGATGAAAGCGGTCTTGGCGGTGCTGCACAAGCGTTGTTAAGCGTTGGAGAGGCGCATCGCTGGAACTACAATTAGGGGCGACGATCGAGTGGAAAGCACGCGTGAAATAAAGTTACAGACGTCGGTGCGACTGCCGAGAAAACAAAGTGGGAGTGTGGACTCCAGTTAAACGTTGCCCGGGAGAGAGACGACGGCCAATGGACGAGACTGGTGAAGGAATGGCAGCCAGAGGGAGCGAAACCGCCAGAGAGGATGGCTGAGCACGGTGGAGACGGAGCTGTTATATTGTGGCCCGCGTGTTGATGCGTGCGCGCGCATTTGCTTTTTCTCGGTCGTAAGTGGGTTAGGCTACGAACCCGGCGGACCCGAAGTTGATTCCCGCTCAACACGGCCAACACCAGGGCGTGATCACCTGAACCAGTCCTGGGGCTCCCCTAGGTCGACTCAGCCTCAAATGAGTACCTGGTGCGGTGTGTATACATCGCCACTAGGGATACAAAGGCGGTCGGGCGTAGTCCTGGCCACCCCCCCCCCCCCCCTCGTGTGCCGTGCCGGCCTTCATGGGTGCTCGCTAACAGCACTTGTCCCCTACAGTCTGTTAAGGCTATACGGGGGATCTTTGTCTTTGTGTGTGCCTCGTAGACTAGCGGACATCACGGCTGCCTCTGGGGCAGGTGACCACGTTTCATCGCATCTCAGATTACATTTTTGTGGGGGAGCGGTAGTGTAGTGGTTAGCGCACTGCACTACCCGAGTTCAATTCCCTCTCACGAACTAGGCCAGCGACGATGATGTGAACCGGTCCTGCGCCTCCCCTAGGTCCGTCATACGCATGTGTGGATGATGAATAGGATGCTTCTTGTATGTACGTATGTGGAACTTCTTTCGCACCGTACGTAGCCAACCGTGCTCATCGGATGATACGGGGTAAGGATGCTTATGTGTGGATGATGATAATGACGATGATGCTTATGTCATTATGATGATAACTTTTTTTGTGTGGATAACGATGATAATGACGATGACACCCATGTCATTATGATGATATCTCTGTATCTGGATGATGATGATCACGATGACACTTGCGTCATGATGACGACATCATGCGAACGTGTGGGTGGTGATTTACTGGATCGTGGCGAGATATTTTTTTTTAGCAGCAGACTTTCCACGACGTGTTTTTATTTCAATTCGTTCGCTGGAGTTTCCACTCTGCCCACTGACGACCGGATTACCGAAAGCAGACGCAGGCAAAGGCTCGCGGCCAATGTATATGTACGCGCGAAGTCTCGTTTAACAAATTTATCGTCCCGTTGCCCCTTCGCCTTCATTGAATGAATTTGGAGCTTGGGCAGCAAGCCAGCAGACACAGGTTGCGCCGCTCGATGGGGAGCGCGGATTGCGACGCTAAATTGTGCATCTGCTTTTCTGTGTTTTGTGTCTCTGCGGTTATGTGTGGATGCGTGCGTGTGTGTGTGCGTGTGTGTGCGTCATCTCAGTCATCTCAGTCATTCGACCCGTGGCACCTGGGTCTGCCCCGTGACCTCCTGCCAGCGGGGCGTTCGACACTTCACGTGACCTCAAAGTGCACATGGCCTGGCACAAGCGTCGTGGTGACGTCACCGCCACTTAGTGGCGAATGGCGGTTGTTGTGTGTGTGTGTGTGGGGAGCGGTGGTGTAGCGGTTAGCGCGCTGCGCTATGAACCCGGCGACCCGAGTTCGATTCCCGCTCACAGACAACACCAGTGACGATTATCTGAACCGGTCCTGGGCCTCCCCTAGGTCGACTCAGCCTCAAAAATGAGTACCCGGTGCGGTGTAAACATTGCCACTGGAGAGACAAAGGCGGTCGGGCGTGGTGCTGGCCCACCCATCCCCTCGTGTACAGTTCTGGCCTTCATAGGTGCTCGCTAACAGCACTTGCCCCTACAGTCTGTTAAGGCTATACGGGGGATCTTTGTTTGTCTTTGTGTGTCCACTGTGGGGAGCGGCGGTGTAGCAGCGGTTAGCGCGCTGCGCTACGAACCCGGCGACCCGAGTTCGATTCCCGTTCACCGGCACAACGCCAGTGACGATTATTTGAACCGGATTCTTGGGCCTGCCCTAGGTCTACTCAGCCTCAAATGAGTACTCGGTGCGGTGTAGTTGAGTTGGCCACCCATCCCCTCGTGTGCCGTGCTGGGGGGTCTTTGTGTGACTGTGCATCTATAAATATGTCTCTGTGCGTCTCTGTGTATCGTTGCATCTATGTGTGCATGTCTATATGTGTCTTGATGCATCGATGTGTGACCGTGAAGAATCTCCTTGTACAGAAACCGATGAACGTCGATGAATGACGTCTCATTGGAGGCTGACTGATCGTCGGACAGGTCATAGGGCAATGACATTGGCTCTTTAACCTTTGACCTTTGTAGAATACAAATGCTTGAGGTAATGAGTAATGAGGCACATCGTGTACTTGCTAAACGCACATCACGTGGTGTGTGTATCGCTACCAGTGTTCTGAGCCAAAAGTGACAATTCCACATTCCCATGGCAAAAGCAGTGTATCCAAAATATGACCATGAACCTCCCACAAAGCGGCATTGATGATGTGTGTTTGTTGAATCGCTTTCGCAATGTAAGAAGCCAGCCGCACTAATCAGAGCTAGGGGTAGATTATGATGGACGATCACGATGCTGATGATTGACGGCGGTGATGTTGTGTAGTATCATCGAAATTATGATACTAACAGTTCAGTTCAAGTATTAGGTAGAGCCCTGTGAGCCATGCGGCTCTTGAATCGGGTGCAACCGCAACAAACAAAAACACGAACAAGAAACATCTTAAAGTGACTACGCGCAACGGAAAAATCCAGGAAAAACAGCAAAGTCTTCCAGAAAAAAACACCGTATATCAACGCTGTGTGCAAACATCCCAGTGGGATGCAAGTCAAACAATAACAACCATAAGACAATTTAGATTAAAGTTATCAGCCTAACTCTGTACTACAACAAACAAATATGGCTAAATCATTAATATTCATGATTTTTTTTACTGAAAATGGTGATTAAGTGGTGCTGCTTATGATGAGGATGATGGTAGTTGGTGATTTTGATGACTGTTGATCATCGCGACTGATGATGATGATAATGAACATATAGGATGTACTATGAAAAAGGCCGATTTCCCAAAACGTTGCCTTTTATATATTTTTTTTTTTTTATTTTAGGGTCACACAGCGTTGTTGACGAATGTGTATGTTTTGTTATTTGTGCTTGTGCAGCACCACTGCCAACACAATACTGTATCACCAAATAATGTATTATATTATGGTGATTATTGAATGATGACGATGATTCTGATTGATTATCAAAGATGATGATGACGACGACAATGCTGCTGCTGCTGATGATGGTGGTGGTGCTTGGCTGAGTCAACCCTTGACTATGATTGGAACTCGCAACATTTCCACTGTTGATTCCACCTCCTAGTCACTCAGGCAAGATGCACAGCACGTATATATGTTTTTAAAATGCGTGTTTATGTTCGCATGTCAGTGAGTGTGCACCGTGGGTGCGTGTACGTGCGTGCGTGTATTTTGGGAGCGGGTTATGTTTTAGTAAACGGGTCGGTTTTTTTTTGTTGCTCCAATTTTATGTTTTAAGAACCAGTCGGTGTAATTCCCACAGCCAGGATTAAAAATACTGCACAGGATACTCGACTCGTTCCTTCCGGAGCCAACCCTGAACGACTGCTGCTGAAACAACAACAAAAAAACCATGGCACTCGCAATCACGCAACACAGCGCATCACACCAAACACTACAGCCTAATACTACACCCTAACACTACACCCTAACACTACACCCTAACACTACACACCATTACACTACACACCCTAACAATACACCCTAACCCTACACCGCAACACCACACCCTAATACTACACCCTAACACTACACACTAATACTACACCCTAATACCACACCATAATACTACACCCTAATACTGCACCCTAACACTACACCCTAATACTACACACTGCACCCTAATACTACACACCATCACACTACACCCTATTACTACACCCTAATACTACACCCTAACACTGCACCCTAACACTACACACCATCACACTACACACTGCACCATACCGCACACCAGTATACATAACGCCACACATCATCATACCGCAAGACACTTTATTACACACCATAGCACAATCGCATCACACGCTCTCTTACCACCATCACAACACAGCGCGTACTACACAATACTAAAGCACCATCCATTACACTTCACACCGTACACCATAACGCACACCATTACACTACACACCGTACACCATAACGCACACCATTACACTACACACCACAATACCATCACACCACCTCGCATTACCACGGTTGGATACGTACGCTGCGAAAGACATTTGACATACATACTACATAACAGCACACCACACTCCACACCGGTTTACTTCACAGCTGGGGCGGCCAAATGTGATCCTTGCTTTCATCCGGTTGAACAAAGGACACGGGATCAACAGTAATCGTCATGCGGACATCTTGGTCCCAGACATGCGAATGTGGAATTTCCACCACTGGCTTCTCGCCACCCATTGAGCCTTCGAGTAGGGGCACTGCGGTGTGACCATCACAGCTCTCAGGTGAAAGGAGACCTTGGGTAAGGGGCCGTCCATAAATGACGTCACGCACCTAGGGGGGGGGGTCAGACATTTGTGACGAGGGGGTGTGGGAGAAATGTGACGTCACATCAAAATGCAAACTTTAAATAAATATAGACAACACGTTTTACTTAATTAAATAGACTTTTTAATAAATGTTTTCTCCTACAACATCAGAGTGCAGCGCCACATTAAATACGCACTGCAATGACAATAGTTTAAAGCGATTTGAAGCATGTTTTTTTTAGGGGGGGGGAAGCTTTGTGACGTCATATTTGAGGGGGGTCTGACTTTTTGTGACGCCGTGTGACAAGGGGGGGTGGGGTCAAACATCGTCCAAAATCGCGTGACGTCATTTATCGACGGCCCCTAAGCGGTGGTGAGGGAGGGGGTGGAGATTGGGGTGAATGTGTGGGTGAGTCGGAATGTGAGTGAGCATGTAAGTAGGTGAGTGAGTGGGGGAGTAGTTTGTGTGGGTGGGTGCGCGAGTGAATGTGTGTGTGAGTCGGCGTGTGAGTGAGTCGGCGTGTGAGTGAGCATGTAAGTAGGTGAGTGAGTGGGGGAGTAGTGTGAGTGGGTGAGCGAGAGTGAATGTGTGGGTGAGTCGGCGTGTGAGTGAGCATGTAAGTAGGTGAGTGAGTGGGGGAGTAGTTTGTGTGGGTGGGTGCGCGAGTGAATGTGTGTGTGAGTCGGCGTGTGAGTGAGTCGGCGTGTGAGTGAGCATGTAAGTAGGTGAGTGAGTGGGGGAGTAGTGTGTGTGGGTGAGCGAGAGTGAATGTGTGGGCGAGTCGGCGTGTGAGTGAGCATGTAAGTAGGTGAGTGAGTGGGGGAGTAGTGTGTGTGAGTGAGCATGTAAGCAGGTGAGTGAGTGGGGGAGGTGGTGAGTGAGTGTACAGTAATAGCGCATATAAGCAAAACTCTGTGTCACAACTTCAGTGTGTCTGTAGCTTAATTTTGTAATTCTGCTACCACCAGTCTAGGGATAATCTGCCCAAGCTGACTTACACGGTAGGGAATTTATTACGTGTCGCTGTGTTTGTGTAGCGTTTTCAATTTCTCGCGTGAAGCTGTTGTTTTTTGCCCCTATTTATATTTACTTTCATCGCTGTGCTGTATTTTGTTTGTTTTACTTTTGTCGTTTTGATGGCCCAGGACACTCTCGCAAATTACACTCATCCTGGTCTTGAAGCTTGAAACATAAAAAAAACATATTTAGGGTCCATGAGCATATTGGTTTTCCAGATCAATATTATCCGGCGACATTTGATTTAACTCTGGACCGGTTTTGACTTTCTGGGTCTCATCAACAGAGTCGGGCTTGGTAAACGAATGCTTTTGGCTGACCAGATGTTATTGGTAAGAGAACTCCATCTAAACGATGGGTCCCTGTTCAACACCAAAAAAAACAATAAGCCATACAAACCCATTATGAATTATTGTCTCGTTTTATAGGTAAAAGCTCCACATATAATGATTGTGCATACCAGTGGGGTTAGTGAGTGAGGTTTGGGAGTCAGCGAGCGAGCGCGTAACTGAATGATTGGGTGAGTTGACGAACGCGGAAAGCGGGTGAGAGGGTGTGTGACTGGGGGAGAGGTGAGTGCCTGGTTAAGTGTTGGTGTCTGGGCCATTCAGAGTTCAACAGCGAGCTGTCAAGGCTGCCAGCGATTGATGCAAACGTGGCCCCGTCTCACACGACGGCACAGAGAGGGCAGATTGTGCACACGATGCCCTTTAAAAGCCTCGCGGGCAGATTCACAGAACACGTGTTTCTCTGTATCCCTCTCGTTCTCTCTCTCTCTGGCGTATCAGCCCATCAGGCACGGTCATCACGTCTCTCACTCATCCCACTCAGTCCCTCTCACTCCTCCTCACGTTTAGCTACAACGATGAAACCATGTCCCCAACCTCCCAGGCGTGTAATCGGCGTCTTTGTCATGAGGCGGAGGGATACCAATGGCAATTCATGCAGGGCGCCAGTTCACCTAAATGCAGAGGTCGCAACCGGGTACCCGATACCCGTACCCTACCCGATACCCGGCTACCCGTACCCGGCCGGGTACGGGTACCCGTTTGCGACCCTGGTGCGGCCGGGTACGGGTACGGGTAGGCCGTGATACACTGGTGAGTCACCGTTTGTCACTCATTTCCCAACGTCTTGTCTCTTCTCACAATTCAAGTTCCTAGAATCAACCCACCCGCGCCTGCAACATGGCTTCATCCCAGAGGTCGCAATCGGATACCCGTACCCGTACTCTACCCGATACCCGGCCGGGTATGGGTAGCCAGGTATCGGGTAGGGTACGGGTACCTGTTTGCGACCCTAGTGCGGCCGGGTACGGGTACGCGTAAGGAATCAAAACCCGTTTGCGACCTCTGCCTCAATGTGTTGGAGGAACGTTCTGGGAGGTGATGTCGCAGAACAGCTTCTGAGATCCCTGCAATTAACGCCTACAAAATATATCTTTGGAAATCCGTGAGGCTTTGCTGGGTCAAAGTCAAAGAGTCTCCTGCTCAAGTGAGCATGAGGTGGCACTGAGCTCTATTGGTAACCCAGAGCGAGTGGTGGGAATTCCACATTCGTATGGCGGGGAGCAGGCTTGATTACCTGCAAAGCATCGCTGCTAATTTTATTGGCCCCATGTCGATGATAATGTTGATGGTTGGTTGGTTGGACAATCATTGTCATGATGATAGTTGATGAGAATCACGCCTTATTAGGATGATCATAATGATGATCACGATCATCATGATCCTAAAGTATGAGAATGATTACCATGAATATCTTCATGATCATTGATTGTACAATGATGCATTAATAATGATGCTCATGATTGATGATGATGATACAAGTAATGATGGTTGGATGATGATGATTCTGAAGAATGGATGATAATGAGGATGATTGCTCGTTTGAGGATGAGAATGGTGCTGATCTGAGCCAACCCCTGACCTTGATTTCATCTCAGCCTCTTGCCGCTGCTGTGAGCCAGGCCCTCTCTGCTGCAGAGCCGTCCCAGGATTCTATTTTTATATAAACATTTCAGGAGGCAATGCTTCGAGTGCTCGAAAACTCGTTTCTGACTTTGCAGGACCGTGACCCCGGATAAAATAGGGCCTGGGAGAGAGAGCTAAAATCTACCTCCCCCCCCCAAACAAACACCCCACAATCATAATAATAAAGAGTAAGAGAAGCAGGCAAAGGACTTTAAAACAAATATATTTTAAAAAACACACACGGCTGAAATCCAACCTCTACCCAAAACTACCATAAGAATACCCTAACGCCCCCACCCCGCCTCTCTCTCTCTCTGTGTCTCTCTCTGTGTGCCCATCCCACGTGGCACGCAGACTCCATGTGAACAAAGATTACACAAATACCGGGTGGCGTTATGGACTTTCCTGTGTTGGAGATCAAACGCACTGCGAAGGCCGTGGTGGTATCGTACAGAGCTTGCGGAGAGACGGGGTCGGAGGGGGTGGTGGTGATGCTCTGGCAATTGTGGTGGTGGTGGGTTGTGTAATGCAGTGTTGCTGCTGTATCATTCCTGTGAAAGCTGTCGAATTATTTGGGATGAGGGTTTTTTAGGGAGGGGGTGGCGGGGAGTGGGGCGGTATTTGCCCGGGTGAGTTCGGGGATAATCTTCAACAAAAAATGCTTCATGAGCTCTGTATCAGCCACGAGAAATGTGTTATGACTGCAGATGTTTGTGTTGTGTGCGTTTGTGCGTGTGTGTGTGTAGATTAAGCCTCAAATTAGTACCTGGCTCGATCTATAAACATCGTCACTGGGGAGACAAAGGTGGCCAGGCGTGGTGCTGGCCACCCACCCCGTCGTGCGCCGTGCCGGACTGCATGGGTGCTACTCGCTAACAGCACTTGCCCCTAACAGTCGGTTAAGGCTATACGGGGGATCTTTGTCTTTGTAGATCCACACACGTGCTCTTCGTGTTTGTGGATCTGGTGGTCTGTCTATCGGTCCGTCTGGATGTCTGCCCTTTCATGTATCTGTTCCAATCCATGCGTCTGTCTCTCCATCTCTCACTTTGCCCATCCATGCATTCATTCATTCATCAGCTTATCCATCTGTGTGTGTGTCCGTTTGGTTCATATGAAGGTCGCATAGTGTCTGTTAATCTCAATATTGTTCCTTATAATCTCCATAACGACGATAATGATTATTCTGTGCTGTGTATTAAATAGTTTTGAGGCAAACTAGGAGCCATATTTAACAGAGAGGGCACGCGACTATGACATCTGGAAGTTCACCAGCATTGATATAAGCGAGCATGACTGCTGATGCGTGTCAAAATCGGTCCAAAATCTGCTTGTTTTGAATCAATGCTGCAGAAATTATAAACTCCCAGAACGACGTAGGGAGTACGTACTGTGTAAAATAATACTTTAAAAGTATCTGTAGAAAGGCAGACATGTAAATGAGACGTATTTGTCTGCTTATCTATTTCCTCGTGTATCTGTTTGTATTTATCTTCGTTCATATGTCCGTCTGGCCATCCATTAATATCTCCGTTTGTCGCTCTCCCTGGATGTCTCTTTCGTACGTTCACCAATCCAGTATAGCCGTGTCTTTGAATTCATCCCTTCGGTAATCTCTCTGTCCGTTCTGCGTGTCACACAAAGATAAAGATCCCCCGTATAGCCTTAACAGACTGTTGGGGCAAGTGCTGTTAGCGAGCACCTATGAAGGCCGGAGCGTCACACGAGGGGGTGTGTGGTCAGCACCACGCCCGACCGCCTTTGTCTCCCCAGTGGCGATGTTTACACACCGCACCAGCTACTCGTTTGAAGGCTGAGTCGACCTATGGGAGGCCCAGTATCAGTTCAGATAAACGTCACTGGTATTGACCGTGAGCGCGAATCGAACTTGGGGTCGCCGTGGTCGTAGCGCAGCGCGCTGACCGCTACACCACCGCCCCCCGCTCTGCGCGTCACTCACCTCGCGCTCGCCTCCCACGCGCCTCATCCCCCCGGCGTGGCGAGCTGCAATCACGGCTCTCTCTCTCTCTCATTCTTCGCCGTGTTGTATACGCTGAGTCCGCGCGCACTCTGACCGGGAGGGTTATATTTCACGTGGAATCTGGGAATTCTCTACTCGCCAGACTGTACAGAGCTGTCACCATAACTCGAAGTGTTACGTTTTCCCAATCGTGCGCACGTACCTGATGCAGAGATTGCCTTTGTACGGCATTTCGTCTTTGCGTGCCTGTGTGTGTGTGGTTCAGGGGGGAGCGGTGGTGTAGCGGTTAGCGCGCTGCGCTACGAACTTGGCGACCCGAGTTCGATTCCCGCTCACGGCCAACATCAGTGAGGATTATCTGAACTCATACTGCGCCTCTCCTAGGTCGACTCGGCCTCAAATTAGTACCAGGTGCAGTGCGTAAAAATATGGCCACTGGGGGACATTAAGGCGGTCGGGCGTGATGCTGGCACGCGCACCCCCTCGTGTGCCGTGCCGGCCTTCATAGGTGCTCGCTAACCCCACTTGCCCCAACAGTAGTGCCATGGTAGTGCAGTGGTTAGCGGTAGTGCAGTGGTTAGCGGTAGTGCAGTGGTTACGAGCCCGGCGACCTGAAATCGGTTCGCGCTCACAATCAGTAACAGTGACGAAATTTTTAATTGGTACTGGGTCTTAAATGAGTAGCTGGTACGGTGTGTAAAACATTAGCATTGGGGCGACAAAGGCGGTCGGGCGTAGTGGTGGCCACTCACGCCTTCATGTGCATTTCATAGGTGCTCGCTAACAGCACTTTCCCCAACAGTTTGTTAATGTCTATATGGGGGGCATATATGTAAGTGTCCGCGTGTGTATGGGGAGCAGTGCCATAATGGTTAGTGCACTGGGAACGAACCTGGCAACCTTTGATTCGCGGTCTGCTCGCGGTTGACATCATTGGCGAGTGGCATCTCACCATGTCCTTGGCTTCTTTTTAGGTCAATTCAGCCTCAAATGCGTACCTGGCACAGTGAATCAACGCTAGCGATGGCAAAGAGACAAAGGCCGCCAGACGTGGTGCTGGCTAAACTTTCCCTTTGTGCGCCACGCTCGCTTCCAGCACCTTGCACCGAGAGCCAGCGTAGGCTATACGGGGGTTCTTTGTGCGTTGTGTGAGTTTGCAAATGCACACGTGTTCTCTCTGACTTAAAACGAGCTTATCTCACATCAAAGGCGCTCACTCTAACACAGACCACTCGCTCACAGCCTTCATCACAGCTGGCCACCACCACCAGCAGCACCAACCACGCCAACCTCTCCGCTCCAACAAAACCATAACGCTTCAACCCTGGCCTTAATCACCAGCGGATACAACTTGGATGTGACCTCAGCATCGAAAATCTCCATCATTAGCGTCATCATCAACAACCATGGTCAATCCACTGCTGGATGAAGGCCTCCCCACGCCGAGGCCACATCAAATGATTCTGCAGTGCATTAATGGAGCACCCCAACCTATTTCATGGCTCCATCTCCACCGTGGCTGTCACCCCTTTCTAGGATGCGTTCTGTGCGCTGGCTACTAAATAGACAAATTCTAAGCCTTTGCCAATCCACTGCTGGAGGAGTGCCTCCCCACACTGGGTCGGTCACAGGGGTTGCTGTTGTTTTGTTGTTTGACCATACTTCTCCAGAGTAGATGAAAACAAAGGACCACTTTGTGGGCAAGTCAACAGTGGTTGCCCTATGAAAAATACTTGCTCGGGAAATTATAATGAACACTTAACCTGTAGGTGTGTATGCCCCAACAGTCTATGTAGGGTTTTGTTTATTTATTTCGTGTCTGTACGTGTGTGTATGTCTAAACGGGCTATATATGTACGTGTGTGTACGCATGTGTATGTATGTATATTGTGGGGAGCGGTGGTGTAGCGGTTAGCGCGCTGCTCACGGAAAACACCGGTGACGATTATCTGAACCTTGTCCTGGGCCTCCCCTAGGTCGAATCGGCCTCAAATGAGTACCTGGTTCGATGTGTAAACATTAGGGAGACAAAGGCGAACGGGCATGGTATCGGCCACCGCCCCCTCGTGTGCCGTGCCGGCCTTTATATGTGCTCGCTAACAGCACTTGCCCCTACAGTCTGTTAAGGCTATACGGGGGATCTTTGTCTTTGTATGTATATAGGTCGACTCAGTCTCAAATGAGTACTTGATGCGGTGTGTAAACATCGCCACTGGGGAGACAAAGGCGGCCGGGCGTGGTGCTGGCCACCCACCCGCTCATGTGCCGTACCGGCCTTCATAGGTGCTCTTCTAACAGCACTTGCCCCAAGCAGTCTGTTATAGGCTATACGGGGGATTTATTTGTCTGTGTATGTAGGTGCTCGCTAACAACACTTACCCAAACAGTCTATGTCGGTTGTACGGGGGGGGGTCTGTATATGTTGTGCACGTGTATATGTTTGTATAGACTATGCCAGCGAGTGTGTGTATGCCAAAAACAAATCTACGAAGGCTATACGGGGGATCTTTGTCTTCGTCTCGTTGTGAGTATATGAAGTAGCCTCCCGGCCACCCGAGCACCCCAGGGGGCCAGCAGGCTTCCGCAGATTTCTATCAACACCAGCTGAACTCCCCCAGGTGTTCGCTTGACCGTTGCCGATCTTAATTGAGTCAGTGCTACAGACTTCTTGCTTGGCCCTGTGACAATGGCCTCGGGCGAATAGCTGAGCTCTTTCAAGGCACACAGTGAAACCTCTGAAGAGATCGTAGAAAACGTCTCAAAGGAGGTCCAGTCCAGGGTCCAGCTGCTGCTGCAGCAACAATCCAAGCCGTATTTAACCTCCTTCTGGACTTCAGACGACGTGCCTTATTGAAATAGAATATCTCACAATACAACGTCGCTGTCCCGTGTTACAAAGCACACACACACAGTCTGCAGGGTCAACCGGCCGATGTAGCTTCCGCGGGATCATCAAACATTCCATCCCGCAACCTCCGATCTGCCTCAAGGGGCCTCCTCCGAGTCTCTCGAACCAGACACTGCGAACGTGGCCTCTGTCGCAGCTTCAGTCGCCAGGAGTTCTGTGTCGTCACTTCTGTCAGAATCTGAAGACGTCTCTCTTTTTAAAAAATGGGGACCTTTTTGCCAGTACATTTTTTCACACTGTCTCTCTTTCTCGTCGCATCATTCGGCCGCGCGTCTGCATGTGACATTTGCGCGGGGTTACAAACTTGATAACGACCCGAATGAATGAAATGCTAATTGTACAAACGTGCGATGCATTTTCCGCGGAACATCGTGAGTCAGTCGGGATTACACACGGCAGCAATCACCGCCCTCCTCCGGCAGACTTGATACCACACAGGGACAGCTGCCACTGACTGGGGGGGGGTGCCCATTCAAATGTGTTGAGGCGAGATGCAAAACGCGCTCTGAGACAGGCACGCGAATAGGAGAGCGCCATCTAAAAACAAATCTGAAATACAAATAATTATTCTAGATTGGAAGTTTTCGTGACTGCAAGAATCCATACTCTTTGGTTCTTTCGGTAAAGTCACGTAGGTGAAACAAAATCAATAAAAAATAAACTCATTGATTACTTTATTTTTATTTTTTCACCTACGCGACTTTACCGAAAGAACCAAAGAGTACAAATAATTATCGTTATTACCATCATGATTATCATCATCATCCATTATCAATCCACTGCTGGATGAAGATCTCACCCAAACCGCAGCAGTCGCCACCTCCCACGATCTTGCGATTCCACAATCCGTGGAACCCAAACTCGTTGGTTCTTTCGGTAAAGTCACGTGGGTAGAAAAATAACAAAACAAAAAATAAATCACGACGTTTCGATCGCAACACAAGCGGAAATTGTGGCACCAGCGTTCGCTTGCTTAAGTAAACAAGAGCTGCTGAATTACATCGGTCTAGGAAGCCAAGATGCTGATGGTCTCAAACATATACGTATTTATTTTTTACGTTGAGAGGCAGACCAGAGTTCTGCTTACGATGTGTGTTTTATTACCCGAGGCACTTCACGAATTTGTTCGAAGAGGACAAATAAGGAATATGCACGGTTGATCCGTTTATAGATACCCCACGGCAATAATTGTGAGAAATTCTAGCGAAAACTGCACGTTATTCCAAAGCCTATCTCTACGCGTGTCTCCCACCAATGGCAATGTGACTTATGGAGTATTATATCTGTCTTCTCTATAGGATACGGGGCCATCGCTTTCACAGTATTGTACTAAGGGGCCATCCATAAATGACGTCACGCGATTTTGGACGATTTTGCCCCCCCCCCCTTTGTCACACGGCGTCACAAAAAGTCAGACCCCCCCCTCAAAAATAACGTCACAAAGCTCTGCCCCCCCCAATAAAATATGCTTCAAATCGTTTTAAACTATTGTCATTGTAGTGCGTATTTAATATTGCGCTGCGCTTTGATGTTGTAGGAGAAAACATTTATTAAAACGTTTATTTCATTAAGTAGAACGTGTTGTCTATGTTTATTTAAAGTTGCGCATTTTGATGTGACGTCACATTTCCCAACCCCCCCCCGTCACACATCGTCACAAATGTCTGACCCCTAAAAATCAATGGGATAGCTGTAAATGGATCACTCCGTATTAATAATTGCAATAATATCAATAAAAATATGATTTTAAAAATTCCCCAGAATTTTACATTCTCCTATTTTCTTACGGAACTTTGTTAATCCACTGCTAGATGAGGCCATCCTCAAGCCGCGTTGGTCACTGGGGTTGTTTGACCATACTTCGCCACGCTGGTCAGTGCGAGTTGGTGGGTGGCCAGCGCGACACCCGGCCGCCTTTGTCTCCCTAGTGGGATAATCATTTGAGACTGAATCGACCTAGGGGAGGCCGAGGACCGCTTCAGATAATCGTCACTGGTCGCCGGGTTCGTAGCTCAGCGCGCTAACCATTACACCACCGCTCCCCATATACATACATACACACACATAAACACAGAGTATACATACACACGCCTTATATATAGCACACACACACGGTGCACACAGACACCGATACACGCCCGTGCGCGCATACACACACACACGTTCTATTTTAAACAGCGGAAAGGATAAGAAAATAAGCGCAGCTGCGGAGACATCGGGGTCAAGGCTAACCAGACTGTTCTGCTAGGGCGGGACGGATGGCGATAATGATGATGATGATGCTGTTGGTGACAGAGGAATATATAGTGGTGGTTGTGATGAATTCAGGATGAATAGTGTAGGGCTGCTGACGTAGACGATGATGATGGTGGTCACGTTGAGCGAGGCATATTGATGGTCATGGGGTGGTGAGATGTTAACTCCCTCGCCTTGCATACAGGAGGATGTGGGTTCGATCCCGACCCTGACGGCTGTATATTTGGAGTTTGCATGTTCTCTCTGTGTGGATTTTTACCAGAGTCCCTCCGTTTTTTCTCCACGTGTATAAACACGCGTTTCGAGCGTTTGGCTGCTATAAATATCCACGTGATCAGCCACTTCATTTAGCTATCATTTATAAAATAGAGCTATACAGCTCATAAAACAAATTGTAGTTTGAAATAATAGCTTTAGTTTCATGATGGTCGTGGTGATCTTGTGGGGAGCGATAGTGCACCCGTTAGTGCACCCACACGGGTCCACACTCTTTATTACTGTATATAGTCAAACAAATATAAAGATCTTCTTGGTTCTTTCGGTAAAGTCACGTAGAATGGAAATAATAAAATACTAAAAAGAAAACATAATAAAATTATTCTCACGACGTTTCGGCCACAACGCAAGCAGCCGTCCCTAGGTGAAGAACAGGTCTGTCGGGAAGACAGCGTCTCATTATTATTTCCCTTCTACGTGACTTTACCGAAAGAACCAAGAAGATGAATCCCTGCAGTCACGAAAGCTTTAAATCGAAATACAAAGATCCCCCGTGTTGTTAGCGAGTACCTATGAAGGCCGGAACGGTTCACGAGGGGGTGAGTGGCCAGCACCACGCCCGGTCGCCTTTGTCTCCCTAGTAGCGATGTTTACACACCGCACTAGGTACTCATTTGAGGCTGAGTCGACCTAGGGGAGGCACAGGACCGGTTCAAATAAGCGTCGCTGGTGTGTTGGCCGTGAGCGGGAATCGAACTTGGCCCGCCGGTGTTCATAGCGCAGCGCGCAAACCGCTACACTACCGCTCCCCACACACGCACACAAATACATACACACACATACATACGTGGACACATACACACACGTGCCCGTAAATGTTCAAATTCCATTCCTTATTAAACAAAACAACCGGCCTGGACGGAGAGGGGAGTGCCTTGTGTGGGTGTGTTGTTCATGTCCACGTGCAGCAAGCGGTAGTGCAGAGGTTACGTACTCGATCGGATAGGTGCTCGCGAACAGCACTTGCCCCAACAGTCTGTTAAGGCTATACGGGGAATCTTTGTCTCTGTAACTGCGTGCACGCGTGTTCTTTCTTGGTGAGCGGTAGTGTAGTTGTTAGCGCGCCGCGCTATGAAACCGTAGACCCGAGTTCGATTATCTGAACCGGTTCTGGGCCTCACATAGGTCTACTCAGCCTCAAATTAGTACTGTACCTGGTGCGGCGTGTCAACATCGCCACTGGGGAGACGAAAGCAGCCTGGCGTGGTGCTGACCACCCACCCCCTCGTGTGCCGCTCTTGCCTTCATAGGTGCTCGCCAAAAGCATTTGCTCCTACAGCCTGTTAAGACTATACGGGGGATCTTCGTCTTTGTTCGTTTGCGTGTGCACGTGTAGCGAGGGGCAGTGCATCGGTTACGTGCTCGATCGGATAGGTCCTCGCTAACAGCACTTGCCCCAACAGTCTGTTAAGGCTACACGGGGAATCTGTGTCTCAGTTCTTGCTTGGGCCCAGCAAAGCACCAACGATGCCACACGCTGCTTGACTCTGTATCCTGCCACTGTGATGATGGGCATTCACCTCGGAGTGACCCGATTCGAACCCGTGATAGCCTGGTCTCAGCAAGAATGTGTTCATCGCTTGCAGCTAAGGTTTGCTTCACCTCCTCTCCTGATGTCGAGCAGAAATGGGTGAGGTTTCAGTACTGTGGCTCCTGCAGCTGCGACGTTGGCGCTGGGAATCTGATTCAGACCGTCCCATTAAGTTTGGCTTAAACACGGAGTGTTCCCGCTAGCTCAGGGGGGGGAAGGAAATCAATGGGCACGTTCTTAAGAATTCTTAATTCTCATTCCGAAGAATGAGGAGGCTTGCTGCAGCTTTCCCTGAGAGGTTCCGAGAGCCGTGCGGGCACTGTAATGTTTAAGTGGTGATCGTGGGTTGCCTTGGAAATAGAAAGTGGCACATTGGCCCGCGATCACGAATCACTCTTAATAATAAAATATATAAACTAAATATAAACATGCAACGCCACTCCTATTCCCAAGCTTCAAGGGGAAGCACGGCAGTCTGACCTCTGACACGAGGATTGTTTCTGCGGATTATTTTTATTTTTTTGCTAAACGTTTATGCTCCGAAATAATCTTGATTTGAAGCTTTCGTGACTGCAGGGGATCCATACTCTTTGGTTCTTTCGGTAAAGTCACGTAGGTATAAAATGAAATAAATCACGACGTTTTGGGCGTAACACAAGCGTCCATCATCAGGTGGGAAAGCGATGGTCTTCTGCCTCACCAGCAGACCATCGCTTTGCCTCAACAGCAGACCACGCTTTCCCACCTGATGACGGACGCTTGTGTTGCGCCCGAAACGTCGTGATTTATTTCATTTTATACCTACGTTACTTTACCGAAAGAACCAAAGAGTATGCTGCGAAATGTTTTCAGGGAAGGCTGACCCTGCGATGATTGCTGAGCCTCAAACATGTAGAGGAAGCGGGCGGCCACCCACTGTGAGTGGGAGAGGCGATGTTGCCAATTCGCTAAGGTGGTGGGAAGAGCGACCTGGATGGAGCCTTTGCGATCCTGTCAAGTGCCCTGCACGAATAATCTCACCAGCGAACTGTTGAGGGAGGGTTGTGATTATGTCCAGGCTGCTTTCTGTACATTTGTTTACCTTTCCTATACTTTGTAGTCATATCGTGCTTTTTCTGTATTGTTTGTTGTTGGAACGTTCTGACCCGCGCCTACTGGACACCTGTGAAAAAGAGCTTTATAGCTCATCGGATTCCTCCAGCATAAATCAATATTCTGATTTAGTTCAACTGCTGTTACCACCAGAACGTGTTCCGCAGGATTGCAATCATTCCCTTGTGCACCCCCCCTCCCCCCTTTAAAAGGTCGTGGACTGCACTGATAGCAACAGCGACAAGCGCGTATCCTTCCTTGACGTGCCGGGAAAAATCTTGGGCGAGGAGTATTACGTCATTGTTCCACCAGGCACGGCGGGCAAGATGTTTGCAGGGTTCCAGTGGACTTTCAGGCCAGGGCAGTTCTGCACGGGCACTCTATGCTCGGTTGCAGCAAAGGTGCTGTAGGGAATCTGAACAGGACAGGATGTGTGCCTCTGTTGCTGTATTGGCCTGGAGACTTACATTACAATCAAGAGGCCAGGACTGTTAGTTCTCTCTTTTTGCTTTCGGGGACCCTGCGGTTATTAATGACTTTCACGATGGTGGGCAGGCCCAGGTAAATCTGCGTGGCCAGGAGTCGGGGCCGTTACCTGTACACCTTGAGATGCCACGGGGACTTCACGTGGCTCTGATATTTATTTAACTTTTTTGACCACGTAGTGTGAGAACCGTTCCATGGTGTACTTTTCATCTGCGGTCAAGGGATGGCTTCGTACTGCTCGACCATAGTATGTACACAGATTGCCCTCTACATTGTTGCTTATTCTGAGGAGTTTGATACTTTTCTGCTGAACCTGGAGCTTGCGACTAAGATGTGGAGCCTTACCATCAGCTTCAGGCTGCTGCACGTGTCCTCGAAGTTCACCTAGCCTGGCACAAGCGCTGTGGTGACGTCACTGTCACTTAGTGGCAGATGTCGGCTGTTCTTCACGAAATGTGTTAGAGGAATCAATGAGTCAGCGTGACAAGGTATGTGAGTTTGTATTTTGGCGAGTGGGAGAATAATAATGGATTCCATTTATCCAGAAAGGCCCCACTGAGTCCGAATAACCTCTTTCATGAGAATTCTGCTTTGGGATGTTTGGCCAGTTACACTTTCATTTAATGCTTTGCGTGTGGGTGAAAGCAGGAGAACGCCGGTGGTGTAGCCCCCCCCTCCCGCCCACATACAAGGGGTCAACACTCAACAGAAATACTACACCACAGAGACGAATCATCAGCAACCCACTTGATGTACTGCCATCTCTTGGCCACGTCGCAGCCCAACATGAGTCGAGCGAGTATCACGCTGAGCCACACGTCACAGTGTGATCCTGCATGCTGACATGGGCGTGCACGACCACGCCTGGGATATTTTGCAAGAGACCTCGCTAGCTCTCAATGAGACCCTCACATCCTTAAATAAAGGAGCTACTAATTGCTATGCGCGCGTGTGGGTGCCTGCCCGGTCGTGGGAGGGTCGGCTGGGAGAGTCTTGGCCAAGCGCTTTAAGTTTGACAAGCTGAGTAAGTCTGTGTAACAAGTGAGCCTCCTTGTAATATGTGTGTTTTTCTAAGTGTGTTTCAATAATGCCTCCTTTATGGTTATTAATAGGGTTTTTCTCCTTTTTTCTGGCAACAAAACTGACACCTTTTGCAAGGAATCATGCTTACATTAACCACAATACTTTGCAGTCAAATGCAAACAAAAAACAATACTCTGATAATTTATGCATTGTCTTTGAAACTGATTGGTCCACACCAGAGACAGCTTTCTTTAGAGCCTAGTCTCATATGGTGTTCGACCAGATGACGCCAAAAGGCGCCTTTTGGCGTCATCTGGTCGAACACCAGAAAAAAAGGGGAAAAACCCTATTAGTATATTTTGGTACTGGCAATGGAGGTCCCATGATCCTTTATGGTTGTTCACCTATATTTTAAAGCATAGGTTGAGAGTATAATCCGGTGCGGTAATTTTATTCATAAACTAAATTAATGCTCAATCGACATAGAGAAAGTCTAGGACAGGTTTAGATATTCGTCACTGATGCTGGCCAACACGCTAAGCGCTACACTAGCACTCCCCGTGGTGTAGAGGTTCGCGCGTTACGCTACGGCCATCACCAGTAACGATTATTTGAACCGGTCATGGGCCTCCCCTAAGTCGACTCAGCCTCAAATTAGTATCTGGTGCGGTGTGTAAACATCGCCACGAGGGAGACGAAGGCGGTCGGGCGTGGTGCTAACTACCCACCCCCTCCTTATCGTTCCCGCCTTCACGGGTGTGTTACTCGCTAACAGCACTTGCCCCAACAGTCTATGAAGGCTATACGAGGGTCTTTGTCTTTGTACGTGCGTGAATGCGCAGGGCGTGGTGGTCAGTGGAGGAGCTCTGGTGCCTCCTCCCGCCCGTGTTGTGTGTATCGTTATTTAAACGCTTAATTTAAATTATTATTTTGCGTGGTGTTTGGTGGTTGGTAGAGCTTTGGTGGAAGAAAAAAATCACCGCAGTATTTACTTTTCAAACAAACCTCTCGTTTCATGAGAGGCGCCTGTGTGCCGGCGAGACGCACTGCACAATGCGCCCTCTTTGGCAGGCGTTCCTCCCAACATCCACGTGTGTGTACGTACGTTCGTGTATTTTATGTGCTGGTGTGTATGTATGTTCTTGTTATTGTGCGGAGCGGTAGTGTAGCTGTTAGCACGCTGCGCTGCGAACCCGGCAACCCGAGTTCAATTTCAGCTCACGGCCAACACCAGTAACGATGATTTCAATCGATCCTGGGCCTCCCCTATGTCTACTCAGCATCAAATGAGCACCTGGTGCTGTATTTAGACATCATCACTCAGGAGACAAATGTGGCCGGGCGTGGTGCTGGCTACCCATCCCCTCGTATGCCGTGCCGGCCTTCATAGGTGTTCGCTAGCAGGACTTGCCCCAAGAGTCTGTTAAGGATATACGGGGGATCTTTGTCTTTGTGTACGTACATGTTATTGGAGGCAGTCGCCCTCCAGCAACAACGGAGGGCAGAGAAGCCGCGCTCACAACAACGAGCGGAGCGACGGGTGAATAAAACACAGTAATTTGGCGCAGTATGGCGCATCTGTCTGGGTAAGTCAACCCGTGGCACCTGGGTCTGCCCCGTGACCTCCTGTCAGACCAGCCAGCGAGCCTTCGACTGTGCACAAGTTATTTTTCTCTCTACGTAATTACAAGCATGAATCACCTCTCCGCAATCCTTCACAAGCGCGTCAGTTTTTGTTGTTGCACGTTATTTGAAAGAGGTGCTATGAAGAAGGACCATTACCAGAAACGTCGCCTATTATATATCCTAAAGTGTTCAGTTCATATGTGAAAGAGTGTGTGGTAATGTGAATTCGCCCCCGTTTGAAAATGCAAGTTACACATTCTTGCATAGCCAACGCACATATAAAGACTGTTATGTACACCACGTACAAAGCCAGGGTTTTGTTCCGTTTAAAACAACATTCCTTTCATACAACTGCGACACGTGAGGCTTGCAACCGCAGTACTCTGCAGGAACTGTGAAAAATCAGGCAACCCTTATTACACGCACAGAGAGAGAAAGACAAGGATCCCTCGTGTATTATCGAGCACCTATTAAAGCCAGAAGGGCGCAACAAGGCGGGGTCGGTGTGTGGAGCAATCACGCCCATTCCGCCTTCATCTCAACCAATGCTGATGTTTGAACAGCGCACCAGGTACTCATTTAAGGCTGAGTCGACCGAGGGAGGTTCAGATAATCACCACTGTTATTGGCCGTGAGCGGAAATCTGAACTGGAACCGCCCGAGTGCGGAGTTCAGTGCGCCCCACACACACAGATAAAGGCAAAAATCCCCCGTATAGCTTTAACAGACTTTTGGGACAAGTACTGTTTGCGAGCACCTATCAAGGCCGGTCCGGTCCACAGGGTGTTGGGTAGCCAACACCACGCGCGGCCGCCTTTGTCTCCCCAGTGGCGATGTTCAGACACCGCACCAGATACTCATTTGAGGCTGAGTCGACCTAGGGGAGGCCCAGCACCGGTTCAGATAATCGTCACTGGTGGTGTTGGTCGTGAGCGGCAAACGAACTCGGGTCACCGCGTTCGCAGCGTGCTGACCCACACAGACAGATCACACACTCGCATGGCACGCGTTTATTTAATGTCGCAAGATTACTGCGGCGATTAGTGGTGTTGCTAACACGCACGTGTGCAGCCCTCTAATCGTCGCGGATTAACGGCTCCCTGTGTTTTCACAAAAACCGTCAGCGATGTTGGTACATGAGCCGAGAGCGGCATAACAGAGAGACACCCTGTGTAAATGAATGAGGCGGAGTGTTCACTGCCAACGTAGCAGCGACCACAACTCACGATTCATAGCGATGTTTTATTTACACGTTCTTTATTTAGCGAGAAACGCAGTCGCGTAAAAGTCCCACCGACACTACAATGCACGACTAGAATTTGTGACGGTAACGGTCCCACCTGAAACGTCGTGATGTAATTGATTTATTTTCTTTTTATTTTATTTTTATTATTTTTTACCTACGTGACTTTACCGAAAAAACCTAAGAGTTTAAATAGTGATGTTTGTTGCTGTTCACTTGGCGTTCTGGCCCTGTGCTCAGCAACTGCGATTTTTTTATTTTATTTCAAATGTGGTTGTCATGACCCTCCAACCCCACAACTCATCACATTCAACGCCTGAAACCACTCTCAGCCACAGCTAATCGATGAACCGTCACGAAATTTGACCAATTTTAAAATTGCGCCCGAAACGTCGTGATTACATTTATGTTATTTTTTATACCTACGTGACTTTACCGAAAGAACCAAAGAGTATGGATCCCTGTAGTCACGAAAACTTCAAATCTAGATTGAATTTTTAAATTACACCGTAAATTACTTAATTGGGATTAAACAGCAGCAATCATCACCCGCTACTGGCAGATTGATGCCCCGAGATACTCTCGCAAACGAGACTCAATCCTACTCTCCTGAGTTCTGATCTGGTTAGATTCAGTAAACCTCAAACTTAAATTGGGCCCGATTAGAGTTGAATATTGCTCCCTCTAGTGGCTGCAGTTGTACGAACATGAATCCGGCCGTTGGTGATGCTGTCATTCACCACAATGTTTTTTTTTTAAATAAACTCCACCACCAAATGTCCGATTGAGGTTCGAACAGTGCACTCATATGGACAAAACTAAAGTGTGCGTTTAGGTTGTAACCCCCTGGAAAATTTTCAGACTATAAGCTTAACACTCTTTATGGCATATAAAATATAACAAAAACATCGTGGCCCGTACGGGGATCGAACCCGCGACCTTGGCGTTATTAGCACCACGCTCTAACCAACTGAGCTAACCGGCCAGTTGCATGGCATCTTTTCTTAAAACACCTTTAAGGATGAGTTGACAGGACCGCGTGTATAAGAGCATTTGCACGTTAATTACATCATTAAAACTGTTAATTAAGTAACTTGGGCTTGTTTCGGATACCTCACAGCTGGATATGAATGATGGACCGAATCGTCAAAGATTAATAAAGGAGTGAACCGAGGAGATAGAGCGATGCAAGGTTGACTTTTAATTACACAGCAGGGGAGCGGTGGTATAGTGGTTAGCGCGCTGCGCTACGAACCCGGGCCACCCGAGTTCGATTCCTGCTCACGGCCAACACCAGTGACGGCTATCTGAACCGGTCCTGGGCCTCCCCTAGGTCGACTCAGCCTCAAATGAGTACCTGGTGGAATGTGTAAACATGGCCACTAGGGAGACAAAGGCGGCCTGGCGTAGTGTAGGCTACCCACCCAACCCTGTGCCGTTCCAGCCATTTCAGGATCATCCAGCAGTGGATTGACCTTGGCTGCTGCTGCTGCTAATGATGAGACTGCCCTCCTTTGGTGAGGTCCGGGTTGAATGGGGCGTTGCCAATGGCTTGACCAATCACAGTGAGGTCGTGGCAACTTCCACGTGTTCACTGTCTGTGCGCGCACGTGTCAATCCACCGCTGGATGAATGCCCCCCCCCCCACGCCCCCTCGGGTCCGTGGGAGTTATTTGACCATATTTCACCACGTAGGCACACAACAAGCCTATGGCACCTTGTTATGCACTTTCCTGTCTCGAGCCGTGTGATTGGGTCATAAAATATAACTGGCCATGCTGTACAATTATTTTGATAATAGCGGACAGTAAGTTCATGTTAACGAGCGTTTAGAACAATACAACGGATTTTGTTGCATGTCATCCAACATTTCACTGTTACTGATCACTGTTACATTGCTTTCATGGCTTTATTTTGGTGATTTCGAAAAGTTTTTTGGTTTTGCCATGTTTGTTTGTTGTAGTACGGAGTTAAAATGATGGCTTTAATCTAAGTTGCCTTGTGATTGTTGTTGTTGTTTGACTTGTATCCCACTCGGATTTTTGCACAGCGTTGGTGTACGGTGCTTTTTTCTGGAAGACTTTGCAGTTTTTTCCTGGATTTTTCTGTTTGCGCATAGTCACTTTAAGATGTTTTCTTGTTCATGTTTTTGTTTGTTGCGGTTGCACCCGATTGAAGAGCCGAATGGCTCACAGGGCTATACCTAATACATGAACTTGAATCTAAGTTGTCTTGTGGTTGTTGTTTGATTTGCATCCCACTGGGATTGTTGCACACAGCGTTGGTGTACGATGTTTTCTTGTTCATGTTTTTGTTTTTTGCGGTTGCACCCGATTCAAGAGCCGAATGGCTCACAGGGCTACAACTAATAAATGAAACTGAAAACTGAAGGTTGCATACCTGTCAACCCCTTATCAGTGTCCCTACCTTATTACAGACCGATTCAGACCTTATTGGTCACCCCGTGTCCCTTATAAATCCCAACCTTCATCCTATAAAGTCCCACCACAAGGGAGAAACAACACAAATAGACAAACAAAAATGTTGCGCGTATTGAAACGGCTGTACGGCGTACGAACCTGAAAACTCAATTCCCCTGTACAAGAATACGGGGTACACCGTATGGGTTGACAGCCCTGGCTTCATCCAGCAGTGGAGAGCGCATGGCTGGATAGGAGGTGACGTCACGGGTAAGTGGGCGTGCACTTGAGTATCTGCCCCGCCCCCCTGTCAAAAACTTTTTTTTTACTCGCATCTTAACACCGTGGCGGTGACGTTTCGGGCAAAGACCCTCTTTCAGAGCACGTAAATAGAGAGTCCAGAGTTGCACACCGCACTTTACACCATGGGGCCTGATGATAAATCACGTGTTTTATGTTTTAATCGACCTATTAGTAGCTTCATACTCTTAGGTTTTTTCGGTAAAGTCACGTAGGTAAAAAATAAATAATAAAAATAAATATTATAGAAATTATTTTTTTTACCTACGAAAAAAACCTAAGAGTATGAATCCTTGCAGTCACGAAAGCTCCAAATCTAGAACTATTAGTAGCTATTGCGTAACAAACAAAGCCTTTTCGATCATCGCAAGGCGGCATTACACCCATTTGAATTAACGAGTAAAATTCTCAAAAAGTTATTGGTGAGCTGAAATCACAATTATGATAATAACGATGAGTCGTTTCAACCAATCACAGCAGGGGGCCACTGCACGTCCCTGTCATTCACAAATCCCCCCCACCCCCACTCCACCCCCTTCTAGCACTTCCGGGTCAAAGGTTCCAGCTTCCGGTCTCTGGCGTCAACGCAAGCGGCGACGATGCGCGCTTCAGGTAAGTGGCTCCGCGGCTGGCTCGTCTCTCCAACACTTCCCGGCAGACGCCGTCCGAGCCGCAGCTCGTGCAACGGACCCTTGTGATGCCGCCGCTCTCTGCGGCCGGGTTAATTCGTTCGGCGGGCGCAATTTTTAATTCATTGTAACCATTGCGGCGCTTCTAGTTTTTTACATTGAATCGAAGCCTCTTTGTAATCCATAGTTCTGATGGGCGTGCGCTGTAACCCCCCCCCCCACCTCAACCCTCACCCCCCATTGGCTGGGTGCGTTGTCACGTGGCGCTGCTCGCGGACCAATGAGCGGCGGCCGCGCGCGCCAATGTGAGCTTAGGAATGTGGAGGGGGCTCGTGGAGCGCCGTGATTGGCTGGCGGGCTGCGTTTCTTGGGTTTCCACGCGGCTTCCGCTGTCGTAGCGAGAGGGCCCAGCACGCCCAGTGGCAAATCCGTGCGGTCATTTTTTTTAGACGACGTTTCGGTCAATGGCCCTCCGCTTTCATGGGTGCGCTATAAAGAAGGCACGTTGCCCGGAACGTCGCCGGTTATATGCGTCCTTCACTGTCTTCCTCGTATGGCTGGTGTGGAGCAACGGCTTTTATTTTTACAATGGGGTGGTTGAACTTGCGTTAGGAGTTGTAGTAGTGGAGTGTATCGCTGTGATGACACCATTCATATTTAATAATCTGACATTGCATCGTTATATAAACCATGGTCTTCTCTGGGTGACCGCAGTCACAGCGAGATTCTATGGAGTTTTTCCTTTATCAATTATTGATTTTCAATTTCTCCATTAAGTGTCCACATCCGCCATGGTTTGTGTGAATGCGGTTTGCAGTTGCCCATAAGTGTTATTGATGAACTTGTTGAGTTCTTTTTGTTGCTTGTGCACCTCTGCCAACGCAACAGCATCAACTAATTAAGAGCCTTAATATTGAAACCGTACGATGTAGCGCTCGATATGTAGCGGTGGTTTTGAGAGGGGTTCATCCAGCAGTGGATTTAACTTTTTATGGTGTAGCGCTGATGGTGATATGATACATCAAGTCTAACAATGTACACTTGCAATACAGGGGTTAAGATGATATCCTCAAATGACCATTTGTGCTTATCTCCCGTTTACATCCCTGAGATATCGTGGATATTCCACATTCCTATGACTGAAGCCAGTTGTTCCATAGGACAATCACTGTTGACTTACCCACAATAAATTATGCCGATTTTATCAATCCAGGAAGGATAATGAGCTGATGCCCCCCCCCCCCCCCCACCATGTTATCAGCTGATACTAACAAAGCGAATTGAGTCTTACATTCCACTATTGCAATGCAGTTGTAGTTGTCAGCCCGTAGCTTCCCACTGTTGGACAAAGGCCTACCTCGTATTCAATTCCTTTCCGTAGCAGTTATTTCAAGTTTTAAGTTTGTTAAACCAGGTGAGAACTCAAGAGATCAGGATATCCTAGTTTGCAAGAGTAACCTGGGGCATCAGTCTGTCAGCAGGGGGCGATGATTGTGTAATCCCAATTTGAGTAATTCGTGGGTAATTTTCATATTTGGCATGCGAGCACACAATCACCTACTGTTACGAATAATGTCGCGGGATTTTAGGCGGCGTATAGTATTACGGCTATTACACCCACAGAAATAATAAGGGTGGCTGTTGGACTTTAAACATGAACCTCTGCAACAAGCGATGCATACCATGAATGCACTGCTGCTAGGTCATGTCCCGGCCCCTGTCCGGCAATGGCCACCAAACCTGAATTGCATTCAGACAAATAGCTTGGCATGAAAAAATAAGAATGGGTTTTACCCTTTCTGACAATGCACTATCAGAGCTATACATGCTCTGGTAGTGCATTGTGTTTGTACGGTTCGCCTTTTGACGTTCTCTGGTCTGACACTGGTGAGACTAAGCCCTAAAGAAGGCTGGCTATCGTGTAGGCCAATGAGTTTCAAAGACGGTGCAAACATTATCGGAGCATGTTTGTTTGCATGTTTTCCACAAGTACGTGTGGTTAATGCAGACTTGATTCCTTGCAAACGGTTTCTATTAGGTGTTTGAATATCTTAACATCTGTTTGAATTGCCAGAAAGGGTAAAACGTATTCTTATTTTTTTTATACTTTGATACTGACAAAAAGGTGCCATGAAATAGCATGGCCTTCATGCAGTTTATGTCAAATGTAAATTTTTGAACATACTTCAGTGCGAGTTGTTCAAAGGGGTGTCCAGAACCGGTTCAGATATAACGCGCTCCTGATGTCAGCCGTGGCTAGGAAACAAAACCCAGGTCATTGGGTTCATAGCGCAATGCACTAACCACTGCACTACCGCTGCACCTACTGAATATATACGGTATCGTAGTGCTCCTTAAAAATGCTGCTCATAGTAGTGTCTTTTTAAGTTAATGGGTATTAAATACGATTGTGTATCAGCATTCCACTAGACGGAACAGGCATTTAAAGTTGAAGGACACAACTAATGTCAGGCATATTACCTAATAGTGGGGGAATTTTCATGTCTAACAATGCATTTATATTATTTGCTACTTAATGCAGAATTTCATTTAGATGTATAGCAGATAGTATAACAGCAGATGTAACAATAAACTAACATAATATTACAAAATTATATTTAACATAATATGCTGGGGCTGTGGTATAGTGGTTAACATGTTGTGTTATGAATCTGGCTACCTGAGCTCGATACCCAGTAATTGCAAACATCAGGGGTGAGTGATAGGTGAACCGGTCATGCCAAATCACACTTAGATCGTTTTACTAATCCACACTAACCAGTTTGGGGAAGTATGGTCAAACAAGCCCTGTGACCTACATAGCGTGGGGAAGTCCTAATCCAGCACGTAATGGACAAAGGGTTGTAAATTATTACTACAAAGTTGTCACTTTTTTTTTTTACCATGGATGAAATACTGAGTTCATTCCAACTGTACGTGGCCATTTCTCAGTGTGGGCAAATCCCCTCGCAAAAAATATTTGAGACTCCCTTAACGGACCAGCTTTGCCAGCTTGTTATTTTTCTTATCACCTTTACCATTGTTATTGCGTGTCATTGCAGTACTCCTGCTGCCGCTGGCCCTGGCACTGGCCCACGCTGCCACCGCACTGCATTTCTACACGACCGGCGATGTGGAGAGGCTGCACACCGCCCTGATCCGGCCCTACAGCTCGCTGGAAGAGGCGTACCACGCCGCCACCGGCCTCGCCGCACTCGGCGAGCAGCTCCCAGACGAGCAGGTGACCTGGCCAGGATTAGGTTGAGGTCATGGTTGGGGTCGTTGACTTGTGAATTGTGTAGTCGTGTCCGCTTTGAGCTGCTGCCTCCCAACGGTTTCTTGGACAATGGTACTTAACTCAGTATAGGAAGGTCTGTTGTGATTATGCATTAATGTTTGAACAGCTGTTGTGATAGTTGTGATTACCCCGAACATTGGTACAGCTATTAGGTTAACATTTAAACTGAGAGCTTTATAAGTAACCTTAACATTGGGTCAGCATTGATGTTAACATTAATGTTGGGATAGCTCCCACGATAACTGTACCCGAACGGTACAGTTGTGAAGTTCACCATAATATAATGGCCCTTACATTAGATCGTACGCATTTTTGATAGTCTCAACTTTGAGACGGCTATCATCATTTTGGAAACGTCTGTCGTGATTAGTTTAAGCTGTGACGATAACACTTAGGCAGCGGTAATTTTATTATGAATTGCCAACGCTGTCCCTGAAGTTCCATTTGGCTCACAGAATAAACTTGGGTATGATGGCACACGCAGCAGTTACACTTTTTAATGAACCTGTGTGTGAAATTGCCATGTGTGTTGCAGTCTGCCTGCGAGTTCATTAATGCCGAGTTGGACCCCTCTGACGTTCACTCCGTGTTCTACGCAGCCCGGACAAGCAAAGTGCTCTCCGATTGCGAGGTACCTTCCTCCCCCAACCAGGTTCCATCCCCACCCCTCTGGCCAAAGAGCAACAATCCTCACCAAACCCCCAGGGCCGCATAGTCAAGCTAGTGTCAATCGTATAGCAGTGGTGGCCAAACCTCCTGACCCTGCGGGGCCGCATACTATAAAATCTTCACACGGCCCATAGCCACAAGACACGCACAGTGGTCACGTGGCCAATTTGCTCACGCTTGTGCTGTGGATTTATGTAAAATTCTCTGGGAATGCCCATGAGTGTCTGACTCTGCTGCCAGGGGTAAGTGCTCCAGGCCGCTCGCACTTGGGCATATTTTTTTATTATTCGAGTAAATTTACGTGGAGAAGTTGCAAATGGGCTTTGTTTCTGTCGAGCAACGCTTGAATGGTCCAAGAGCCCCTTGCGGCTCACGGCCTGTAATTTGGCCGCCCCTGTCACATTTGGAGCAACCTCGCAGCATTGGCAGTTAATTTGCATACTTATTTGATGGATTCTCACAAGCACAGTGCTATGTGCATGCATCGTGAGCGTAAGGAATTGACTGTTGTGATTAATTGACGCACCCATTACCGTGCGTGACAATATGAAATGATAAAAGCACCTATTTAAATAGTGCTTTGCAAAATGCTTTTCAGAGTAATTCACCACATAGTAATTATGACATTATTTTTACAGAGCATTGAGGTATCTATTTTCTGTGATTGTAAAATTGCTACGATTAAAAGACTCATGTCAGGCTTAAGTTGCGCGAACTGCAATCGAATAACTTTAAAGTAATTTTTACATGTACTTAAAGTACCACAAAGCGCAAAAAAGTGTAATTAAACTGCGCAATACAATTCCAGATGTATTTGAAACTAGTATCGCAATCGAGAGACATTGATCATCTTTGCGAGGAAAATTATATCGTGGCAAGCCGCATGCCCGTGTTCACCACGGCCACGAGGGGGCGACGTTGTTCCATCGCCACCGCTCCGTACCTCGCTCTCTTCTCAACGAGCCGGTACAGACGGCCAATTAGAGGTGATAGGACAATCGATCAATTAAACCGTCTGATTCGGATGTCACGTGGCCATTATAAACCAACGCTACGAGACGCCCAGAACCAAGACTTTATTGCAGGCACTCGGCGGTGTCTTCTCCGTAATTGTCATAGCCATTATGAATCAGTGCCCTGAGAGAGATAGAGATTTGGTACTAGGACTTGAGCCCAACATCTCCATATAAAGCAAATAACGATGCATCGGCAATTTTAACTTAATATGTATGGTCATGATGAGTGCGTGGCGTTAATTGGCTAATGGTTAATCACATTCAATTCCTTTAAATTTGAATTGGGTCACGTAAGCCATACAAACCATTATTGATTTTCCATTGACTACATACCAAAAAAATACGTACCATTTTTAAATGGAATCGTCATCCCGAAATTGTGCCAATTCATCGAACCCTGAGCAGTTAAATGCCTGCCCAGTGGTGTCATCGTGCTGGCTCACACATTCCTGCGGAGGGAGCTGGTAGGAACGTTGGGTTGCTCGGTCAATGGCCAGGGTCAACGGCGGCGTGGTGTATTCCGCAAATATGGCCGACTGTGAGGGCGGGCACAAGCCGGCGTGAGTAGGTTTAACGTTGAGTTTTATAAGGGCACCACGGGGTAACCAGTCCCTCCCCACCCAGCCCCACCCCTCCCAGCCCCCACCCAGCTCCCACCCTCCCCACCCAGCCCCTCCCCACCATCCCCTCTCCACCCAACCCCACCCCTCCCATTTTTGGATACACGACGGACGGACACAATAATCCCCTGTGGGCTGGTGTAACCAGGAGGTTCCTACCAGTATAACCCAACCGTTATGAGCCTCTTCCTCATAACGGTTGGGTTATGAGGAAGGGGCTAGCATTGTTGCAGAGCGGTTCGCACACGGCAGCGTGCACCCAGTGACCCGAGTTCGATCCTCCGCCAATGCTCTCTGACCCCCACATGGCTCTGCCATCACAAAAGCCGTTCTGACAATGCGGCGCCGTCGCGCTGTTCCCGGTTGCAGCTGTCGGTGAGCAACGAGACGCGCGAGGGGCTGCTGGCGCTGATCAGCGAGGATGCGACGGTGGCCGAGGTGGCGCATGCCGTGGGCGCCCTAGTGGCTCTCGATCTGCCGCTCTCCTCGCAGCAGGCAGTGACGGCGCTCGCCGTCGCGCTGGCGAGAGAGGACAGCCCCCCCGCGTGAGTCGCCAACCGCGTCCACTCCCCCCCCCCACCAGCCGTTGTTATCGTCGGCTTCGTGTTGAACGCGATGTCACCGCCAACAACACGTCTGCCCTGTGCCCCTTGAGAGGGAGACGGAGGGGACTGACTTCCGTAATTTGTAATCGGGGAATTTTTTACCGCCTGTCAAATAAAATTTGTCTTAGCGCTCGCAAATTATAATTAGGCTTCATGACAGAGGTAGCGCCGGGCTGTAATTAGTTTCACGCGTAACGTTTCACTTCGGTTATGTTTTTACTTCAATTAAAAGAATAAGGTGTTCAAGGTGCCTTGTGCCAGCTTCTCCCGCTACATTTGGCTATGAAAATTTGAGCAATGCGAGTGGTTCTATTCATTGTTCCACACCACTTCCAATTCATGATGACAGAAGTTAAATATTCTACTTGTTATACAGCACTAACAATTAATAGCAACAGCATCGAGGGATATCTGTTGTTAAGCATCATGACCAATTTATTATGACAGCAGCAGAGTTTCTGTTGTATGTGTATCCTTTGAGCTTTATTTGACGAAAACCTGGGTTGTGTTTGTGACGGCAAAAGACGATTCCTGTAACTTAGCCGAGTTGGTGTTACATTTTCAGGACGATACAGGCCCTGCTGGCTGCTTCCTACCTCTCACAGCAGGCCGACCTCAACCGCATCTATCAGGAGGTGGAGGTGAGCCATTCACCACACAATGCAAATTGTCTCCATATAGCCTTAACAATCTGTTGGGGCAAGGCCGGCACGGCACACAAGGGGTTGGGTGTTCAGCACCACGCCTGGCCGCCTCGGTTTCTCCAGTGGTGATGTTTACACATCACAACAGGTACTCATTTGAGACCAAGTCAACTTAGGGGAGGCCCAGGACCGGTTCATATAATGGTCACTGGTGTTGGCCATGAGCGGGAATCGAACTCGGGCCACTGGGTTCATAGCGCAGCGCGCTGACCGTTGCACTCCCGCTCCCCACATATCCGTATACAAACACACTCACATTTATCAGTACATATACAATCCATATACACACACACAATTCCATATAGACACAATAGATATACACAGCACATACAGTATATACACACACAGTATATACACGTATACACATTTATACAAGGACAAAGATCCCCTATACCCTTAACAGTGTTGTTAGCGAGCACCTATGAACAGGCAAAGGGAGGTGACAGCCACGATGGGGGAAATGAAAAAGAAGCCCCACAGTGCTGGATCATCACTGAAGATTCCCACAGCAGTGCACGAGACCACGCTTGGATTACAAGCTTACAAGTGGCTACGAAAACACCACTTGTTAAATCTCTTGCCTCCCGCGCATTCATTTGTTTTGGGGTTTTTTGTCCCGTGCTCGCAGGACCTGGTTGCTCGAGCGGACGAGCATGGGGGGCTCTACCTGCAGTTCGAGGAGGGCCTGGAGGTGACCGGGCGCTTCGTGCACGCGGCCTACAGCCTCGCCGAGCACATTGGCAAAGCGCCCAACATCAAGCCCGTGAGTAGTAGCATCTTCTGCGGCCGTCTGGAACGCTCTTCCTTCTGATATTAGGAAGCCACTGGAGCTCTGCACTTTTAAATCATCCAGATTGAAAACTCATTTCTTTAGAACTGCTTTTTGTGTTTAGTTTGTTGTCCTTCCCCCGCACCTCCGATTAACACGGTTAGCTACATACAGTGCGAATGACGTTCAACATGCATGCCCTAGCCTCTTCTGTCTTGCCAGAAAATGACTATTGTCCATCTTAGAGGCACTCATTTATTTGTGTGTGTCCATTTGATTCTGCCTCATGACCAACATCAGTGACGATTATCTTAACCGGTCCTGGATGTGGTACTGGCTACCCCCCACCCCCTCGTGTGCTGTGCCGGCCTTCATAGGTGCTCGCCAACAGCACTTGCCCCAACAGTCTGTTAAAGGCTATACGGGGGATCTTTGCTTTTTGCCCATACAGAACCAGGTGGTGCAGCTGAGTAACGCGGTGCTGGGCCGTGGCTCGCTGGCAACGCTGGCGCAGGCATCGAGCGTGGCTCTGGCGGCCACCAAACTCTCCAACAACCGCTTCCACGTGCCGCTCGTGGTGCAGCCGGACGGCGCGCCGGCCCTCTCCCACAAGCAGCCCACCCTGCGGGTGAGGGGGGCACCGCACTGTTTATTCTTTACAACTGAAGTCAAAAGTGGTGAGGCATTCGCTCGGTCCATCTGTCTTTCCGTAACATCTTTCTGTAATATAATTTACATTATAGTATAGGGATCTTGTAGAAAACCAGCTACTTTTATTAAAAGGATTGCCCAAAATTAGCGATAAAACCAGAATTCAAATAGTTAAACATTTTTAGCCGAAGCGGGCTCTCCCCCCCCCCCCCCCTTCCAGGCTGCTCTTCACCTCATTCGGTGTCATTACACAGTACGGTCATCTTAGAACATCGCACATGATGCGCCGCCGTATCACGTGTGCGGTTCAGAACGTAACGTTATCACAAATTCTATATTTCTGAAGACAAACGCACTTTGGAACACGTTGCGGAATCCATGCATATGCCCAATTTTTCTTTCCTTAATAACATAAAAAAATTGCAACGTTATTGTAATTGTTTTATCAGCGGCATTTCATGGGGGAAGGAGTATCCTTAACTATCGCAGAGCATCACGCTGTGTTGGAGAACAGCCCGCAGAAGCGTATTTCATAGAATGTATTTAAAGAGTGCCTTATCTACACAATAGAGGTCACTGTACTTCTTCACATAGTCTGTTACATAGAAATGTTTGTTGCATGGTAGCCAAATGGATATATTTAATTCTCAGAGCTAGAATTTAGAAAATCTAAGTTAAAAAACTCAATTTAATGGAATGTTTTTTGTGCTGTACAGTATATTGGTAATCGGGCTTGAGTATCAACTCACTACACTTGAAAACCCAGTTTTATTGCCAGTGGCTGAAATCCAAATTCGAATCCAGGATCACAGCGATGATAGCTCTGTGCTGTGATTCCTGCCAATCATCAGCTTTAGAGGAGAGGTCCTACTTGGGAGGTTTGGTCACATTGGCAGACGGCGAGAGGAAGATGTAACTTAGGGTCAGGCACGTAAGGATGCATTGAATCGTCAATTAAAATATTTCCTTGTGCTCATGGTATACACTTTGAAACGACCATCAAAGAATACATGATTAGCGATCGGTGAAAATAACATACTAATGTTACATTCCGGTTGCTGTGCAATTGAGACAGAAAAACATGAGACTCAATACCAATAAGATGGTAAAAAATATACTTAACATAATAGATTCTCCAACTCCAATTCTCAGACTTCACGAATGGATTAAAAACGGGAGATATATGTTTTTTAATTATAGTTTTTTTATCTGCCTCATGCTGTCATAAGATGAAAGCGTGTTTAGTTAGAAGGCTCACACTGAACTCCTAACAGGTTTAATCAAGTACGCTACTCAATGTCTCTTACGGGTGTTTTGGAAAGTTGAAGCTTTATTTTCTTGGCACATCATTTCAGGCCGAGTTGACCTTGTGGGTGGCACTGCCCAGAAAGCCTTCTTCAGGCTGAGTGTCCTGTCACAGTGTTCTGGGTACAGCGCCCTAATCGTTCTGACGTTACTCCGGCTCTCCCACACGGCGTTTCGCGTCAACTCTGATCTTACGTTCCGTTTGTGGGACTCCAGCTCGTTATCTCTTGAGCTGTTTGGTTAATTGGCCGCCTGCTTTCCTTCATGTCCATTTAATTGATGGGACGTCAACAGAAAATCCAGCCTAAGTGGGTGCCCATAATGTCTCTGCAGGTTTCGTTTTGATTTTTAATAAAGTAATATAAATGTGGCAAAACGGATATAAATCGTCACTTTTGATTAAGCTGCGCGGACACCACTGCCCGACGTAGCCTCATTCAGCTTTGTTAAAGTTTCTGCGTTGAGCATCTCCTAACTGCGATTAACTCGTGAGTGGAATGAAGGCGGCAGGGGTGGGCATGCCGTAATTATCCAGCAGGGAATACTCGCCGGAATACTCGGGTTGTTGTTGCCCGCGGAGGCAAGGGTCTCGCTGTGTTCAGAGGATCCCGTATTGATTTGTGCGTTCACTCTAATTGGCTGCACCTCCTGTTTGCTGTCCTGCCATTAATTACCAGGGCACACTTCGGAAATGTCAGAGGCCACTGTTAAAAATAAAATGCTGCGGTTGCCGCTCACTCACAATGCTTCCGAAACCGAATGGCGGGATGACATGTATGTTTAACTTCTTGCGCAGCGTACGTAGCCAACTGTGTTTTGTCTTGACCCTTAAGCCCCCCCCCCCTCACAACCTTTACCATAGCCCCATGCTCAAAAGTAGACCTGGCCCCGTTCCCATAATGCCCAGAGTAACACTTACCATATATCAAGGCAATAGGTCGTTGTGACCCATGTCATTTATGCCATCAGACAGCACTGCTGTTGTTCGATCACCCGGCTGTTGTGCAGTCAACACCCAACCTTTAAGGTTCAGTCTGATGGTTTTATTTTTGGTCAATGCTCAACACTGCCTTGGCCTCTAACAACGGCTCCGCTCAGGATTGAGCCACTCCGTTTGCTTTTGAAGACGCAGGAACAACTCGGCCGTGGCTTGGCTCAACTCATGGATATCTTGAGCTTGGCTGAGACCATATTCATAGCCGGCTCAAGATAAGCGTGCGTTTTAAGCCACTTCACTAGAGCCAAAGCCAAATCTGAGCCGAGTTTTCTTCACCACCACCATCTGGCATTAGGTCTTCTCTTCCCCTTGGTCGCTGACTCCTGGTTGCCACTCCAATGCCTGTCTCTAACCTGGCCTCCTCCAGCATTAAATTCAAGGTCTATAACTTACAAACTAATCTAGTAATAACTATAATCCTAAGTGTACAACCATGGTCTCAGTATTACAGCCATACACACAAGTAAAACATTCACCCTACCTTAATCATACCACATTGACAATTGTTACACTCTGTATCAGAACGCTGGACTCGGTAATAACCATAGCCCCAGTCACATTGCTGTTCATTTTACATGCTTTTATTTAACTCCCTCTGTCTGTTGTTGTTGTCGTTGTATTCTCAAATCTTGTAACTCAATTTTAACCCACTTCCCAATGTGGTATCAATTGCAAACTTGGTATACTTATGTCATACTGATGACAATACTATATTCTATCATAAAAATATGTATTTTTAAACATTCTTTTTTATATGTTATGTTTCGGCTTGCATCTAATTGTCCACGGTAAACTGACGTTGGCTGTAATTCACCACGGTCCCTTACGTTATGGCAAGCTTCGGGGCCACTTTCTGGAGTTGTCGAGTTCTTCCATTACGAGTACGGTACATTTCATTAAAGCATGTGTTTTTTTAAAGTTTTTTTTTAAATATTACTTTTTAAATTGAACCCTGTATCTCACTTATAACAAATACCCAGACCTTGACCCTGGTGTGACCCATAACCATAATTTCTATGACCCTCGGCTGTTGTGTTATTTGTGTGTGTGCGCACGTGTGTGTGCCCCAGCTGTGTGTTATGGATGTGCTGTCACTCCAGATGCTTGTGTGTATGTGTATAATACATGGGGTGTGGTAGTGTTGTGGTTAGCGCACTTCGCTACCAACCCTGTCAACTTTACTCTTTGGTTCTTTCAGTAAAGTCACATAGGTAGAAATAAAATCAAACAAATCACGACGTTTCAATCGCAACACAAGCATCAGGTGGAACAACCACAGCAAGAAAATGCTGAAGTCGGCTGGAGAGCTGCCGTAGGAGGAGAGGGAGAGAGGGAGGGGTAGGGTAGGGGGAGGGGGGGCCGCGTGAACGCTAGGGGAAGACGTGAGGCTGGGGGGGGAAAGTGGGCGGGGCTAGAAGTGGAAAGCTGGGGAAAAACATAAAAATGTGCTAGGACACCGGCAGGTACGATGGAAACAACAACAACCAGTTAAGGCATTACTGGTTGATAACATCCTTCCAATGATTGTTCAATTTGTATCCATCTTCTCGGTTGAAGTATTCTGTTTATATATTTGATAGTAGCCCGAATGTTTGCAGAGTACCTTGGTCTCGGAAAAAACAATATCATGCGAGCCCACAGCATTATGACAATGGTCAGCTACGGCAGAGGTATTGGTTCTGCCATGTTTCAGATCTGCCTTGTGTTCACGAACACGGTCTGAGACATGTCGTTTTGTTTCCCCAATGTAACTGCTACCGCAGGTACAACTCTGTTTGTGGACTCCAGGGTATTGCATGTCAGGAATGCCCTCCTTCACAGATGGGATTAGATCACGAAGTTTGTGTACTGTATTGAATCGGACCTGGATCTTGTGTTTGTTTAAGATTTTGGAAATCCTTTTGGTAACATCTGCTATGTATGGTAAAGTGATGGTTTTGATTGGTTTCTCAGGAGATTGTTTCTCCATGGTTGGAGAAACAGCTTTGCGAATAATGCGGTCCGATTACCCATTCATCTTGAGGGCTTGGTGTACGTGTTCCACTTCACTGGCTAGGTGGTGTTAGTCGGAGATGCAGTGAGCCCTATGGTATAGTGTTTTGATGAGGGAATTCTTCTGGGCCGGATAGTGGTGGGAATCAGGTTTTAGATAGGAATCTCTGGGTGGCTTTCCTGTGGACGGAGTATCTCAAACAGAACATCCAGGAATGGTAGCTTACCATCCTTCTCCACTTCCATGATGAATTTGATGGATGGGTGTATGGAATTGATGTGGTTGAGAAATCGGTTCAATGCTGGCAGGTCATGTGGCCAAATGACAAAAGTGTCATCCACGTATCTCTTCCACAAGGAAGGACGTAGGGTGGATGTCTGGATGGCATCTTTTTCAAATTTCTCCATGAAAACATTCGCTATCACTGGTGATAAGGGGGAACCCATGGGGCTACCTTCAACTTTACTTCGTATTCCCGCTCACGACCAATATCAGTGACAAATATCTGAACTGGTTCTGGTCCCTCCCCTATGTCAAATCACCGATAAATGAGTACCTGGTGTAATGTAGTCATCAGTGGCCAAGACTGCCGTGCGTATTGAGCCAGAGGGCCGCCGTCCACGCGGACGTCCGAAGAAGCGATGGATGGACCGAATAAAGGAAGACATGAAGACGGTCAACGCATCCCCTGAAGATGCCCTGGACCGAGCCAAATGGAGAAGACAATGCCGAAAAGCGGACCCTGCGCCACAGCGGGAACAACGCTAGGAAGAAGAAGAGAGTACCTGGTGTAATGTATAAACATCAGCGCTGGGAGACAAAGGCGGCCGGGCGTGACTCTGACCACACTGCCCTCTCGTTATCAGCACTTTTCCCCAGCATCCTGTCCGTATACCTTTGTATATGGAACACAAAATAACAACGGCATACGTGTGTTTGTGCGCGTGTGTCCCAGCTGCGCGTCACGGACGTGCTGTCGCGCCCCATACGCGGCACCGTCGTCATCCTGGAGAAGGCGCGCGAAGCCGCCAGCCGCCGCAGCGTGCTCAGCCAAGTCGCCTTCACCGAGCAAGGGTACACGCCCTGCTGCCCCCTGCTGCCCCCTACTACCCCTGTTGTACCCTACTACCTCTCCTATACCCTGCTAAGAAATGCACTCCTCTGCTGTACCCTGCTTCCCCCAAATAACCCCTGCCGCCCCTGCTCAAGCCCTGCTGTCCCTGCTGAGCCATTCTACCTCTGTTCTACCCTGCTGCCCTGCTCTCCCCTGCTGCCCCCCTGCTTACCCCTCTTGCACCCGTTATTCACCGCTGCCCCAGATATACGGCTGCACCCGAGTGAATACTACCTTCACGTGCTGCTGCTCGTGTAAACCGCTGCTTTCTTTTGCCCCCGATACAAACTGCTGTCCCGAGAGTACATTGCTGCCCTCTACTGCCTCACCTGCTGTCCACACCCTGATGTACGCTGCTGTTGCCTACTGCCACCCCCCACGGACGGTCAAATGGATGGACGAACGGACAAACATATGAAGAGACAGATAGATGGACAGACTAACAGACGGTTGGACACATGGAATAAATGAATGGACACACATCCACCCTGCTGTCGCCTAAAACTCGATGCCCCATGTAGCGCCGACTGACCCTCACTCGATGCCCTCCACTGCCATGCTGCTGCCTCACAGGGACGTGCATGAGTTCGACTTCCTGCAGGCAAACCCCAACAGCGGCTACTTCGACCTGAGCCTTGTTGTGGAGGGAGACGCTCGGCTGATTGGCAAGGAGACTGAGGTGAGGGGACTTTCTCGTGTGGCCTCACGTCCCCTCAGTGTCCGTCTTGTCCGTCTGTCTGCACTTATGTTTATCCGTGCATCTTTCCGTTCATTTGTCCTTCTGTGTGTTCATCCATCTGTATGTGTGTCCATTAATTTTGTCCGTTTGCCCATCCATCTATCCTTGTATCCATCTTGTCATCCATGTTGTGATATTTGTGTTAAATCGTCCATCCTTATTTGGCATTCTGCCATCTACCCATCTGTGTCCATTTAGTCTGTGTGTCCATCTAATCATGCAGTTGTCCTTATGTCCATTCATCTGTTGAGTGGACATAAGAAAGGTCCCATCCGTGCATTTCTCTGTCCATGCCTCCATAAGGTTAGAACAAAGGAAACGAACGGCGCATGCAGTATAGATGAGACAGAGTACAGACAGGAGGCAATACAGATGAAACGTTACAGACAAGAACGACAGACGAACAATGCAAACGTGGCAACAAAGAATCGTTTCATTACTTGAGCGGTGACCCAGAATTACGACGGTTAATGTGCGGGGTGAGAGCATAGTGTTTTATCGATGCATTTGCATGCTACTTTGTTGGGTTTTTCCCATCGGGTTTTTGAGGCAGACTGCCACGTTAATGACCACGGATGTGGTTAAATCGTTATCCGTAAAAAAAAAAAGGAATTGCGTAGATACGCTCTGTAAATAAAATGAAAATAAATACAGACGGATGGACGGAGTCGCGCACGCTTCCATGTATCGTGGGAGGCCTGCGCAGGTGTGGCCCTTGTTTGGAACGCACGCACATTCGCACGCACATTCGCACGCACGCTCCAGCCGCACCTTATGATGTGTGGGGTCATTGGCCCTGACGGCGGCCACTTCAGCAGTCGCCCCACCGCTCTCCTCGCCTCTTTCACATTCCTGCCGACTGTTTCATTGCTTAATTGAGTGGTCTCTATGTGTCATTAATCAAATAAGTCTTTAAAGGTTAAGTGGCATTATTTGAAGATTAAACAACGCGGCTGTGCTAGTCAGCTTGGGACATTTCTCCCCGCTGATGTTTGGATAAATTTGGTTTTTTAGTCTTGGGTTTTCCCTCTTATTACCAAGAACCCTACTTACGCAGTGGTGTGACAATTCACCCCGACACGATTCAACCCAATTTTCACAATTCAATTTGCAAGTTAAATGAATAAGTAAAGTGCCCTTGTGGTCAATGAGTCGGTCTCTGCGGGGGCCTTGGGAGGTGTATGCCCCTGGCATGGACAAATATGGCCGTTAAATCGACACAGAAGTACTTCTGTCCAGACATATTCCGGGGCCATCTCTAACACAGAGTGATGCACTGCTCTCTGTGAGCTTTGCAATGGAAATGTCTTCGCCTACCGTGCCAGTTCGACGGCTCCACCGGAACATAATTAAGTGTGGCCGGGGGGGGGGGGGTGTAAAAGCAGCGTAGAAAATCACTTTGATTCTCCGTTGTTTGCTCCGTGGTACACACTGTGTGAAAGGTGAAAGCACATTCGGTCCGGACGGCTGGCCGGCACTCCCTCTATTGCAACAGCGGGACTTTATTTATTTATTTTCCCCACCTCCTCGGTTGTCTTTTTGTTCACTTTCCTCTGACTAATCTAATCGCCCCGCCGGCCGCACCACCGCCGCGCCCTGCCATTTGCGCTGGCTGCCGGTGTTTGTCGTTGCACGTGGTCGTACCCCGGCGGCGCTGCCGCCGCGATCCCCACTGTTGCGTGCCATCTCTTAAAAACCAAACTATTTTTTATTTTGCCAGGTAAGACCCACTCGGCTGTATAGCTCTTTTTTCAGAAGCGACCTGCCACAAATGATGGCCGAAGAAGTGGCTTATGTGGACATTTCCAGCAGCCAAGTACTCTAAACGCGTGTTTCTAAATGTGGAAGGAAAACCGGAGGACCTGGAGAAAAATCCACATGACCTCGGGGAAAGCATGCAAACTCCAAATATACAGGCGTCGGGATCAAATCCACGACCTCCTGTATACTGGGTGAGGTAGTTAACATCTCACCAACGTGATGCCCCACCACGGTGGCTCATGCTCCTCCCGAGGAGCGCGAGCCGCTGGCGAGGTCCCCGAGTAAATACCACAGCTAATTCGGATTCCACTAAATAATGACCACCCCATTCACCTGTGTCGTCAATATGCAAGATTGTAATATTCGTGGGCTTTTGTGTGTCTGTGTGCGTTTTTCATCGGAGTCTGTTTGTTGTGTGTATCTTTGTGTGTGTTTGTCTTTCAGTGTGCATCCGTGCTTGTTGTATTGTGTATGTGTGCATCATGTTTGTCCTTGTATGTGTCATTGTTTGCATCTGAGTATTTCACGTGTATCTCTGTTTGTCGTGTGTGTCTGTGTCGTACATCTGCCTTTGTGGGGAGCGGTAGTTCAGTGGTCAGTGCGCTGCGCTACACACGTCCAGCCACCCAGGTTCGATTCCTGCTCACGGTCAACACTAGTGAGGATTATCTTAACCTGTCATGGGCCTCCCCTAGATCGACTTGGCCTCAAATGCGTACCTGGTGTGGTGTGTAAACATCGCCACTCAGGAGACAAAGGTGGCCGGACGTAGTACTGGCCACCCACCTTCTCTTGTGCCGTATTGCCCTTCATAGGTGCTTGCTAACAGCACTTGCCCCAAAAGTCTGTTAAGGCGATAAAGGGGATCTTTTTGTTAATGCATCTGTCTTTGTGTTTGTCCATGTGTATGTATTCAACTTGGTGGTTTCCTGTGACTTTATCACTTTCGTGATACTTGATTTAGATGTCTTGAGCAACTGCACTGAAACCTAAGTTTACTTAATAGCACCTTATTTTGATTGTCTGAGCCTCCGAAAATAACATTGTAGGTGCCCTCGTCTGGCTCTGCACACTTTTGCATGTCGATGTGATTGTGTCTACAGTGTGTGGAAATTAATTTATGTATACAAACTAAAATGACAATACCTACAAAAACATAATAGTATTACCTACCGGACGTTGTGACATTACAGTATTCCCCACATGCTGTTGACTTGAGAATGGCAGGTGTGACTGATTACTCAAGATTATATTCAAATTGTGTCCACCGGGTCATGTCACGAGAACAAGAAATGACCACCCTCTTTTTGTGCCAGTGTTGTTGATCTTTGCTCTTACGTTGAATGTATTGCTTTGCGGAATCCACTTATTAGGCTGCTTTGACCAATTTGTGACCCAGGTCTCGCGTGAAGATTAGCTGTGTCATCTCGGTTGACATCCACCTGGCTTTAAATAGCGAATAATAAATATTAACAGAATCGGCTAAATTTAACGAAAACTCAAATTGAATATGACATCTTTGGTGGGCGCCCGTTGGTGACCATGCTTTGATTGATCAACTCACTTCGCTCACAAGAACCCGGTTTAATCACGGGCGGCTGAAACCTGGATTCGAACACCAGGATCTGGTGCATGGAGTTAGCCCTACGCAGCCCACACCCGGGTTCCGTCCTCTCTCCATCTTCTTTATGTTTTGTTTGCAGTTGAAAATCAAGTTCGCCACCGAGGTCGGCGTCGCCAACGTGGAAATCGCAATTGTGGACAAGGACCAGAGCATCACCACCAAGACGACGTCGTGAGTTGGACTCGCATCACCTCTTCACTCCGCAAGAGCCGGGACCAATTTGTTTGAACGGTTTTTTTTTTCTTCTTCAGAAAAAGCAGTCCCTAGAGTGAAACTGCATTTTACTCTTCTTTTTGCCACTCATCTGTGCCTTGATGCAACATGCAGCATCAGAATGCCGACTGTTGCATGAAACGGTCTCGGAAGTAATTTTAAGCCGTGAATGTGGTTCTTAAGGAGAACAATAATGAGGATATCATGCACAAACAATTGCATAACAACAACCACAACCACTTACATTTATATTACACACACACTTCACACACTGTGCACGTCACACAATCACACTACGCACACATCAAACAACACATCACACACATACACGACACATAGACTACACATACTAAAAATACAAAGATCCCCGTATAGCCTTAACAGACTATTGAGGCAAATGCTGTTAGCAAGCTCCTATGAAGGATGGCACAGCACACAAAGGGGTGGGTGGCCAGCACCACGCCCGGCCGCCTATCTCTCCCCAGCGACGATGTTTACACACCGCACCAAGTACTCATTTAAGACTGAGTCGACGTAGAGGAGGCTCAGGACCGGTTCAGATAATTGCCACTGTTTATTGCTCGTGAGCGGGGATCAGACTCGGGTCCCCGGGTTCATGGCACAGCATGCTAACTGCTGCACTCCCGTCTCCCCAACGGCACACACACGCGCGTAACACACGCACCACACACACACAGAGCGCTAGGATGGAAATCGTGCTGTTTGCATAGCTGCGCGAGGCTGGGAGCACTGTTTGCCAATGTTTATCGGCAAAACATTCCAGAGAGGGAGGGAGGTGGATGAGAAAGCACCCCGATTTCATCCGGCCAAGTCATATCCCGTTTGAGGTTGCGTTTGCCCAGAGTAGAGTGCTCTTGTTTAAATTAAACCTTCAGAGCCTCCTCTCGAGTTTCCCCAAGCTGTGTTTGCTCTCCCCTTGTTTGTTAATGCAGAAGCCAAATAGCAGAAGGCCTCACTCTGTGGTCAGATCCTAATTTAGACATTGACACTTTGCCACGTAGACAGGTCCACACATTCGACGCACACACAGACACACGGGTTGCACTTGTACCATCGCTCACATACACGTTTGTACAAACACTCCGCCAACAACGACAATCGCTATTCGCCACTCGCGCATACATCACATGGGGTGCACAATCAAGTCTTTTGCGTGCTCGTGTGGATGGGGAGCAGTGCCACAGTGGTTCGCACACTGCACTGCAAATCCCAGTCATACCTGGCCGGGCCTAACATCAGTGGCCGGATGGGTGTCTGTACCTATCCTGAGCCTCCACTAGGTTGTCTCAACCGTAATTAGTTACTGGAGCAGCATGCGGGGCAGGCAAAAGCATCAGGGCATCATTCAGACCTCTTCACCACTGCTTGTGTCATGCAGGCCTAAATAAGGGCTCTCTGACAGCACTTTTGCTAATGGACTATGAGGCTGTGAAGAGAGGATGTTTGTCTTCATGTCTGTGTGTGTGTGTGGCACGCAGTGGTTAGCGCACTGCGTTGCAGACCCGGGGACCCGAGTTCGATTCCGGCTCACGGCCAACACGAGTGACGATTATCTGAACCGGTTCTGGGCCTCCCCTTTGACGATTCAGCCTCAAATTAGTACCTGGTGCGATGAGTAAACATCGTCACTGGGGTTGCTGACCATCAACCCCATCGTGTGCCGTGCCAGTCTTCATAGGTGCTTGCTAAAAGCACTTGCTCCAAAAGTCTGCTGAGGCTATACGGGGGATCTCTGTTTTTATTGTCGCTTACACAGTGTGGCGTACCCACACAAGGCAACCACCACCTTCACAGCAGACGGACACCAGAATTTCGTGCTCACCTTCCAGCTCATTGACCTCCACTCTGGGGCTGACCTTTCCCCTCACCAGGTAAGACCTCCATCTCCTCTGTCAGTCACAGTCAGATATGTCCCATTCACCAAACAATCATGAATATTAATTAAATACATGAATTTGAATGAAATATTCACATTTGCAGCTGTGTCAATCCACTGGTGGGTGAAGGCCTCACCATGTCTTGAATCATTAAGGGACTCATTGAGTGCCTAAATCCCTGACTGAAATACTGACTAAGTAACCGAGTTCATGAGTTACTGGCTATTTGGATAACTGGATGAGCGGTTGACTAACTGATTGAATAACTGATTGAATTACTTGACTGAATGACTGAGTTAATGAATGACTGAGTGACTGAGCAAATGAGTTGCTGACTGACTGACATACTGACCGAAGGAATTAGTGACTTAATGAGTGTTTGACTGACTGAATGACTAACTGATGACTCCCCCGTGCCCCTCCCCCCAGGTGTTTGTGCGACTTCAGCACGAGCGCAGCGCGCAGGAGGTGCTCTTTGTGGCCGAGGCGGACGCGCGCCACGTCTACCGCTTCGAGCTGGACGTGCTAGAGCGTCGCGCCGAGCTCGCCTCCGTCGCGGGCACGTACGCAGTGCACCTCCTTGTGGGCGACGCCGCCATCTACAACCCCGTGCACTGGCTGCTGGTGAGCGCGCAGTGCTGGGGGTTGAGGCCTGCTGACGACAACGATGATGATGATGTTGTGAGAATCTGACGACTTGTGTGTGCGTTTCAACTCCTCCAGTGTAATTGTTTGTCAGCCCTAATGGGTGCTTACTTAGCAGCACTTCCGTCAAAAGTCTAAAAGGGTCATCGTCGGATCCTAATATGCGTTTGAATGCATGTATGTGAATGTGTTTGAATGTTTTTGAGTGTGTGTTTGTCTATGAAAGTATATTAGTGTGTGTGAATTAATGTTTTTTTGGTATTGTGGTGGTGCTATGAACCCGGCAATCCGGGTTCGATTGTCACGGCTAACAACGGTAACAAATATCTGAACCAGTCCAGGACCCCCCCTCGGCTGATTCGGCCTCAAACGAGTACCTGGTGCAATGTGTAAAAACATCAGCACTGGTAAGACAAAGGCGGTGGGGCGTGGTACTGGTGGCCACCCACCCTTTTGTGTGCTGTGCCGGCCTTCATAGATTGTTTCTAACTGCGCTTTCCATCTGTGTTCCAGGCGGACGTGCTGGTGAAATTCCCAGAAGAGGAAAGCCCTACAGTCGCCAAATCTCAGAGTCTCTTCATGCCCAAACCTGAGATCAATGTACGGCACCCAACATCATCCTCCTCACATTCTCACTGCTCACTCTCGTTGCCCTCCCACACACCCTCATCACCCTCCTGGTTCTTACAGCCTCAACTCACAGCTTCAACATCCTAACTATGTCTTGCCAATACTAACTCACCAGTGTTAACCAGTGCTCTATGTAAACATTTTAATGAGTGGCCTGGTTCGCAGCGTAAACATCGACACTGGGGAGACCAAGGTGGCAGGGTGTGGTTTTCGGCCACCCAACCCCCTCATGTGCCTTGCCGGTCTAAATAGATACACGCTAACAACACTTTTCGGTCCAGTCTGTGACTAATGGATAACTGTGTCCTCTCTGTGTGCGTGTGCAGCATTTGTTCCGCGAGCCTGAGAAGCGGCCGTCCCTGGTCGTGTCAAACGCGTTCACGGCGCTCGTGCTGGCGCCGCTACTGCTGCTGCTCATCCTGGTACCTGGGCCCTGCCCTCCTCCCCTCTCTACTACCCTTTCTCCTGCCTTGTCTCCTCTCCTGCCCTCTCTGCTCTTCTGCCATCTCTCCTGCCCTCTCCTCTCTCCTGCCCTCCATTATCTCTCATCTTGCCGTCTTCTCTCTCCCTTATCTTTATTTTTCCTGTCCAATCTCTCATCTTTCTCCCACCTCTCCCAACTCTTCTTCGCTCACCCCTCTGTTCCCCTCTCCATAAAAACTCTTCTTCTCTCCCCTCTCTCTCACCCCCGCTCGGCTGCATTTCTCACTTCTCCATTCTCAATCTATGCTCACGAAGACGTTTCATATGTTGCATTGTGGTCGCTGATGCTAAGCTGTGTAGAGCAAGCAGCTTGCAATCAAAGTTTGCGAGTTCAATTCCTGGTTGGGGGGTTAACTTGGCCCATCATCCCTCTGGGGTTAATAAAAATGACTACTACCTCGTTGTAAAGTCAATAGTGGTTATCCTCAGCCCCGTCATAGGAAGGAGTAATTGCCACCACTGGTTCAGGGCTGTAAACATGAGATGAGAATATTTGAGCAGGAAATCACTCGACTTTGAATCTGCAGTTTCTGCCTCCGTGTCACTGCAGGACCTGGCTTTGGCGACGTATACATTAAACAATAACTCCTGCATACGTATGTGCTGCATAAAACATGGCACGCGCTTACATAATACATGGCCGATGCATTTATGCATGGTGCGAGAAACCACTCGCGTGAAATGCACACATTAGCGCTCCGATTGTGTATAAACAAGTGCGTAAAGCAGTGGACCTCTGACTTTTATGGTCGCTGTGTGCGCACACTTGCACACAGTAAATATTGTGAGTAGTGTGTGGCTAAAACATTATGTACCCAAATTGGCGTTGTAGGTAAATGAAATACCGAAAACACATATGTAACATCCCGTTGACAGAATTAATAATTATCGAAAGCAAAAACAGTCTTTGCATTGGGAAAAAAAACAGCTTTCAGCGTGAATATTTTAGAGTCCTTTGTGACTTGGTTTGCACATCAACCACGCTACGACTTGGCAACCTGATTTAATCTGAGATGGCTCCGTGGCACAGGTTATGGCCATTATGAGCCTCAGAAAGTGGGGAGAGGTAGCTACATCATTCAGTTTTCTGGACTTATCTCAGCAGTGCTGACTAAAGCTAACTGCTTTGACTTAGCCATTGTGAGCTTCCTAAGCCACCTGGCCTAATGATACAGTGATAGTGATTGATAAAGCCTCCGGTATGCTTGTTCGTCTCTTGAGAGCTTAACATCACATTTGAAAGGGCACCCTCAGTGGCAGCTGTCCCTGTGCGGCAACAAGGTGAATCGGTACCACTTGGCCATTGAATGGGCATTACCTTTCCAGATTATTGCTATGTGCTGATCCAAATGGAGTAATATATGGATGTTTTTAATTTGGCGAATTTGCACCCTGACACAGTCACACAATGGTCGTACTTTGTACATTAATTGGATTAATCCTTGCTCCTTAGGTGTGCGTATGCCAGTGAGTGTTTGTGTGGATGTGTTCGTATGTCATCCTCAATGTGCACATGGCCTAGCACAAGCGTCGTGCCGTGCCGGCTTTTCATAGGTGCTCGCCAACAGCACTTGCCCCAAAAGTCTGTTAAGACTATACGAGGAACCTTTGTCTCTGTCTTGCAGTGGGTAAAACTCGGAGCCAACATCTCCAACTTCACCTTCTCGCCCAGCACGTTGCTGTTCCACCTGGGCTATGCAGGTGAGCCGTGAGCAAGGGGGTTGTGGAGCAGATGGAGGTGTACCCCCGAGCCTAGGCAACGTGCTCATGGCAGTGAAGAGCTTCGATTAAGTCAAGCTGCATTATATTTCCTTCGGCTGCATATTGCTGTGTGGTTGCTGCCTGGCCTGTCTGTTCCACATGAAGCTCCAGGTCTTCTCGGCCACAATTATGGCCTCTCCTTCTTTACACGTGCAAAACGTGGATCCCTTGACAGGCTGACCTGCCTACAACCAGATTGGATTTTGTGAGGAGTGAACTCCTGAAAAGGCAAGGATATATAGCCTCTGTCATGTAGCTCGTAGGCCCAGCCACCACTTGCCCAAGCAGCACCTCTTTTGCCAGATAGAGGGGGCTGAATGGGTATGGCACAAGCTTGAGAAGGGATATGCTGATTGGAATATATGCAGCTGAGTAAAGCTTGCAGTATGTATGTATGTTGAACTTCATTCGCACCGTACGTAGCCAGTCATGCTAATCGGAGGTGCGGGGGAAGGACAACAAACTAAACACACGAAAAAAGATCGGTCTCTCTGGAGGTGACTAGTAAAGGATGCTATTAGGAAATTGAAAGCAATTGCCCTTGAGTAACAAAGAAGGGCAGGTGAGCAAAGCTCACAACAGCAAGCAGAGTGCTAAGCTGAAAAACCACAGCAAGTTGGTCCTGCTGTGAGCAAAGAAGATCCATCTGCCAGTCATGTCATTGGTTTAATCTGCAAAACATTGATCTGTCTCATGATCTGTCTGCAGCGAACCTTCCACACTTCACGTGACGTCAAAGTGCACTTAGCCTAGCACAAGCGCCGTGGCGACAACATCAACACTTAGTGGCGAACAGCGGCTGTTGTTACATGTAGTGCCTGCGTGTATCTCTTGTGTGCGAGCAGGCATGCTGGTGCTTATGTTCGTGTTCTGGACACAGCTGAATATGTTCCAGACGCTCAAGTATCTGCTTGTGCTCGGCATCATCACCTTCCTCGCCGGAAACCGCGTGCTCGCCCGCATGGCGGCTAAACGGTACTTACGCGCACACTGACGCCTACAATCGCACACTGGCATACATAAATACATACACACACGCATGCATACATACGTACAAACACACAAAGCACTCACTCAAACAGACACAAAGAGCAAAGATACAGACGCGCACAAGGCACTCACTCACAGGGCAAAAAACAAAGTTCCTCCATATAGCCTTAATTGACTGTAGGAGCAAGTGCTGTTAGCGAGCACCACACCCAGCCGCCTTTGTCTCCCCTCTGGCGATGTTTACACACTGCCCTTGGTCCTCATTTTAAGGCTGAGTCAACCTAGGGGACGCCCAGAACTGGTTCAGATAATATAATGGTCATGAGCGGGAATCGAACCCAGGTCGCCAGGTTTGTAGCGCTGCACGCTAACCGCGACACGACTGCTCCCCACTCACAGGCCACTTACACACACACATACAAACACAATCACATGCACATCCAGGGCACTCACTCACAGGGGCAGATCGCTTATTTAGCTTGATTGGCGAGTACACCTTTAGCGACGATCTATTCAGGTCTGGTGGCACGAGAGGGGATGGTGTGGTCTGAACCACGAGCTTTGCCAGTGTTCATGTTTGCACACCACACTCGTGTAAGGTGGAGTCGACCTAGGGGGGAGGCCGGGACAGATGCGCATACTAACACGACTACTAATTACTGTGCCAGCCTTCATAATTGCTGACTAGCACTTTCGCTTTGGTTATTCTTAAAAACCCTCGGGTCAAGTGCTGTGAATGAGCACCGATTTAACACAACGATACCGGCTTGGCACCTTTCTCCCGTACGTTGCCTTTCTTTGTCCTATTTCTCCGCGTGTTCTGATGTCCGTGTCTCTGTGTGTTCTGTGCTTTTCATCGCATTTTATTTGCCATCGATAAACACTATTCTCCCACACCTGTATATCCTGTCGCTTTTCATTTGTTTCACCACCTTCCCTCCCCGCCCGTCTCACCCACCTCCTGTCCCGTTTCCCCGGCAACTGTGAACCTCATCCTTGACACGTTCTTAATTTACTTGACTCGGGCCATCTCTCATCCAAGCATTCGACCACCGCCAACAACATCCTTGTACTCCAATTCATCTGCCAATTCCCTCCAACCATATTTTGCCTCTCTTCCCCCCACCTATTTCTTACTCTTCCCAACCTCCCTCTCCTTGTCCCTCTCTCCTGCCTCTCCCTCTGACCCATCTTCCTGTTCCTTTGCCCCCCTCTCCTTCTCCCTCTCCCAACCTCTCCTTCTCTTTACCGAACCCTGGGGCTCGACTGTCCCCTACTCTGGCTCCGGGGCCGATCCGCTCCAGGATTTCGCACGAGCACCTCAGCAGGATGGCGAGGTTTAGGTCCGCGTCGGGGACGGGAGGCGTGCGACTAAAGTGAGGCGAGGTTACCAGGCTGCTCGCAGTTGGGAGCCGCGTTTTGACTCGTTTTGAGTTTGTCATTTTATTTTATTTTCAATGGGGAAACATCGGTGTGAAATCCAGCGCTTTGGATGATGCAGGGGTTGGCGGATCATGGAGAGTGATCGTCACGTTGACAAGATTCCCATTTTACAGACCTATAAGGTGGCTGCTAAATTGCAGTGCAGCAAGTAGGTTGAGCCAGGTGCAGAAGCTCATGCCTACAATCCAGCACTTTGGAGACGATAGTCGGTGGATCACTGACATGTGAAACTCTCAAACGCGCTGAGCTCTGAGGGTGCCAGGACATGGGTAGCGCAGTGAGTGGATTCTTGAATCCTTTCATGTAAACCTCTGAGTGGTATCCCCTAAAATGGGTGTGTGCGTTCTCCAGGCACTCCCAATACCTACTACACGCATTGCTAATCGGCAAGGAAATTGCAATCATCCTCAGCAGGATCCCTTTTGAAAACGTGTGTTGGATGCTCACTTGGTTTCATGAGTAAAGATTTATTCCAATAATTGTTATTTATACCTGCTATGTATTCTAACTCTTTGGTTTTTTCGGTAAAGTCACGTAGGTAAAAAATCTAATCAAATAAATGAAAACTAAATTAAATCACGACGTTTTGGGCGCATCACAAGCGCCCTTCTTCAGGTGGGGACAACATAGCTTGACTTTACCGAAAAAAAACAAAGAGAATGAATTCTTGCAGTCACGAAAGCTTCAACTCTGTGTATTCTAAATCCAAGGAGTCATCATTTACAGCCCCTTGTAACTCCACTACGAGATCAGTTGAATCCCGACACTTGGTCATGGGGGTTGTTTGACCATACTTCAGATAAGTGCGGGTTGGTAAAGGCGAGTGGGGGCTGGGGGGGGGAGAAACTCCCCAAGGACCGCAGTGTAGATATCTCTCCCGGTTGATGTTGCCAGTGGCTGAGAATCAAACTTAAATCATTGGTTTCATAGCCACCACCAACTACGCTCCCTAAACGCAGCACTCATTCTTAACATTGCTGTTAGGTTACTCGGTTTCGTCATAATGTGTTATATTTCCTAGATGAAACTCAATACATTCGTCAAAAACACTGCCTGAAAAGGAAATATATAATAGGTGGCAATGGCCCTTCTTAATAGCACGTTTTTATAATGCATTACATACATTAAATGTTTTCCCATAGAGAATTTGTAATATTGACTCCATGCGCATTTGAATTGACAAGGTGGGCGAACATGAATACGCAAAACTCTGTGCATGGGGACCATGTGAGGCACTCGCGTTTGAGCAACTCTGTAAGTTGCGCATAGCTAAGAGCAGGATTAAGGGGGAGAAATCCCACAATCCTGTGCGTACTGGCTTCCAAGCCCCCATTCGCCCCCATTCGAGAGTACACGGTTTGTGTGTTGCAAGTGTGCATGCCGGGCGGCTAAAATGCAGCAAATTGGCACAGTCATCTCAGTCGTTCAACCCCATGGCACCTGGGTCTGCTCCGTGACCTCCTGCCAGCAGTCAGCCTTCGACACTTCACATGGTCTCGGAGTGCACCTGGCCTGGCACAAACGCCGTGGTGACGTCACCCCCGCTTAGTGGCGAATGGCGGCTGTTGTATGTTAGCATATGTACATGTGCGCGACGCGTGGTTCATGCATACACACGTGTGTGTGCGCGTGCGTGCAATGAACTTGCACGGGTAACACTCCCCTCCACCACAACCTCTGCTCCCCACTCCTCTCCCCTCCCCCACCCCACAGCAAATCGAAACTTCACTGACGGCTGCCGTGCTGTGACGAGCGACAACTCCCACGAGGATTAAACCGTGATCTGAAAAAGGGGATGATGGGAGTTGTGCATAAAGGAGGGGGGGGGTCTTTTTTGTTAGGGGAGGTGGAGGGAGGGAGGGAGGGCTGGGGCTGACAATCGGGTCATTGGGATCTGGGTTAGGGTCAGGCTATGGCGATGCTGGGATCGGTGTTGGGACAGGATTGAAGGCAGCATTGAGGCCGGCAGAAGACGGGAATTGCTGGGGTCACATGGCACGCCTCCGCATACACTCGACGTCTGCACACGTTCTCTGAACGAGCAGGATGCGAGTTTATCGAACGGTGAGGTGGGGATTTTGTGATTATTTTCACGGGAGGGACATCCGATCCCATACCAACGTCGTGCCCTCATTAAGTGAACAGCGAAAATATTAATGAAGCATCACGCAAAAAATATCATTTCAGCAAAGTCGAAAAGACCTTTAATTTAATGAACTTTCTGGCTCTTTATTGCGCGATGGTGCAGCTGGATGGATGTTGGCTTTCACAAAATAAAATTGGAAAACTAAAGAAACGTGTTGTGAGCATTAGTCAGCGTGAACCTGTGTGTGTGTGTTTTGTCTTGCAAGGCTGCTTGTAAACCATTTTGTGTTCTTGGCTTGGGAATCTCAGTCTCTTGTGGCTCTTATAACCAGTCAGTGTCAAGCGGTCATCACAGCCAATGCAATTAATACCACCACACCTTGCCAATTTCCATTAGATCCCCCTAGTTGTAGCAAAGTCAACACCTGACCTTCAATGCCTGTTCTGGCAGTCTCATCACCACCACCAGTCAGTACTCCTTCAAGAGCCAGCTCCAGTCTCAGCACCATCATCTGACTTGAGTTCTTACCCTTGGTCACTGACCACTAGGTCCCACCCCAATGCCCGTCTCCATGTCCTGTCCTCATCCATCCTCCACACGTCAGAATCAGCATCTTTATTTTAACTGGAGGAATCTGATGAGCGATGAAGCTCTTTTTCACATGTCCAGGAGGCCATGTGCCCCACTCATCGCAATATCCGATTCCCCATTGACATCCACATGACTTGACAAAGCTCCTCAGTCACTCACAAACTATACAAATTGGTATCACATTTAAACGTTAAATCCGGTTTAATGAAATTACACTTGAGGGAATGCTGTGAAGTTTTTTTCGAGTGTTTATTTCATCACCAATCCGCCTTTAGGTCTCACTCTTGTTTACAATTGACACGTCCTTCAAGCGTTTAGTTTCTAATGTAAACGGACGAAATGTGAATGACACCAACACCAGCTTGTGGAATTTGCGACGTCCACTTAAAGCCTTGCCTTTCCACAAGCCATTTAACTTAATTCTATCAATTTTAACCACTTTTTAAGTTGTCTGGTGTCACTCGATTTAACAATGGCCAGCATCACTGCCATACATGCTTGTATTTTTTTTTTTAAACACGTGCTTTATAAACTCCGTCGATCGGTAAAATTCATATCAGGGGAATGTTTTTCAGAAGATGACGTCACATAATTATGACGTCACTTCAACAATCCTTTCGCCCGACACTGGAGATTTTTGTCCGGGTCCTCTGGTTTCTCCCTCCACATTTAGAATTATCGTGCGTTTAGAGTATTTGGCTGCTATAAATGTCCACGTGATGAGCCGCTTTGTTGAGCTCGCATTTGTGGCCAGGAAAAATAGCTACATAGCTCAGTGGGCCTCACCTGGTCAAATAAATAAAAAATAGTTTAGTTTATAGACGTCAACCCACTGATTTACTACTTAAACGCCCCACGGGTTGGTTGCAGATTGTTTGGCTGCCATCATTGGAGTTGGTAAAACTCCACGAAAGATTTCTCGAAGGTCTTGCTTCGACCAGCCGATGTCATCGTCCAGCAACCTTCCCGAGAGCCACCGCTCGTTGTAGACCGTGAGGCCACGGTCTACGATCCGCTCGGGTTTCTGTACGAGCAGACGCCTTTGCACGCAGACGCACACCGACAACGCGTTCTATAAACGTACACCTATGGTGTGACGACATCAATATCAACGAAAACATTTAATAAATAAGATGATTCACGCAGCCCGCTAGCAGAGGAGCACGGTGGGGAGCGGGGAGGGAGCTGGCATTCAGTACTGAAGGGGGGTCATGAACTCTTGGTCCAAGCGAGCGTCCTCAAAGTATTGCCTTTGAGGTTGGGGTCTGGATCGAGGTCGTTGCTGGGGGGATTTGGAGCGGCCTGTATGGTGGGGCCACCCATCCTGCTGCTGATGCTCATCACCGCCGTCGCTGTTGTCCTCCTCGCCGTTGACCCAGAAGCCACGCGCCTCCCGTCTGAGCGGTACCCGGCGCTGACTGCCATCATCTGCGACCTCGTCCCTGGTGGTTGGTGATGGTGGTGGTAGTGCTGCGGTTAGCGCGCTGCGCGACGAACCTGGCGACCCGAAATCAATTCCAGCTCATGGTCAACAGCAATGCCTCACCGAGGTCGATTCAGCCTCAAAATGAGTTCCTCGTGCGGTGTGTAAACATCGCCACTAGGGATACAAAGGCGGTCGTGCGTGGTACTGGCGACCCACCGCCTTGTGTGACATTGCGGCCTTCATAGGTGCTCGCTAAAAGCACTTACCCCAACAGTATGTTAAAGCTATACGGGGATCTTTGTCTTTGTGTGTACAGGTGAGTGTGTGTAAAGGTGAGTGGCAGGTCAGTGAATGTGTACAGGTGAGTGTACAGGTGAGTGTGTGTACATGTGAGTGTGTAAAGGCGAGTGAGTGTACAGGTGAGTGTACAAGTGAGTGTACAGGTGAGTGTGTAAAGGCGACTGAGTGTACAGGTGAGTATACAGGTGAGTGTACAGGTGAGTGCGCACCTGCGAGCCCCAGTGAGGAGGGCGCGGAGCGCATGTCTCGCCGCTTCCTCCCCCAGCAGCTTGCTGTAGCGATGCGTGAAGAAGCCGTCCACGTGTCGCGCAGAGCTGCGGCAGGGTAAGGGGGGAGGGGGACGCATGACAACTCAGTGACTCACCCACCCACCCAGATGCTCACCCACTCACCCAGGTGCTCACCTACCCAGGTGCTCACCCACCAAGGCGCTCACCCACTCAGGTGCTCACCCACTCACCCCGGTGCTCACCCACTCACCCAGGTGCTCACTCACTCACCCAGGTGCTCACCCACCAAGGCGTTCACCCACTCACCCAGGTAGTCACCCACCCAGGTGCTCACCCACCTAGGCGCTCACCTACCCACCCAGGTGCTCACCTACCCAGGTGCTCACCTACCCAGGTGCTTACCCACACACTCAGGTGCTCACACACTCACTCACTCAGGTGCTCACCCATCCAGATGCCCACTCACCCACCCACTCACTCAGGTGCTCACCCTCCCACCCAGGTGCTCACCCACTCAAGTGCTCACTCACTCATTCAGGTGCTCACCCACCCAGATGCCCACTCACCCACCCACTCACCCAGGTGCTCGCTCACTTACTCACCTATGCGTTCACATGCCGACCTATATGGTACCTGTCGAGGTGCCTACCCCATCGAGACAAATGTTGACTCACCTGGGCAGATAGAGTTCTAGTCCCACTCGAGCCCGAATCCCAAACACAAGCCAGTCTTGGTCGCGGAGACTCACATGCGAGGTGGTGGGACTCCTCCCCGGAGGTCGTGGGTTCGATCGCGGGACACGGTGTTGATTCCGACGATCCCGCGTCTGTACCGGTCGGGCCCGGGGAGGGAGAGGCGAGGGAGTCGACTTCTGAGAGCGTAGAGGGCCCCTGTAAGGAGACATCAACAGATCGAGAGCTCGTGAAGGGTTTGACTGTAATTGTTGATGTTGTTACGTGACGATTCATCATCATAACAAGCATCGCTAGTACGATCATCAACACTGACGCCGCTATCATAATCACAAGAATCAGAAGTGTATTTGGGGCCGTCCATAAATGACGTCACGCACTTAGGGGGGGGGGCAGACATTTGTGACGATGTGTGACGAGGGGGGGGGGGGTTGAGAAATGTGACGTCACATCAAAATGCGCAACTTTAAATAAATATAGAGAACACGTTCTACCTAATTAAATAGACTTTTTAATAAATGTTTTCTCCTACAACATCAGAGTGCAGCGCCACATTAAATAGCACTACAATGACAACAGTTTAAAGCGATTTGAAGCATGTTTTATTTGGGGGGGGGCAAAGCTTTGTGACGTCATATTTGAGGGGGGGTCTGATTTTTTGTGACGCCGTGCGACGAAGGGGGGGGGGGGTCAAAAATCGTCCCAAATCGCGTGACGTCATTTATGGACGGCCCCTTTCCCGAGTAAAGCCCGTTGAGCCATGAAGCTCTTTGTCAAGGGCGACTCGGCAGCAGAGCACTCGTGCCAGTGTTTTCATCGGTCAATAGCGATCATCACTTCACCACTATCACCGTCCTCATTAATATTGATATTTTATATCGCCTCCAAACCTCCCCTCCTCTCCCTCTAACTCTATCCACGTGTCTCGTCTCCCTCTCTCCATCTCGCTCGATATCTATCTCTTCTCTCTCTTCACTCTCTTCTCCCCCTTTCCTCTTCTCCCTCGCTTCGTTGAGCTACCATTTGTGGCCAGGTCGCTTCTGACAAAAAGAGCTGTCTAGCTCAGTGGGCCTTACCCAGTAAAGTAAAAGATAGTTTAGTTTATCTCTCCCTTCTCTCCAAGTGTATCTCTCTCCTGTCTATCTCCATCTCCCACTTTCACTCCCAATGTCTTGCCTGCCTTCCCCTCCCTCTCTCTACAAACGTCTCTTCCCCCCACTCCTCTCGTCCCCCCCGACCCTCACCTGCCGTGTCCTCCTCCCCCCAGACGAGAGGGAGGCGTAGGAGGTCCCCCGCCTTGGAGACCCCAGCCCGAGGCGGGAGGAATGGGGACGCACGCGGTTGAGCCGGGAGCGAGGCAGCCCCTCTGAGACCCACCACCACCATCAGCAGCAGCATCATCATCATCAGCATCGCTTCCCCGCAGCGTGCGCCGCGCCTCTCCTGCATGGCCTGATGCTGCGATTCGCAGGGGACGCACGCGGGCTCTGAGAAACACGCGGCCGTGCGTGCGAAACGATGGGGAAGTTGACGACAATGATGATGTTTGTTGTGTGCACGGTGGTTATAATGCGGTCAACGTGCGTGTGCGAGTGATGATGTTCATGTGCACGCATGTGGGTGACGATGTGTACGACTGATAATTATGATATAGGTATGTGTTATCGCCATCATCGGCCGTACTGTGTAGCATAGCGCTGGGTACAGGGTTGAAAGTGCGAGGAAAGGTTACAAAGCAAACAGAGCACATTTTCCAAACCTGCAAACGACCTATGTATGTGTACATGAAGATAGTGATGTTCGGATGATAATGTTGATAATGATTGGAACAATGCTCATCATTTATCCAGGAGAGCCTCACTGTGTCAAGACTCCTTTTAAGGACGGTCCTGCATTGGATTGTTTGGCCAATGCAATGGATGATTGGCACGCGGGAGGATAAGCGAAGATCACTGCCATCGACTGGCCACCTCGCAAGCTCTGGTCGTCACCCGTACAAGTACTAGCCAGGCTCAAACCTGCTTAGCTTCCGCGATCTGACGAGGTCGTGTGCATTCAAGTTCATTGGGTCGTAGTTTATCATACTTGTGTCTTTATATTACAATCATCATACTTCCCACTTGGAACGGCCCGCCGCAAGTTGTGGCTCACTCTCTAAGACAATGGCTCAGAGGCACGAGGAGGAACCACGGACAAGCAGGAAGGCGACAGCCACGCGGTCAGCCGGCGCCAACAATTGCCCAAGCTCTGCGGCCCTCTATATATGGAGTTTATTATCGGCCAATTAGTGTGGGAGGAAAGCTGGAACGTCCGAGGGGGATAATTAAGCCCAAGCGTGCAAAGGGACAACGCAACTATGCCATCCAGATGGAACATGTGGAGTCCACATTTGCCCACGGGGGAGTCTTAGGACATTTGTGCGATCCACAAGCCCTAGCTGCCCCTCCACAGTGCTAGACTACAGGAGTGCATAGCAACCGCCGCCCGACGTTGTGTACGTGGGAATGATGATGAAGGTGAATGTGGAGATGAGGATAATTAATTATATGTGTACGTGTGGATTATGACGATGTTGGTGTTTTCTAGTGAGCATCGCCCACTTCCTGTCGGCGTTAATGTCACACTCCAAGCGAGACCAATGGCTTTATTCTCTCATAATGGAAATTGCACATTAAATTTCATATCCGATTTCATGTTCCATTGAATCACCATTCAAAGCCTCCAGTTACAAACTGTCGTATAATTACATCTAAGCGTTTTGCCCTTCTGGAACAATACTGGAATTTACATCGCTTACAATCGTCTGTATAAGATGTGCGGATGATGATGATCTGTATTTAAGGATGCTGATGCTAAGCGTGGATGATGATCATAGGCACAGGTGCGGATAATGATCGTCATGATTATGGTGTATTTTATTATGAATATATGCAATGTAATCGTGTATGAGTAAATTATGAATATATGCACCTTACTGTTTTGTGAGTGTGTGGATGATGATGCCAACTACATGAATATGATTATGTTCTCTGGAGTACAACATGCCAGTATCTGTGCTGATCTTAGACACAGCGATAACAGATCTATAGATCGCTGAATATGGGGCCACTCAGAGCGACGTGTGTTCGGGAGCGTGTGCTGTGAAATCTCTCACCTGCACGTAGAGGCGCTGTCCACCACCGCGTGGTGCTGATTCTTCTCCAGGGATCAATGGGACAGCCACCGGCTGCCTTAATAATACCGGCTCAATGTACCGGTAGTCCAAGAGGAGTTATAGACCGGCTCAATGTACCCAACTCAAAGCGAAGCAATATACTCGCTTAATGCGCCGGCTTCAAAGAGCAGTGGTATAACGCCGAAGCGAACCGGTTTCAAAACTCAGTAAAATGTCGATGAAGTGAGCCGGTCTCACGGCGCTGTATACACCGGCTCAATGCAATGGGCTCAAAACGCGCTGTATACACCGGCTCTATGGGTCTGTAAGAGGCAGTCCTCTGTGGAGGTGACACCTTCGGTCTGGCTCTTGCCTGCTCCTGTTCTCGGTGGGAACACCTGTGGTTTTATAGTCGGGGCGAGGCGGGGGAGGGCGGGCGAGTGTCCGTGTGCGTGCGTGTGTGTGTATCTTTGTAGGTGTGTGTGCTTATGTGGGGAGCGGTGGCATCGTAGTTAGCGAGCCGCGCTTCGAACCCGACGACCCGTATGCATGTTGAACTTCTTTCGCACCGTACGTAGCCAACCGTAATAAATAGAGGTGCAGGGGAAGGACCCCAAGTTCGATTCCAGCTCACGGCCAACACCGGTGATGATTATTTGAACCGGCCCTGAGCATCCATCCCCTAGGTCGACTCAGCCTCAAATGAGTACCTGGTGCTATGTGTAAACATCGCCACTCGGGAGACAAAAGCGGTCGGGTGTGGTGTTGGCCACCCACCCCCTCGTGTACCGTGCCGGCCTTCATATGTGCTCACTAACAGCACTTGCCCCAAACGTCTGTTAAGGCTATACAGGGGATCTTTGTCTTCATATTTGTGTATGCGTATGGGGGAGCTGTAGTGATGTGGTAAACGCGCTGCACTACGAACCCGACGACCAGAGTTCAATTCCAGCTCACGGACAACACCAATGATGATTATTTGAACCGGTCTCAGGCCTTTCTTTGGTCGACTCAGCCTCAAATGAGTACCTGATGCGTTATGTCAATATCGCCACTTGGGATACAAAGGTGGGCAGGCGTGGGGCTGACCACCCACCCCCTCGTGTGCCGTGCCAGCCTTCATAGGTGCTCGCTAACAGCACTTGCCCCAACAGTCTTTTAAGGCTATACGGGGGGACTTTGTCTAAGTCTCTATGTGTGCGTCATCGAGTTCATTTATTTCGAAACTGCACATTTCCACGCCTTCGCTGCAAACCCACGCACGCACCTCTATCAACAAAGACAAAGATTCCCCGTGTAGGCTACACAAGTTGTTGGGGCAAGTGCAGTTCAAGGACCGGAACGGCGCCCGAGGGGATAGTGCGGCCAGCACCAAGCGCGTACGCCTTTGTCTCCCGCAGCGTTGATGTTGACACATCGCGCCGGGTATTCGTTTATGGCTGAGTCGACCTAGGGGAGGCAGATTCTGCTACCATTTGCCACTAATGTTAGCGACGAGTCGGGGTGCTGCGGTGGCGGATACGGGAGGTCGTGGGTTAGACTCCGACCCTGACGCCTGCTGCTGTATATTTGGAGTTTGCGTGTCTCTCTCACCCCGTGGTCGCGTGGATTTTTCTCCGAGTCCTCCCGTTTTTCCCTACACATTTAGAAACATACGTGTAGAAAATTTGGCTCCGATAAATTTCCGCGTAATAAATCACTTCATTGGGCTATCAATTGTGGCCAGGTCCAATCATGAAAAAGAGCTCTATAGCTCAGTGAGCTTTACCTGGTAAAAAAAAAACAATGTTCGTTTAGAATCGGATTCGAGCGCGGGACACTGGGTTCGTAACGCAGTGCGCTAACAACCACGCTGACACTCCTAACACGCTCACGGTCTTCCACACACAGCTGTATGGGTGCAAGTGCTGTTAGAGAGCCTGATAATGGACATGCACCAAGCCAACTATCTCCGCGTATGATCATTAAATGATATCACTTTATACTCTTTGGTTCTTTCCCACCTGATGACTGACGCTTGTGTTGCGCCCGAAACGTCGTTATTTATTTTATTTTATATCTACGTGACTTTACCGAAAGAACCAAAGAGTATGGATTACTACAGTCACGAAAGCTTCAAATCAACCCATTGATTGCAGTATTTGGGTAATTGGTAAACGCGCGCTGTGGAATGAAAAATGTTGACAGCATCTGAACCTGCCGTTACACGAGGGAGATGACATTAAGCAGTGCCGTCTTCAATCCCAACAGTCAGTGTGTCACAATTAATATATTAATTGGTCACACACGCATATATGCACACTTATAAATATATGTATATTTGCTAGAACGTTTCCATGCAGTCGCTTACAAATATGACCATAAGGGCATCGTGCATGCTAAATGTGAACGATATCACATTGAACATTAATCATGGACAATACAACCGATATAACCATTTCCAGATCCTTGCATAATTTTGAATTATCCGTTAATAATTGATGTGCCTCTCTTCAAATGAGCGTTGATCAAAAGATGCCTCCTGGTTAAGTTTGTTGGGAATAACCCTTTGAAGGGTGGCGGCTCTCTCACTAATTGAGTTAAAAGCTGCTCTAATTGGATGAGCCTCCCATTTCCATTGCAGGTCACAGGAACAGCCCCCATCTCTGACACTAGCCACCCACACTAACTCCATCTCTAACACTAGCCACTCACACTATGGTATATTTAGGCCTTAGTGTATTAGCACTTGGATGACTGTATCACAATCCAGCACGTCAAATGCCTTTTCATAGTGTGGTGGTCATGAATACAAAAGATAAAAAAGTGGTGTATAACGTTTCCAAAATCGTATTGTATGTATGTGGTCAATTTTAGACAAATCTTTCCTAAAATCCAGCTTGCTCTCGTGCTTGATTGGCCTCTCAGCTGTCCATCATTCTGTTCCCAGTGATCTTCGTGAATAGTACTGGTAGGAACCTCCTGGTTACACCAGCCCACAGGGGACTATTGTGTCCGTCCGTCGTGCAGGGAGGGGCTGAGTGGGGAGGGAGGGGCTGGGTGGGGAGGGTGGGGCTGGATGGGGAGGGGAGGGTGGGGAGGGGAGGGGCTGGGTGGGGAGGGTGGGGAGGGGTTGGGTGGGGAGGGTGGGGCTGGGTGAGGGGTGGGAGGGGTGGGGAGGGGCTGGGTGGGGAGGGGTGGGGCTGGGTGGGGAGGGGCTGGGTGGGGAGAGGCTGGGTGGGGAGGGGTGGGGCTGGGTGGGGGGTTGGAGGGATGGGGCTGGGTGGGGAGGGGCTGGTCACCCTGTGGTGCCCTTATAAAACTCAACGTTTAACCTACTCACGCCGGCTTGTGCCCGCCCTCACAGTCGGACATATTTGCGGAATACACCACGCCGCCGTTGACCCTAGCCATTGACCGAGCAACCCAACGTTCCTACCAGCTCCCTCTGCAGGAATGTGTGTTATAGACGCGAAACAAGAGGCTGGTTGTGCCTCAATTTTTTCAAGTCAGTTTACAACCTTTTTGTTGAAAAGAAGAATGATTGAGTATCATGGCACTGTCGAGGTATTCCATTACCGTACAAACGTCTTAATAAATAGGTTCTAAAATTTGTTCCAACAGCAAATTCCTCTACTTTGACAACGTCCGCAGTCATTCCAACTGGTCCTGGAACTTTCCTGATATCATACTGCAGACAGCAGTGTTTACTTCTTAAAATGGGACATCGGAAAATCCCTTCTCTACATACGAAAAAAAACGATTGTTGGGAAATAGATTTCAGATCTGCATACAATCCCTCCACTAAATGTTAAGATTATATTTCCATAAAGTACTATGGTGTCTGTCACTTTGACGACCCAGGTCACTCTTGTGAATGACACTATGTTGGTCTATTGGGTTATCACCTGGTTAAACTAAATCAACTTTAACTTTCTTGTTCCTTCCGAGGCCTACCATGTGTTCATTACCAATCATCGACCTCTTGTTTGTTGTTGTCATGCTCCCATAGCTGAATCCGTAACTTGTTCTCTTGCTGACTCTCGTTTACCTTGCCGCCCACTTTCAATGCACCCTCCATGACTCTCCTGGCTCTGTACTAACACCATATCATCACCACACACACCACCATCACCAACACCACCATCACCAACATCACCAACATCATATCCTCACCACACAAACCACCACCAACAACATCACCACCACCCTATCCTCACCACACAAACCACCACCAACAACATCACCACCCTATCCTCACCACACACCATCACCAACATCACCACCACCCTATCCTCACCACACAAACCACCACCACCACCAACATCACCATCACCCTATCCTCACCACACAAACCACCACCAAGAACATCACTACCACCCTATCCTCACCACACACCATCACCAACATCATCAACACCCTATCCTCACCACACACCATCACCAACATCATCAACACCCTATCCTCACCACACAAACCACCACCAACAACATCACCACCCTATCCTCACCACACACCATCACCAACATCACCACCACCCTATCCTCACCACACAAACCACCACCAACAACATCACCACCCTATCCTCACCACACACCATCACCAACATCACCACCACCCTATCCTCACCACACAAACCACCACCAACAACATCACCACCCTATCCTCACCACACACCATCACCAACATCATCAACACCCTATCCTCACCACACACCATCACCAACATCACCACCACCCTATCCTCACCACACAAACCACCACCACCAACATCACCATCACCCTATCCTCACCACACAAACCACCACCAACAACATCACCACCCTATCCTCACCACACACCATCACCAACATCACCACCACCCTATCCTCACCACACAAACCACCACCACCAACATCACCACCCTATCCTCACCACACACCATCACCAACATCATCAACACCCTATCCTCACCACACAAACCACCACCAACATCATCAACACCCTATCCTCACCACACACCATCACCAACATCACCACCACCCTATCCTCACCACACAAACCACCACCACCAACATCACCATCACCCTATCCTCATCACACAAACCACCACCAACAACATCACCACCACCCTATCCTCACCACACACCATCACCAACATCACCACCACCCTATCCTCACCACACAAACCACCACCAACATCACCACCACCCTATCCTCACCACACAAACCACCACCACCACCAACATCACCATCACCCTATCCTCACCACACAAACCACCACCAACATCACCACCACCCTATCCTCACCACACAAACCACCACCACCACCAACATCACCATCACCCTATCCTCACCACACACCATCACCAACATCACCACCACCCTATCCTCACCACACACCATCACCAACATCACCACCACCCTATCCTCACCACACACCATCACCAACATCACCACCACCCTATCCTCACCACACACCATCACCAACATCACCATCACCCTATCCTCACCACACAAACCACCACCAACATCACCACCACCCTATCCTCACCACACAAACCACCACCACCACCAACATCACCATCACCCTATCCTCACCACACACCATCACCAACATCACCACCACCCTATCCTCACCACACACCATCACCAACATCACCACCACCCTATCCTCACCACACACCACCACCAACATCACCACCACCCTATCCTCACCACACACCATCACCAACATCACCACCACCCTATCCTCACCACACACCATCACCAACATCATCAACACCCTATCCTCACCACACACCATCATAGCGCAGTGTAGCGCTCACCGCTACACGATCCGCGCCACGCACAACCACCACCACCATCATCAACCACCACCACCATCATCAATCACCACCACCGACAACCACCACCATCATCAACAACCACCATCATCAACCACCGACAACCACCACCATCATCAACCACCACCACCATCAACCACCACCACCATCAACCACCACCACCGTCAATCACCACCACCATCATCAACCACCACCATCAACCACCACCACCATCACCCACCACCACCATCAACAACCACCACCATCAACCACCACCACCATCATCAACCACCACCATCAACCACCACCACCGTCAATCACCACCACCATCATCAATCACCACCACCATCATCAATCACCACCATCATCAACCACCACCGACAACCACCACCATCATCATCAACCACTACCACCACTATCAATCACCACCACCATCATCATCAACCACCATCATTCACCACCATCATCAATCACCACAACCACCATCATCAATCACCACCATCATCATCAACCACCACCATCATCAACCACCACCACCATCATCAACCACCATCACTCGTTGTGTCCACTAGACGGCGCTGAGATCCCATCTCTGCTGGTTCCGCATGAGCAACTTTGGTTCCCCTACTGCCCTCTGCTGACCACTGGCGCCTACGCGTTAAACAAAAGAAAAGTGATAACAAAACCCAAACTTTGCTCGAGCTCGCAACGGCGATCAGCAACCACCCGCTAACCGTATGAAGACAAACGTGGGGGAGTGCGTCTTACAATCCCGTAGGTGCGTCTTATAATCCGGTAGGTGCGTCTTATAATCCGGTAGGTGCGTGCGTGTGTTCAGTTGGGGAGCGGTGGTGCAGCGGTGAGCGCTACGCTGTACTATGAACCCGGTGGCCTGAGTTCCATTCCCGGCTCACGGCCGACACCCAGTGACGATTATCTGAACCAGGTCCTGGGCCTCCGCTAGGTCGACTCAGCCTCGAATGAGTACCTGGTGCGGTGCGTAAATATCGCCACTAGGGAGACAAAGGCGGCCGGGCGTGGTGTTGGCCACACCCAACCTCCTCGTGTGCTGTGCTTGCCATCATTGGTGACCTAACTTGCCCTTACAGTCTGTTCAGGCTATACGGGGGATACAGTATTTGCCTTTGTGTAGCAATGTGTGTGTTTGTGTCCGGTGCTGTCAAGGGATGGCTCTCTATTGATCAACCATGTTATGTATAAATCTTGACTTCCAAGAGCATAATATGTATGCAGAGAAGAAGAATAAATGTTGCCTGCAACTCTGATTAGCACGGTTGGCTACACATGGTGCAAAATAAGTTCAACATACAGCAAGGCCGTAATTATAATACTATGCTATGTAAATAAAAACAACAATTTGCTAAACCTTGGCCACAATATCTGGACTTGTCTTCATATAAACCAATGCATAGATTTTTGTTTATATGATTGTGGTTATGGTTGTACTTTATTAATCCCTAATCTCTGCCATTTCATACAATTAAACAAGAAATGGTAAAAAAATAAAAACAGAGCAATGTAAATACAATATACTATTAGACATTATTGTAAAAAATAAATAAAAAGTCCATCCCATGTGTTAGTGAATTTTTTTAATATTTTAGGCACGAAATGAGTTTTCAAATTTAGATATTTTTCTGGGTTGGGACCCCCAGACACACTGGGAATATTTTGGTCCCCCCCAATGTTGACTCCATGGCTACAGCCTTGACATACAGTACATACATTGAAGACACAACTGGCTGAACCTGGAGCGTGTGACTAAGAGATAATGGGGGCCTTGCCATCAGCCATCACCAAAACAAAGCACCTGCCTTGTAACTCCACATCATGGTGATGTACATGGGAAGGCCCTTGTCCACCAATGGATAGACCATGGCTCATGATATCACTCAGGAAAAAGAACGTCATCGCTCTCCCCTCTCTCCTTTCACGCCCCTGTTGAGTAATACATTTTAAACATGTCGATATTTTTCTCTGATGGAAGAGTACAAGGTGTTTCCACATCGGCGATGTTGTTTTTGCTGTTACGCAGCAAGTTATTTTCTGCAAATGCCACGTTTCACCTTCTTCCGTGTTTCGTCAGAAAACTAAAAGGAACCACATCGCTGTCGAAAAGTAACATTGGTCGACATTGCTACTGCTGCTGCCGATGATGTTGAATTTGCACTGTCCCACTAAACACATTCCTGCGGAGGGAGCTGGTAGGAACGTTGGGTTGCTCGGTCAATGGCCAGGGTCAACAGCGGCGTGGTGTATTCCGCAAATATGCCCGACTGTGAGGGCGGGCACAAGCCGGCGTGAGTAGGTTAAACGTTGAGTTTTATAAGGACACCACGGGGTGACCAGCCCCTCCCCTCCCCACCCAGCCCCACCCCTCCCACCCCCCACCCAGCCTCACCCTCCCCACCCAGCCCCTCCCCACCCAGCCCCTCCCCACCCAGCCCCTCCCTGCACGACGGACGGACGGACACAATAACCCCCTGTGGGCTGGTGTAACCAAGAGGTTCCTACCAGTATCAAGCGATTGACGGGAGAGACACTCGATGGCATATCTGGAGTGCACAGTAGATTCCTAACATGCAATACCCCAAACACTAACAACAATGGAAATGTATGACTTAAATGAGTAATATTTTTGTTCTACCAATAACCAATTTTGTAATATCAATTCCAATTGCTGGAACAAAGTCTTTTGGGATCGACTCTCCATCTCGGCAGGTGCGCGTTGGACAGGTGTGATGCCTTGTCCGCTGCACTGTTCAATATGAACTAATAAGAGCTGACAGTGTTGTCTAAGAATTGACCTTTTGCACAGATGTGTAACCTGTGGACTCTACCACTGTTATGGACAAGGGAGGTGGCGGGTGGGTTCATGGTGGTGTTCAAGGACTGACCTTTTGTGCACGCATGATACCTGTGGACTACCACTGTGTGAATGATGAGGAGACAGTCTTTAATTCATTAGTTGCACGGGTGTGATGCATAACCCGCTTGATACTTACTTAGGAGATGGTGTTTGTGGTCGTTGATTAGCAAGATAACCTTTGAGCATGGATGTGGTACATTACATGTGCATGTAACAACTTCAGAACTGCAGTGATCAGCAAGTGGACTGTACCATTCTATAACCCAAGTGTGTGTGTGTCTTTTACGCGTGTAAACGAGTGAAACGCGTAGTTAATCAGTGCTATCTATCAAAGCCGGTCATGTAGCGGGGTGAACACGTTCAGTCCCGAGTGAGCTCCGAATTCCCCTACAAACCCCCTCTATATATATATCCAGGGTGAATAAATAAAAATGTTAACACTTATATGGGAATATCGGGTTTTTTTATAGAAAGGGAACGGATAATACACTGTAACATGATTATTTGGTTCTTTCGGTTAAGTCACGTCTAAAGATAAAATAATAAATTAAATTAAATAATTTATTATTTTATCTTTAGACGTGACTTAACCGAAAGAACCAAATAATAATTTACTGCAGTCACGAAAGTTCTAAAATTAAGATTGAAACACTGTAACATGATAACAAATGTATGTTAATAGCTTCAAAACGTCAGTCTCCACTTGTTCGCCATCATTGTCAACACATGTCTGAAATCTTCTCCAGGTGGTCTCCAGAATCCGTTGGCACATTTATATCGGTATTGTTTAATTTTTTCAGAAGTGTAAAAAAAAAAATTAAGCACCCTGTATATCCCCCGGCGCCTCTTTCTCCAACATTCTCGAACCTTTGCAAAATGTGTTCCACTCGCCCAGTGTTCTTCACTCATTTTCAGAGGGAAGACATCGTCATCAGTGTGAGGGCCACCACACGTTTGAAACCATTGGGGGTTGGAGGGCACGATGAGGATGGTGATGATGGTGGTGAGGTGTTTTCACCATTCGTGTATTGTCGGGGTTGGCGCGCCACACGTCAAGAAGCGCACTATCAGAATCAGAACATTTACTTATCCTGGAGAAATCCAAAACACGATAGGAGTGCAAAGTACAAAAAATGTAAAGAAATCACCAAAAACACACACGCTGTACAGACACAACTAAACCATCCCCATCCGACCAGGCAAAGCCCTTAGACGTGTTAACTTAAAGGCCACCAGGGACCGCCAGTGGCCCGCAGGTCTTGCCATGAAGAACACGACAGAGAGCCTCATCTTCCGTCACGGGGGGGGGGGGGCATCTCTAACTGACCCCTTTTGTCCGCACCGAAAAATTTTCCCTTCAAATTATTTGACTTTTGGGGGCACTGTAATACGATAACATCGCAGTCCGCTTTTGTATTGTACCACGGCATAGCCTAGCCCGAGCCAAAATCCGCGTTTGAATAATTTGAGCCGCATTTGGTCTGACAAAGCTTGCCAGTTGGGCACAGCACAGCAAACGGCAGGATCTGTCCGTTCGCCCTGTCCGCAACGAAGGCAATATATACATGATCAATGCAAGGAGCGCTCAGGCGTGATAACGCGCAAGTGAATAAAAAGAAACACGCGCACAACACCGGAAATTCCGACCACAAAAAAAGTACGAGTCATGTTGCGGTGTGCGTTTTGCAGGAACATTTTTTTTTACGTAGTCAACACAAATGTCATGCTTAACTTAACGCTGGAAATTGAGTGCTACGCATATCACAATCTTTATTTACGCTTGAGGAATCCGATTGAGCGATGAAGCTTTCTTTTCGTGAATGCTATCATCATGAGCCATTATCTATTGACTGCTGGAAAAGGGCCTTCCTATGTCACCACCACCTCTCACGGTCCTGCGAGTTCACAATCCATCTCACCATTGCACATTGAGCTGATCTCGTTGATCGCATCTCTGGTGGTAGTCGACATTTCGGGTGCATTCTCTCCTTTGACTGCTATTCTGTAACCCGTCCCTTCCGTCAGCCGTCATCCCCTCTGTCCATGAGGTGTCAAACCAAGCCCACCTTCCTTCAACCTTAATTGATACATCTGTAGTGAATCCAACTGAGTCGCAGACGTTGTTCCTTTCAAAGGCAACACATTTATTGTAACACCGTAACACAAAGGGGAAACTTCTAGATTTGAACTGCCCCTTTACCAGATACAGCTTAGGGTGGGGACCCCCCAGCTAACTACCCTGTACAGAGGAGTTACTGCTACGAAGGGTCGGACCCTCACTCGGGTCTCCGACCACGTGGTTGCCTCGTAGGACGAAGAGCTTCAGCTTGAGACGTAGAGCTTCCCGCTTCTAGATGTTGAGCTTCCAGCTTGTAGAATGCAGCGACGCCGGTCCCTCTCAGGGACCCACCTAATATCCCCCTACGGTCGGGGGCGCTCCGCCCTCGGCCCCGCCCGCCTTCCTGAACATTCTCGTTCCCTCTCGATCCTTCTCAAGAGCGCTCCCCGGACACGTGATCATCTACTAGCCCCCCCATCCCACCTTGGGCCCCTTGTGTGGACACTCCGGATCACGTGTCTACGGGGTCAACCAGAGTGCCATGGCCCGGGGCAACCCTGCCCCTGGGCTGACGCTCACCCACCCACTCTCCCTTGGGAGAGGCCCCCACCACACGCTGTGCGTGGTGCCCGCACTAACCCAGTGCTCGCCAAGCCCCGCTAGGGCTGGTGCTACACACAGCCACCCACACGGTGCTGTTAAGATTACGGGTAGGGACCAGTATAGGGTGGTTGGTTATGGTTAGGTGTAGAGCTAGTACTCGTACCTGGTTGGCTAGGTGCTTAGGGGTAGAGCTAGTACTAGTGGCTAGGTTGTTATGGTTTGACATTAGAGCTAGTACAAGTGCCTGGTTGGCTAGGGTTAGGGGCAGAGGTAGCTTTTTAACGCCCAAATTGTTTGCTCATCCTCCTTACTGGCTTCTTACGTTTTTGGCTATTGTTCCTCTGGTGCTTGCATTACATAACCAACACAGGGCCAATAAAAAAAATACTGTGCTGCCTGCTTTTGATCAGCTTTCATGTCACACTCCACGGGAGGCGAACTACTTGGTTCACTGATAAATAACTTACACTTCACGTTGTAGCAGAAAACTGAAAGTCACGTAGGACTTTTAGGTGAACCCTGTCATATCAGTGAAATCAAATAAACATCTGGACCATCATTTCTCGGGGTGCTAAATTTGACGCTTTTGGTTTTAATCTATCTTCTATATATATTTTCTATATATAAAAAAGTAAAAAATTGTGGGTTTGTTTGTGGTCGCTTCGCTTGGCTCTCCAACGGTGGGGTAAACGTGAAACAAAATAGCCAGGCACCACGCCATAAGCCCCACGGTCAGCAAGCGCTATTCCTTTTCGCACCCGTCAACTTTAAATTAGTTTAATTAGCGATTTTGTAAGATTTTTGTGAGCAAAAATATTATTTAATTATTTATGACGCATGCACGACCATACCAACTCACGCGCCTTTGGTGGGGGAGACGGGCCATACCAAGTCGCACGCCTTCGGTAGTAGTGAGGGGCAGTGGCGGCTCCTGCAAAATCTCTCAGGGGGGGCAAATGTCTGGATGATTGATAAGGATAAGGTCCACCCATGCAATGGATAAATTAACAGCTTAAGCATGTAAAGGCAACTTCATTTCTTTAATATTAATGAAAAATAAAGTGACTCTTACAATACATCTTGTTTGTTTCTATACTCACTATTAAAACAAACCACTCAAGTTTCTTTTATTAAAGATTCCACTAGGTGGCGACAAATTATATTGTTGGATGAAACGTGCTTACGTATGATGACGTAAGCACGTATGATGACGTAAGCACGTTAGGGCTTGCCCTCCCGGAAGCCATAGAGAATGCATTGCAGCGCCCCCGTTCGAAAAAAAAACATCTTTGAATGTAAGTCTATGGGGCCACTCGGGGCGATTCTCAGCTGGAGGGAAATCGCCCAAAAAGAGGCGGTACTCCACAGAACGTAGCATGACGCTGATTGGACTATATCCAGAGGCACAGTGACGGCTAGCGTGACTCTGTGGTTGAATGACATTGGTGGTGCGTCGCCCAATCGCCCTAATGAAGAAACCGCCCCTGGTGAGGGGGATATTTTCTTTCGCGTAAAAAATGCTATTGAAATACACTAAACGCTCACGTAAATTCTTCACTGTGTGATGTCCCCCCACCCCGATGCGTGTAATTAGTACTACTATACAGTCACTAGATGCTACCACTATAGGCCGTAGATATTACTGCAGAGCGTGGCTGCGGGGGGGGCAGGGGTAGTAGCCCAGCCCCAGCCTGCCAAGGTACCACCTCGGCCGGCTGGACAATCTAGGCGAGGCCGGAGGCTCTGCACGGGACTAGGCCTCACCACGCCACTCTGTCAGGTGAGTACTTTGTGCTATACAGTCGATAAATACTGCTTTAGAGTCAGCATGTACTACTGTCGTGATAAGAGATACCAGCACAGTCGGTATGCACTGCTGTAATCATAGCAGATACAACCACAGTCAGTATGCACTGCTGTAATCATAGCAGGTACCAACACAGTATGCACTGCTGCAGTGAAAGCAGGTACCACCACAGTATGCACTGCTGTCATCATAGTAGGTACCACCACAGTAAGTACGCACTGCTGTTACATTTTTAAGAGTAGCTTTGAAATATTTTTAAGACCCGGGCCACGCCGGGTACTTCCTGCTCGTATCTCTATAATTATAACCATAGCAGCGACTATAGTTGTGCCAATCTTCAGCTCTGTAGTCCTTTTCAAGCCAAAGTTATTTATTGCTCAAATGATAATTGAAGTAGTGCTCATCTACTGTCTACAGCCCTGAGCCAGAGGTGGAAAGTCCTCGTTCCTGTAACGAGGACGAGTATATCCATAGGATAACCACCGTTGCCTTTCCACAAAGTGGTATTCAATGTATTGACCCCAGAGGGATGAAGGGCCGAGTTAACCTCCAATCAAAATTAAAAGTCGCAATATTTTGATTGCAAGCCACGCTCACTCTACCACAAAGCCACCTGGCTGGATTAGGCCTTCGAGAACATCATTATCATCATCAGTCTCTAAGGTACAATTATTTCTTATTTTCAAGAGTCACCCAGTCACAATTGTCTCTATGTATATGATGTGCATTTATACTGTGTACAGTATATTAACAGTCTTTCCCGGGTTTCCAATGCAGTATTTCAGGTTTTATTTTTATCACGGTTGCTGAGCCCCGGCCCAAAATAACAAGTGCTCAGCAACAGACAGCACTATCGAACGTGTAATAGGTACTCGAGTTAAATGCGCGTAGGTCTATTGACAAAGGTTGAAATAAATTTGGGAATCGGCACAATAAAGAGGGGATTCCAAAGTCCACAACGTGGGCAGCGAATCAATGCGTGACGTTGACAGGAACAGTAACCATTGTGTTGGTGATAGAAGAGTGGCTGACCGACCGCCGATGAGTGAGTGATCTGGAGTGAATTAGTGAATGCTGGATCATCAAACCCTCTGACTGCTTTAGTTGAATTTCATGAAGTTCAGCGACATGCGAATTGGGTGCTCCGCCCCACATATATAATAACAGGGTTCTAACTATAGCTGAATGCGTGCCTTGTTTAATAGTAATAATTGTGCAGCCTTAAATAAGTCTTCTGGCATGACAATAATCAATAATAACTGCACACAATTTCTAACGTGCACGTACAGTAGATCGCAAATCAGAGACAATGTTTGATAACAAAAAAACTCGGGGGCATGGAGTAAAGGGTTTAAAGTCCCTCGTACGCCAGCCTGAACAGGTAAACTTTGACCTTTCTCTTCAAAGTGCATGGTGCTTGGAAGCCAGGTATGTGTAATGGGAGAGCGATTTGGATGGCTTGTGCAGCTACGGTGGAACGCTGCTCAGCTAAAGACAGTCGTGATTCTGGGTGCGACGGACTTCGAATACGTTAGCTGTGGTCAATGAAGCCAGAAGGGTGGGGAGATATGGCAGGAGACTTTGAAACAGTAATTTTATGTGGAGCCAGTGCAAGGTTTTTCACGTGGCCATGGAAGTCATGTGGCTGTGCCTAATGCTGAGGACAGGACGTGCCAGGTTGTTTTGAAGCCGCTGGAGTTTATTGACAGTGTTTTTTTTTCAGAAGTCCGAGCAAGGATGGCGTTTGCAACAAGCACGGCGAAAGCCAACATTGCTGCAGGCCAGAGTGTTTGTTGTGGTTGTTAGTCACTGTTGGTCGATCAAAGAACATGTTTACCCACCCTTCAAAGAACATGTCCTAATCGCAACGAGCTTAAAATCTACGCGTCATTTATATCTCATAGATGTATGAATGTTTCGTTTTAGACAGTATAGCATCGTCGTCCGCATTGCATCTCGCAATCGCTGAGGAAATACAGACAAGCTGGAAGGCATCCAGGCAGTGAGCCGGCGTTTCGAAAATGGACCACGCTCTGCAGTTCTCTATAAGTTTAAATGTTTTCAGCACAATTGATGAGTGTGTATGCATATTCGGGAGGAATCCACAGCACACGGAGAAACCCAAGTGTGTGAGGGAGCAACACTTGTGCTGTACCTCCATGCAAACCAGGGTCTGCACCCCAACGCCCACAGAAATGGAGTTACACAACATTTGTGTGTTGTCCACCCACTCTCAGTGCTGGATTATAGGTGTGCTCCAGCACTAGATGCGTAGAATGAGTTTCAGGTCGAATAAGCAACGTGTGGCAGATTCCATCCAATCACAGTAAGAATAATGATGCTACAGAAAACGATGAGTAAATCACAGCACACGATGCCAGTAATGGCCACTCCAGAGTAAACATTCCGTCGTGGAAAACATTCAGAAGTTACTCAGATTTTTATTTTATTTAAAAGCTGAGCGGCTTAATCGAGTTCTGCGACTTATTTTGTGTAAACCCCGGTGACAGTGCGTCAGTGAAATGGTGCAACACTGAAACGGTGTCAATGTGTCAAGACAACTTCGATGTATTTCTCTTGAGATGGTTTATTTTATTAAGGAGCCACGTGCTTATATATACAGTCCGAGGCCACGCCCCCATTCCCGAACCTTCTCGCTGGTTCTAGACCGCTCACTCTGCCGCCAGACTCCACCGCCCTCTTCCGTCACCTGGCCACGCTTCTATTCTCAATCATTCCCGTAGCCACCAGTCCACTCGTACTGCAGGCTGACTCCCCTGTCATTACCTTCCGTGGCCACCAGTCCACTCGTACTGCAGGCTGACTCCCCTGTCGCTACCTTCCGTGGCCACCAGTCCACTCGTACTGCAGGCTGACTCCCCTGGCATTACCTCTCGTGGCCACCAGTCCACTCACTAGGCCTCGGCAAGGTAAGGTAAAAGTTAAAAGGTAAAAACAACGAGCCTACCTTTACCCTACCTTTTACCTTACCACAATACAATCACTCTACCCTACCTTTTACCCTTTAGCAGGTAAGGTAAAAGGTAAAAAGCAACGAGCCTACCTTTACCCTACCTTTTACCCATACCCCATACAAATTACCCGATTACAGGGTAATTACTGGGGTACTACTACACATGAACAAGGTTTATAACGGCAAATGCTCGGTAGAGCGCTTTATTCATATAGAATACTCTCGATGATTCCAATTTTATACGCTTTCTTTGAACTCACTCTGTCTGTTGTTGTCCTTATTATTGCTGTTGTCGTTGTTGTCATTCTTGTCGTCGTCATCGCTGTCGTATCCTCAAATCTTGCAACTCAATTTTAACCCACTTCCTAGTGTGGTATCGTCATAATGGTGACAATACTATATTACATCACTAAAAAAATACATATTTTTAAACGATCTTTTGTATACGTTATGTTTCAGCTTGGCTCTAATTGTCCACGCTCAACTGACGTTGGCTGTAAATCACCACGGCCCCTTACGTTATGGCAAGCTTCGGGGCCATTTACTGGAGTCGTGGAGTTCTGCCATTACGAGTACATTTAATAAAAGCGTGTTTTTTAAAAAAGTTTTTAAAATATTACTTATTAAATGGAGGCCACGGACTGCGCCACGGAGCTTCTAGCGGTAAACAAGGCACCGTATTTACCGGGTAATACATCGCGCTATCTTTACCCTACCGGGTAATTCTTCCGAGCTACCTTTACCCTGTACCCTTTACCTTTACCCTTTTACCCGGTAAAAAGGGTAATTTACCTTACCTTGCCGAGGCCTACCACTCACACTGCAGGCTGACTCCCCTGTCATTACCTTCTGTGGCCACCAGTCCACTCCTACTGCAAGATGACTCCCCTGTCATTACCTTCCGTAGTCACCAGTCCACTCCTACTGCAAGATGACTCCCCTGTCATTACCTTCCGTGGCCACCAGTCCACTCGTACTGCAGGCTGACTCCCCTGTCATTACCTTCCGTGGCCACCAGTCCACTCGTACTGCAGGCTGACTCCCCTGTCGTTACCTTCCGTGGCCACTAGTCCACTCGTACTGCAGGCTGACTCCCCTGTCATTACCTTCCGTGGCCACCAGTCCACTCGTACTGCAAGCTGACTCCCCTGCCATTACCTTCCGTGGCCACCAGTCCACTCGTACTGCAGGCTGACTCCCCTGTCGTTACCTTCCGTGGTCACTAGTCCACTCGCACCGTAGTTTGACTCTACTGTCATTACAAATGCAAAAATGTGATGGTGAAAGTGCGACAGCGCGTCATTTGCGCTCCTGACACAGTGGGACAGGGTCATAGTGAGAAACACGGAAAGGAGGATAGTGAGACAGTGCATTCGTGCAACAGTAAGACACTGAACATGCGACAATACATCAATGCGACATTGAGACTGTGACTGTGCTTAACAGTGCGTGCTTGCATTCAGTGCAATGTTTCTAAAGCACAGGTCGGGGTACCATATGTGACATGCACTCCTATCTAATCTTCGTTATGGGTCACGGCCACTCGGCAACAAACTTTGCGCGATGAACGTTTCAAGGTTTTTTTTTACAAGCGTCAATATCAGAGTGACGGTTATGGCAGGGTGCACAAGGTGGAGTTTAGAGGGATGGGTTGGGTGCAGTGCAGATTATCGGTGGAAGTTTACCTTGAAAAAATGTTAGTGGACTTATTTACGCATTTAAGAGTGTGGTTTGCCTTGATGAATGTGACATCTAAGGCAGTGCCGGATTATCCTAGTAGCAAAAGTAGCTACACATGTATTCTTTGGTTCTTTCGGTAAAGTCACGTAGGTAGAAAAATAATAATGAAAGTAAAAAAACTACTACGACGTTTCGATCACAACACAAAAGATCGTCTTCAGGAGGATTCCCTTTTTCCTCCTGAAGACGATCGCTTGTGTTGTGATTGAAACGTAGTTTTTTATTTAATTTACTTAGATTTTTCTATCTACGTGACTTTACCGAAAGAACCAAAGAATATGAATTCCTGCAGTCACGAAAGTTTTAAGTCAAAATTTAGCTACATATGCTACGAGCCCCGCAATTTCAAGGGTACCGCGCTAAATGCTTTCAAGCTATGAATTCCGGTTCAGTGATTCTGCGCTTGCTCTATTACTATAGTACTATACTGCCTTCAACTTTTATGAACGACTGGGTGTTTAAGGTTACCGATTTGTCGTATTATCTGGCTGTCTAGCAAGTGAAAAAATACAATTACTTTACTATGCAAGTAAAAAATGTGTGTTAATATTTATTTATTTTATTTAGGGCCCCTTTATAACATTTGCTACAGGCCCCGCACTAGCTTCATCCGGCACTAATCTAAGGCAACCAGCTCCAGAAAAGTGTCTGATATAGAACCTGTGTTCCAAAGTTCGATGCCCGCTCACGCCCAACATCCCTTGTGTGCCGAGTCAGCCTTCATAGGTGCTCGCTAACAGCACTTACCCCAACAGTCGGTTAAGGCTATACGGGTGATCTTTGTCTTTGTCTCATCCAATACAGAACTCTCACCTGAACCGATATAGAACCTTTGTATGATCGTGTAAGTAAGTCTTCATTATTGAATAATGTTATAATTAACGATTTTCGCTTTCTCGTCTTGTCTCGGGGTATTTTTTAAAATAAAAATCATAAATCTTGTCAGCAGAATACACTCAGAATTAAGGCGGTTTGCCACCAAGTCTAAGGTAACTAACTCCATTTATCTACATCACCATGTGTTTGACTATGAGGGGGTCATTGTCTCTCCCTTCTCCAAAAGCCTATTTTTGTTCGTTTAACAAGGAGTCTTTTACGACCAATATCAATACAGGTTTTTTTGGGTTAGATTGCGTAAATATATAAATGTGTCGTTAAACCCGCCACCACCCAACACAGCCAATTAGTAAGGGTTGTCACGTAAACAGAACGTGACAATTCGTTACTAGTACAGCACACCAGTGTGTTGGAGAGCGACGCCACAATATTTACAATCTTATTGTTCCATTGTGTAATAATAGGGTTTTTCCACTTTTTTCTGGCAACAAAACTGAAACCTTTTTACAAGGATTCATGTCTGCATTAACCACAATACTTGCAGTCAAAATGCTAACAAAAAACACACTCTGATAATATATGCATTGTCCTTGAAACTGATTGGTCCACACCAAGGGACGGCTTTCTTTTGAGCCTCGACCCAATTGGTGCTCGACCAGAGGACGCCAAAAGGCGTACAGCTCAAAGACAACGCACTATCAAAGTAATGAGAGCTCGGGGTGAGCATCAACATCATTAGACCTCCTTTTCCAGTACCAAAATATGATAATAGGGTTTTTATCATAGTTTCAGTTTTGGCAACATAACTGAAACTATGATAATATATGCATATATGCAATATTATCATATATGCACTATTATCATAGTGTGTTTTTGTTTGCATTTTGACTGCAAGTATTGTGGTTAATGCAGACATGAATCCTTGTAAAAAGGTGGTCTCTGCTGTTGTTGGTTTTGAGGCACATAGGTTAGCAACAACTATAATTTACATTGCGGTGATTGATGCCAGATGATTGCGTCAGGAGTACTTTAGCTTATCACTGCGATGCAAACTAAAATTCGCCGACAAAGCAACAGAGATAAGAGTTAGCAATGCCCCTATCTCTCCCAGCGACGTTGGGGGTGGGGCTAGGGGCGTAGTAAGGCAGCTTCAGGGAGTGAACATTTCTCCATCTGTAGGCACCTCTACCTGCGGCAGAGATTGCGCCCGTGCGTCAGCTGTGTGGCAGTGTCGCGGCTCAATGGGAGAACGTCAGATGATTTGATCCAACGGAATAATATCGTAGCAGTAGGTTTGTAGATATTGATGGGTTTATGTCCATCCACGTGTAGGCGTTTTGCACACGCGAGTATGCGGTGTATGTTTTAGAGATATTACTTTTATTAAAGTGGCTTTGCGAGTGAATCGGTCAGTGCCTGGATTCAGATAGTGCGGGGCCTGTAGCATATGTTATATTAAAACACTATTTTTTTTACTTGCATAGTAAAGCAATTGTATTTTTTCATTTGCTATACAGCCAGATAATACACAAATCGCTATCCGTAAACACCCAGTCGTTCACTATAGTAATAGAGCAAGTGCAGAATCACAGAACCGGAATTCATAGCTTTAAGCATTTAGCGCGGGGCCCTTGAAAGTGCAGGGCCTGTAGCATATGTAGATACTTTTGCTACTAGGATCATCCAGCATTGGAATCGGTCGTGACTTGAGGTAAGAATTCAGTCCTGATTCACCATCGCTGACATCGCCATTGTCATCGCAGATAATAGCCAACATCTGCCTTCATCATATTTACCATCACTAATATATCTGTGTCATTGTCACTAATCACCTTTACCATCACTAATATATGTGTCATTGTCACTAATCACCTTTACCATCATCTGTGTCATTGTCACTAACATTATCTTCACTTCCATTGTCGTCATTGTACGTGCTATGAAGAACGACCATGCCCCTAAAACGTCACCCATTATATATTTTTACTTTTTAAGGCCGCAGTATTATTGACGAATATGTTGAGTTGTTTTGTTATTCGTGCTCGTGCGCCACAGCAAGCACAGCAATATCACTCAATAATGTGTTAAATCATCACGAACACCATCATCACTAACATAATTGCAACCATTATCATACCTGTCAACCCATACGGTTCACCCGTATTCTTGTACAGGGAAATTTAGTTTTTCGGTCCATACGGCATACAGCCGTTTCAGTACGGGCAAAATAACCCCACAATTTTTGTCAATTTGTTTGTGTTTCTCCCTTGTGATGGGACTTTGTAGGATGAATGTTGTATAAGGGCACGGGGTGACCTATAAGGTCTGACTTTGTTTGTAATACGGTAGGCACCGATAAGAGGACAAGTATGCATTATCATCACTAAACATCAGTACATCATCACTTACATCCCTAACATTATCATTATGATCGTTAGTTGCTAAATGTATTTCTCACATTGTCAAACAAACACATCCAGAGGTGATTAAATTAAATACCATCTCATGAGGTGCACCGCGCGGTGCAGATATATTTAGAGCTGGGTAATCAATTACTTTGATAATTATCGGTGCAATTACTCAACGAATCGGGACAACAGGAAATGTTTGTAAAAAAAAAGTCTCCCCTCTCATACCATGTGTGCCGCTGGACGGGAGATGGTAGGCTTGGCTTGGTGATATCATCATCGTCAGCAGCAGCAGATGTGTCATGCAGGACATGGCTTGCAAGGGGTTTCTTACCTCTGTGAATCAGAATGCCAGGGCGGACCACCAATTTAAGTGAGCCCACTCAATTGACCTAAGCAACAAATCGTCCCAGCTCATAGGGAGATTATTGACAGCGGGTGTTGGAATGAGAATGTTCCCTCGCCATGTTCATGTGGAATTTTCACCACGATGTTTGAGACGAGCATTTTTGTAGAGCTTATGGAATATCGTATTGTGTTCTACTGTGTAGCGTGGTATTGTATTATGCAATTGCGTATCGTATTATATTTTTATGCTGGTTACTCATTAAACATGGAATGTTGGACTAACGTTGGGCCACGTGCCAACATTGGCCCACTGTTTTGCATGTTTACTGCATAACGCTGAAGCGGCTGAGGTCCCCTGAATGTATGTCGTGTGTTCCTCATGTCGGGTATCTTCACCAACCCACGCTAACCAGTCAGGCAATCTTACATTCGGTCCTGAAATCACTTACAAGTCTGATTTCATCTACCATTGCGACAGCACCGTGCGTGTACGTGCCAGCACACGCCACGGCAAGGGATAATGCCGGATAATGAATTTAATCTCAGTGTCATTCATGCAATTGTATCTCAAACGCTCTACAATGATTACACGAGTTAACAATAATGACAAAAGTGTCCAGCAAGGAGATGGAGCAATAAAATTAGGTCCTTGTGCAGCTGCTTGGTGAATTACTGCATCGCGGCATTGTGAGTGATGGAGGCCTTCATCCAGCAGTGGATTGATAATAATTACGACTGCTGATGACAATATTGTTATAAAGTATCGTATAGTATGCAGTGATGGATTCTCTTGTGATATATCATGCACGTTAAGTTGTGCTGGAAGTGTTGCATCGTTGTTCGTATTGTATCATTGTGTTGTGGCGCAATCTACGACTCCGAGGCAGGTTCCGTTAGGGGCTCACGCCAAGTTTATTGAGGGCTCACGCCGAACCAAAACCACCCTAGCCTATAACTCCCCAGAGGACAGGGGGCTGTGATCCCTACAACCCCGGCAAACTCGGCTCTCCTCCCAGCCCCGGGCTGGGACTACCCCAACCTCGGCCGGTCGGGCGGAGTAGCCTCCCCTAGCCTCGTGTGAAGATCGCCTACCCCGAGTCCCCACTCCCTACCCGCGACGAACCCCGGTTACGTCCTGGGTCCCCCTTTAAATACCCCCCTGGGGGCATGACATCACCGTCCCCCAAGGTCCGCCTGACGTCACGTTCTGTGACGCCACTCTCTCCGAGGGCGAGCGTGACGGTCCCCACTACTCCTCTACAATTGTATAAGGAACAAGGAATTTGTCAAATTTGTCCCAAGACACCGGCACTTGGGGCCTACTGTCCTTCGAACAATGCCACGAGATATTTAACGTCCACTGAAATGCAAACGGTGCATATTAATTGTGAACACAACATGGCAACTGCAATATGAATCTCTACAACAAGCAAACTCACTCCTGCTGGGCTATGCCACCATCCCGTGTTGTATTGTGCTGTATCGTTGTGTTGTTTTGTGTTGTTGTTGTGTAGAGGTGATACAACATGGCCGGCTCAGTCCTGTTCACGTCCTCGTGGGTCGTGGGGTTCCTCGTCATCGCCTTCATCGTTCTCGTCCTGTTCATCATACGCAGAAGCCGGTGAGCGAGCCTCGTCATTCCTCACAACTGCTCACTACAACACCTCAACATTTATCACTGCAACACTCCTCACACTATATTCTTTGTTCTTTCGGTAATGTCACGTAGGTAGAAAACAAAAAATAAAAATAGTAAAATAAAAATAACAAAGAATAGTGATTTTAATAATAACAAACATAAATAATAAATTGGGAATTATAAAAGTAAAAAAACCCACGACGTTTCATCGCTCCTCGCCACACCTCACTGCTCACCTCTACAAACTTACCACTCTGCACCATGAATTACTCACTATACCTTGCCATTACACTCACCACTGCTCACCATTACACACTTACTACTCCTCACCAAACCATACAGCTACATAGTCCACCATACCTCACCACACGAAAAAACCATACAGCTACATAGTCCACCATACCTCACCACACGACTACACACCTCGCTGCACCTCAACAAACCAAACCATATCTCACCATGACACAACTCACCACTTCACACTTCACCACACCATTGGGTATCATGGCCCACAGGACCATAGCCCTGGTGCACTGCCTTCTGGGCTATAATGCCATTCGTCTTCCTCTTGCCCCTTCCCCTCGTTCCCTGGCCTTGCTCCGTTCCCCCCCCCTCAATGCCCCCCCCCCCCCCATTCCCCACTCATCGATGCCCTCCGTGCTCCCCCAGACGCCCAGGAGAGCCTCCCATTGATAAAGGCCTCATCCCATGGCTGGGCCACGCCATCGAGTTCCGGAAGGACATGTACGCCTTCCTGCGGCGCATGCAGCGCAAGCACGGAGACACCTTCACGGTCAGCAGTGGCAGTGGGGACAATGGGAATGACAACAGCAGTGGGAACAATGGGAGCAGCAGCAATAGAAGTGGGAAGTGGAAATAGCGGCAGTGGGGACAATGGGAGCAGCAACAATAGAAGCGGGAACAATGGGGACAACAACAGCAGTGGGAATAATGGTAACGGTAGAAGGAGTGGGAACAATGGGAACAGCAGCAGGGATAACAGTTGGGATTCGGGTTGCCGCAGGCACCAAAAAAACCCAGGACATATCGTGGGAAGCAGAATATCTCATAATTCCAAAATAGGGCAGATCAACATGCAAGTGCATCGTCGTGAGTTATTGTGCAATTTACACAACACAAGAAGTTTAGAAGACTTGCAGGTTTCCGAGTATGGCATCTACATGAAGAGGACGTCGTGGGAAAACCAGAACAGATGGTAACCATACTGGGGGCAACCTTCCAGAGGTGGGACAAAGTCATTGTTATGCAAGTCCAAGTCGAGTCTGAAGTCATCAAATTCATGACTCGAGTCTGACTCGAGTCCAAGTCACATGACTCGAGTCCACACCTCAGAGGTGGGACAAAGTCATTGTTATGCAAGTCCAAGTCGAGTCTGAAGTCATCAAATTCATGACTCGAGTCTGACTCGAGTCCAAGTCACATGACTCGAGTCCACACCTCTGCAACCTTCATCTCCATATAGACATTTTCCGAGGCCTAGGTTACGAAAACTAAAAGTATAAACTTTTTCTTTGAACATTTTGGAGAAACCAAATTTAGACATTTTGCTTTTCAGGTTTGTATAATTATAACGTTTTCTCCTATATTTATCTTGAGCTCCACGTTACATCCTTCTTTGTTAAGTTATTCTATAGTTTCCTGATTGACTAAACTGATATTAAGGGAATGTGGAATTGTGCGCCGCTCACATTAATATTTCACGGCTAAGTGTGGACTAAATTTCTGATTGCGAATGACTAGATTAAATCCAGAGACTAAAGCCTAGCTAAATATCCTTCAACTAGACTAAAACTATGGCTAAAATATAACATACTCTTTGGTTCTTTCGGTAAAGTCACGTAGGAATAAAATAAAATAAATCACGACGTTTCGGGCGCAACACAAGCATCCGTCATCAGGTGGGAAAGCATGGTCTGCTGGTGAGGCAGCAGACCATGCTTTCCCACCTGATGATGGACACTTGTGTTGCGCCCGAAACGTCGTGATTTATTTTATTTTATACCTACGTGACTTTACCGAAAGAACCAAAGAGTATGGATTTCCTTCAGTCACGAAAGCTTCAAATCAAGATTCAAATATAACATGCTTACTAAATTAACACTGTACGCGTGTGCACTTAAAAATCATGTCTGCCAGTCTAGTGTGCGCCTGGTAAAGGCACCATGGTGAAATCACTGCTACTTATTGGTAAATGGCGGCTGTTGTTGTTGTCGTAGTGAAGTATATAGCGCATTTCACTACACACCCGGTGAACATAGTTAGATTTTTACTCATGACCAACATCAGTGGCAAATATTTGAACCAATCTTGGGCCTCCTCGAGGTCAACGCAGCCATAATTTCATAGCTGATGTGGTGTGTAAACATAAGGCATTGGTGCGACAAAAAGGCAGCACGGAATGCTTCTGGCCGAAGCACTCTCTCATGTGCCGTGACCACCTCGATCTTCCTCCTGTCCCTTGGTTTCAAGGATGTCATCGACAATTGTCAGCAGTTCTACTGAGTATTCTGGTGGCTGCACAGATGAATATGGGAGACATAGCGCTTGTTACATTGAATGCAGAACCACGTGGGTGGTTGGGCCGATCGAGATCGACGCTATCTTTGTTGCTGGTGCCGCATCTCCTCCCACTGCGCATCGTGATTCTTGTACAAAATTGGACAGTTGCCAGCCGCTTGCACTTATAGCTGGCCTTCACGTGTGCTCACTAGCAGCAACTTGCTTCAGCATCCTGCGGAGGCCATACGCCAGATCTTTCGTTGTCTTTGCGTATCCACCCTCTGCGCCACCGCAGGTGTGCTTGGGCGGAGAGTACATGACGTTTATACTGGACCCACACGATATGATGGCCGTGGCACGCGAGGCACGCTCCATGCTCGACTTCACCGAGTTTGCGCGCAAGCTCGTTCTCAGCGTCTTCGGCGTTAACTTCAAGGCCGAATTCTCCAAGGCGACAGAAGCCCTCAATGTCAGGTGCAGTGCCTCAAGCAACAGCTCACACTACAACACACTCACGTCTTGTATATGTGGGTGCAGTGGTAAGATAGTTTAAGATAGTGAGAAGGGCCTGGGTTTGATTCTCGACACGGGTGTCTTTCTGTCGTCTCCCTGTTCTGAAGAGTGTGAGTATGTGAGTTTCTGTGTAGAGTTTGTATGCTCTCCACTTGCCCTGCATGGGTTACCTCTGGGTTCTTCAGTTCCCGACCATGGTAAAAACTATAATTAAAAATACTATAACTGCTATAGGCCAGGATCCTTTTGAAAAAAATGATTGAGACTCATTAGTGACTAGATTCAGATTATTCAAATCCAATTACTTAGCAGTGCCAGCTCGCCACTCTGGCCGCTGAGTCACCCGGCCACTTCCTAGTCAAATTTGTCGAAGAAACAATACACAGGATGTTTAAAAGAGATGGACTCAATTTCAAAGCAGTATATTTCACGATGGCAACATGTTACAATTACACGAAAAGTTACAAACGGTTGAATGAGTTATCAGGTTTTACTAACCATTTTATAAATGCTCTATGTGCCCTCCACCTGCTGTATGGACAACATCGAGACAACAGTTGAATTCGTCCCAAACGCCTCTCAAAGTGTCTTCTTCCACTGACGTCACTGCTGCCGTGATTCTGTTTTTGAGGTCATCCAGATCAGTCGCTAATTGTGGCACAAAACCACGGTCTTTTGACGTATCCCCACAGGATAAAGTCGTAGGGTGTGATGTCTGGGGATCTTGGGGGCCAAGAGTGTAGCGCCAAGTCTTGGGGTCCCGTGCGATCTATCCAACATTGAGGCAGTGTGTCTTGCGAATGACTGAGGCTAGGGGCTGTTTGTGCGCTGGGAGAGGCATCTCGCAGTAATCATTTGAAACTCCATGCCCCGCCCTCTCTATGCCCCGCCCTCTCAATGCCCCGCCCTTTCTATGCCCCGCCCTTTCAAGTGGTAAGAGATTAATTCATGGGCGGTACGTGGTTGCAGAGATATAGCGATTTTAAATCGGGTCCATCTTTTTAAAACACCCTGTACATATGTTTTGCATCACTTGTGTTGTTTTATCCAGGCCACCTCTTCCCCCCCCCCCCCATTACCCCAGATAATCAAGAGTTCAGTGTACTTCTTTCATATGGCAGGATGGAAAAACAACAGTTTTGAAACGTAGTTGAATCCTAATTTTTTTCAACCAATCCAAGAAGGCAATAGATGCTGTACGGATCACACCGACACCGCCAGGATGTTTCTTGGATGGCACATTCGTCGGTGATGCGTTTGAAGGTTTTGGACTTCACCACAGCTGCGGTTTACCGATTCTTTGGTCTTCCGTTTGCGGAATGTGTACGCACATTACCCATGTTGCGTTGGAGCGCGGTTTCGCGTGGGCCATAGTGGTCACGGGAGACAGAAGCCGCCCAGTACCTCCACAGTCAGGTCCTCAAGGAGGTTTTTGTTTCCTGCATCCACAGCTGCCCTTTCCTGGCCCAGATTCCCTGCTGACTGCTTGGGTTGGGCATGCGCAGGCAAGAGGAGGGGGGGGGGGCCTTCAAGCCTTAACGCCCAGCCTTAATTTGATTACGTAAAAAAAACCTCTGCAAGCCAGACCTATTTGGGATAGAGCCTTTGGAGGGGATTTCTGGCAATACACGTCCATATAATTAACACCGAACATGTAAAAGAGAGTGAAGAAGGAAGAAAGATAGAAGATGCTAGGCATCTGATCAGAAGGGGGATCAAATCAGGAGCAAACCACGAGAAGAAGACTGAATTCACTGAATCTAACGCCCATTTCTGAATATGTCTATGCATGCTTGTATGGACTATTGTGTGTGTTGGTGGCAAAAACATCACAAGTTGACAGTTGGGAGCACAGGTGGTGCATCTGCCAGTCATCTGAGGCAGTCAACTCACGGCACCTGGATGCGTCCCCTGACCTTCCAGCTAGCCTTCAACACTTCACCGTGGCCTCAAGGTGCACCTAGTCTGGCTCAAGCGCCGTGGTGCTGTCACCACTACTTGGCGGTTGTTGTTGTGCTCTTGTGTGTTCATGCAGTTGCCAATGAAGGCCAACATCCGTGACGAATATCCGAACCGTTTTGGGTCCTCCCCTTGGTCGACTGAGCCATAAATAAGTACCTGGTGCGGTGTGTAAACATCGGCACAGGGGAGACAAAGACAGCCAGGCGTGGTGCCAGCCACGAAACCCCGTCGTGCACGTGACGGCCTTAAAAAGGCCACAGGGGGGGATCTTTATCTTTGTTTGCTCCCGAGTGCATGTACGTGTGTTCGTGTGTGCGTGTCGCCTCACAGCCACCTGCAGGGCAAAGGACTAGTGGGCCTGACGGACGCAATGATGTCCCAGCTGCACCTGCTCATGGGGCCAGGTTCGTTTGACGAGGGAATGGCCGTGGGGGGTGCGGGGGCCACAGGGACGCCAAGTGGCACGAGTCTGGCCTCTTTCACTTCTGCTACGACATCGTGTTCAGGTGCGCCGCGCGAATCACCGCTTCACCTCTCTCGCCCCCTCTTGGCATTTTGCCCATTATTTTTATTGCAGTTTTTCAACATCATCATCGTCGTCGTCGTCATCATTGGCGTCATCGTCACCATTACCATTGTCATCATCATCGTCAATGAGTAATGACTGTCCGTGCTGCGTGTAGAGCCGGCTACCTGGCTCTGTATGGCCAGGAGCAGAGCACGAACTCCCTGGAGGTGTTCAAGGAGTTCCGCAAGTACGATCAGCTGTTCCCTGCCCTCGCCACGTCCACGCTCTGGCCCGGTATGACACAACTGTCATGATACGTCTCTCAAGTATTTTTTATAACTGCAGTGCCCGGAGAAAACCCACGGGCACGAGTGGTACCATGAGCCTGTAGTGATTTGATGGATTGTCACGAATGCAACATTTCAACAAAAAAATCGACCCTCCCTTTTCCCGTCTCTGTTTTCTGCCATGCATGTTATGTTTCAATCTGTCTTGCATGGCCCATTCGCGTAACTAAATGCCCACCCACCCACTTACCTACCCACTTAGCAACTCGCCTACCCACTCACTCACACACTCACCCACCCACACTCACTCGGCCGCTCGTCTACTCAACTACCTACCCACCTGCTTACCCAAGCTCCCATCTGCTCACCTACACACTCACCTACCCACTGACTCACTGAACTACCCACCCACCTACCTACTCAATCACCCTCTTGTACCCATGCTGACTTGTCCACTGGGTGCATGTTTTTTTTCGAATGCCCATCTCCCTCTGTCCCACACCACGCTTTCCCCCCCATCTCAGCCCAGAGGAAGGAAGTGGAGCGACTCCAGTCATGGTTCTGGAAGCTCATGGGGGACACGCTGCTGCGTGCGCGTGAGCACCTGAGCCCCTGGCTCCTGAGCCATGACGAGAAGCTGATCGAGCTGCAGGGCGACAAAGAGACCCGCGATCGCACCTTGTTCATGATGCTCTGGGCCTCGCAGGTGAGAGGCCTGAATCAGCTCTGAAACGGAATGAGTAACGACACTTACGGTAGATCATCGATTATCGGGCGGCTTTGGGCGGGGGGGCGGGAAGGATTCACCGGATTTAAATAAACACCGGATAATAATCACATTATTATTTAAAATGGCATTTTTATCACATCCTTGTATAACAATGCTTTTCGGTGTTGTGTAATGTGTTGTTTGTGTTTTAAATGTGTTTACGGTATGAATTTGGCATAAAGAAACATACAAATGGACAAAAATTTATATCCTGTAAAAAGTTACTGTATTTACCATACCGTACTTACCACTCCAATCTTGAAGACTCTGCATGGGGTGATGATACCTATTACGCTCTTGTTTCAACAACTGCGTGTTTGATGACCGCCGGACTGATGGAGCCTTTAGATCGGTGCTCCGGCGAATGCCGAATTACACAAACGCAAATGCATTCTGCGCGACCTCTCACCCAGTGTATAAGAGGAATGGTGTGATGCCTATTATTTAATTTCCGCTTTTGTTAAATATGATACCAACATTTTTTTATACTTGACTACAAGAATGTAGTAAGGCAAGCCAGGAGATGGCGCCCTCAATACGCACAGGCACAGATGGATTTTGTTGAAATTCTGTGATCTTCCAACCTCGCCTCCTAAGTGCTCGATTACAGGCTTGAATGTCCCCCACGTGACCAGGGTAACACGGGCCCCGCGTCGTTCTGGATGCTGGCGTATCTGATGAGGCACGCGGACGCCATGGCGGCCGTGCGCGCCGAGGTGCAGCAGCTGCTGGAGGCGACGGGGCAGAGCGACGGCGCGGAGATGCGAGTGATCTCACTGACGCGCGACGCGCTCGTCAACACGCCCGTGCTTGGTGTGTCCAGTCACCCGTTTACTCACCTACTCACCCACCCACTCAATAATTTACCCACCTGCCCACTCTCTCACCCACCCCGCTCGCTTATTCACTTACTCACTCAACCACTCACCAACTCACTCGCTCAATAGCTTACTCGTTTCCTCACTTAATTACCCACTCACTTACCAGTTCACTCACTTGCCCACTCGCTCCCACACCCTATCACTGCCTTACACACCTCACCACTTACTCTCTCACCCCGCTTGCATTCTCCTCCACTCACTTGCTCCCTCATCCACCCACCCACCTGCTTAATTGTGAGGGGTGGCCATCATCCATGCCCGGCCACCTTTGTTTCTACAATGCTGTTGCTTACACACTGCATCAGATCAATCTTAGGAAGGCCCAGGATCGGTTCAGATATTTGTGACCGAAGTCGGCCGCGAGTGGGAATCGAATAGGTTAATTGCACATTGTACCAACCAATTAATTATCTCCCCGCTGCCCCTCGCCCCCATGCAGACAGCGCCATTGAGGAGATGCTGCGCCTACGCTCGGCTCCCATCCTCGTGCGTGCCGTCCAGCAGGACATGACGCTGAAGGTGTCGGGCGCCAGCGGACCGGGCCCCAAGCTCCGCGCCGGCGATCGCGTCGCCATGTTCCCTCACCTGAGCCCCCACATGGACCCTGAGATCCACGTGGATCCCGAGGTGGGGGAGGCTGCTGTCTGTGCGTGTCTGTCGTAGAGGCCAGGGCAGGTGCTCCGGTCTCTTCCCACACGAAGAAAAACACTCGTTAAGACGGAATGATCAAGATGGCCAATTTGGTAGCAGTGCAGCGAGTAATCATCGTAACAATGTTTTCGTCATGCTGCGTCTTGTCCAGTTATGTTAAAGAGTGTTTGGCATGTGAGAGGAAACCAGCACACCTGGAGGAAACCAGAATACTTAGAGAAAACCCACCATGCATGTGGGGGGTTAATGCTAACAATCCTACACAGATTTGTTTAAGAATCCAATTCTGTATTGCAATCTCATGGCTACCTTGTGGCCAAAAGTCTACAACATCAGAATCCCTAAAATACAACTACACATATCAGTACTAAAAGGCTCAATCCTGCTTAGCTTATTAGATTTGATGGGTACATTCATTGCGATTTCATCATAGAAAAGTCGGTTGCTGATCTATCTCAATCGTGAATTTGTTAAATGTGGTATAAAACTCATCTTCATGGGTTTTCTTAAGAATCATCCCACGCAAAAACACTGAAACATTTATTTACTAAACGATTCCAAGTAGGATCGTGAAAGTCTTGAGCACCTGATTAGGCCATCCTCTATTTCCACTCAGCCTGAAAGGGGTGAGGACCCCATGGCAACTGCCTTGCAGCTCACCTGCTCATCTGTGAGGCGTTGTCTCATTCCGCCAATGACAGGAGTTTAAGTTCGATCGCTTCCTGAACGTGGACGGCTCCAAGAAGACGGACTTCTTCAAGTCTGGGCGCAAGCTCCGGTACCCCACAATGCCCTGGGGTGCTGGTGTGTCCATCTGTCCCGGTCGATTCTTCGCCACCAACGAGATCAAACAGTGAGTTCCCCTTTTGTGATGAGGGCTGGATTAACGCAGGGTCCTGAGGGTCTGCAGCCTGGGACAAACACGTTCCTTCGTAGTGGGCAGGTAGGAACTTGGTTGGACAGCGCATTCGTGCACGACAGAAAGCTCGCGGTCACGTGACGCACTTCAACCAATCCGAGAGCGTACATGTTTGGGAGGGGCTATGCACGACAGACAAATAATCCCTGGTGGGCAGTGTGGAACTGTTGTTCCTACCTGTAAATTTTTGTTACCCCTACAATCTCTAACTTTAAGTGGGGGGGTCGTCGTGTTTGTACGCATGCGTCAATGTGCGTGCGTGTTTCAATGAGTGTACGTCAATGTGCCTGCGTTAGTGTGCATGCGTCAATGTGCGTGCATGCATGTGTGCGTGGCTCTGCTCAGGTTCATTGTGCTGATGCTGATCCACTACGACATCGAGTTCTGCGACCCCGCCACTAAAGTGCCAGACATCAACGTGTCGCGATTCGGATTTGGCGTCATGCAACCAACGCACGAAATTTTCTTCCGTTACCGCCCGCGCTTCTGAACAGTGATCACCACTACTTGCCCGGTCTCTAACCCCGCCCTGCTGCACTCTCTCCCTCTCCTCTGTGAAGTTGCAGTTTGTATCTCAGACATCTGTTTTAGTCGCTTGAAACTGTTCATCCCTCTTTGATTGTTCAACTTGTTTGCTTAAATTCTTGTCCATGCTACCACCTGTCAATCTGTCAGTACATCTGTCAGTCCTATCTCTCACTTATGTGTTGGTTCGTTTATTCATCTCTGTATAGATATCTGCCCATCTGTATATGTTTGATTCTGTGCTGCATGACTGTATCTCCACCTGTTTGTCTAACTGTCCATCTTTCGGCACCCCATTTGTCCATCTACAGAGTTGTTTATGTCCCTGTTCATTTGTCTGTCCACCTGTGTATTTATTCATATATCCATCCTGTCATCAGTCTGTCATGATCATAAATATTCCCGACTGCTTTAGTTGAATTCAATGACGTAAGAACTGGGTGCTCTAACCCACATAGGATTCGAACTTTATCTGAATTTGTGCGTCATATGGTAAATACGTCTTTGGCATGGAAAATAAAGTGTTGTGTTTTTCAATTAAAAGTTGTTTGGAAAAAAATACATCGGCTGGATGAATACATTACAGTATACGCATCCTGCAAACAACATTTCCTATTCCCGAAGAGAATTAAATGTATCTTGTAGAATAAAGGTACTATTGCTATGTCTAATTGTTAAATCGCGTCGTCGTTCATGCACATTGCATCTCACAATCGCTGAGGAACCACAGACAAGCTGGAAGGCAGCAGCCAGGTGGAGAGCCAGTGCTTTCAACAATAGCCCAAGCTCTGCAGTCCTCTATATATTAACATGTTTTCAACTAATTAATGTGTACAGTATGCGAGGGAGCAACGCTCTATCCCATACAAAAGAGACATATAAGTCTGCACTGTGCTGTACCACCTTCTGGCAAGCCAAGGCATCGTACCTTGATGCCCATGGGAAGTGAGTTTCACAATAATTGTGTGACCCACCATCCCTTTCCTCCAAGGTGCCAGATTATAGCTGTGCCCCACCACTACTACAGATGCATATAATACATTTTCAGTCAAAGTAAGCTACACGTGACATTACATCCGATGATGTGGCTGGACTAAAAACTACACAAACTACCACAGCAATAAATGCCAGAGTAACCATTCCGTTTAGCTTTTATATATATATCGTTTACTTTAAAGCTGAGCAATTTCAGTTTCCCAGCTTATTCGAGTTATTCCTTCGTGGAGACCCAGCGACAGTGCATCTTTGCATTCCGCGCGGTATTTTTAAAGCATGAGGAGAGACTATACTAAACACGCACTCCTATCTAATCTCCTCTTCATCTGCCATGTGGGCTGGGTGACCTTGGAAAGGATCACGGCCGCATGACAACAGACTGCGCGATGAACGTTCAAGGTTTTACAAGAGGCAATATCAGAGTGAAGGTTGGGGGCAGAGTGCACAGAGGGAAGTTAGAGGGGTGGGTAGGTGGGTGGCATGAGGATGCAAAGTAGATATTTGGTTGAAGTTGACCTTCACTTGACAAACAATAATCGTGCACTTATTTGCTCGGACGAGCGTGCGGTTTTCGGTCTGATATAGAACCTGTGTTTCATCCAGTACAGAACCCTCATTGTATCTGACATAGAACTCTCATCTCATCTAATACAGAACCATGATTTTATGTCACTTGTCTCATCCAATGCAAGAATCCTAATCTAATGCAGAGTCCATGTCTCATTCAATATGTAGTGACTGACTAACTACAGCTCCCAGTCAAGACAGCTGGCAGACTGCCTGACTGACGAAGATGGCAACGAAGACTCCAGCAGCACGACGGGATCCCACTCCAAACGACAGCCATGAGCTCCCGCTCAGGGCCCCCTTTTATCCTCCCGGCGTGGACTCGCTCAGTCCCGGTCACGGTTCCCTCACGTGCCCCTTCTGTAACCTTTCCCCTACATCCCTCTCTCTGGTCTATCACGTGACCTGCTGTCAGTCAGGGCTGTTGTAACTGCAGATCCCCTTCCCTGCCAGAAACAAGCGCTATGCTGCTAAGTACACGATTCTATATCACTACATCACCCCCCCCCCATTAAAAAAAAAAAATCAGCATTCCGGCTGACCTCCATCCTGCGTAGTGGAAACAACAAGAACAATAAAAAAAACCCAACAGGGATCGCTATCAATTACTGACGAAAACCCATAGTTTTCGCCGGTACCCGGACCCCAGGGATTGAACAATGTCCGACGACCGTCAGCGTGCCGCAGCCCGCGAGCATCGGGAAGGACCCCACGCGCCAGACGTCG